>NC_057800.1:668937982-669310191 GCF_018294505.1 Triticum aestivum
CTCGAAAGTTCGCCGGCGGCCGAAGGTTGGGGGCGAGCTTGAGGGCGACGCTGCAGGGCTTCCGGAGGGCCGTGGATCGGTGGGGAGGAAGAGGGGGTCGGGGCGGAGCTTCCTGGGGCGTCGGTGAGGCGTGGGGTGGCCGGTGGCCACAGTGGTTCTCGTCGGCGGCGGCGGGCGCGTTCGGTGAGGAGAACAGAGGAGGGGGAGAGTGTTCCGGGGAGAGAGAGGAGAGGGGCACGGGGAGAGTAGGAGAGGGTCGAGGGGGCCGCGTGGCGTCACCGGGGCGTCGAGGAGGAGCCAAGCAGGCTGGGAGGGAGGAGGTGGCCGGGGCGCGTGGCCGCGCGCACCGGGCGCGTGCCCGTCCTCCTGGCAGGGAGGAAGACGACAGGGGAGGGGTGGAGATGGGCTGGGCCGGAAGTGTTGGGCCGTCCAGGTGGCTTCGGTGAGCGCCAGGTAAGCCCAGGTAAGTTTCTGTTCTTTTATTGTTTTTCTGTTTCTGTTTTATTTTTATTTAATCTTTTGCCACTGTTTTGAATTTAAAATAATTCAAACAATGCCAAAAGCTCCTCTGAATATTTTTATTTTGCTAGATGGACTTTTCCAAAAGCTCACAAAATATTTCAGGGGTATTTGAAATTATATTCTAGTTATATGAATATAATTCAAATTCAAATAGCTAATGATTTAAATTCAAAGTCCCAAAAATAAATCCTTAAAAATGTTCATTATTTTTGGTTTGGTGCAAAACCCTTGCCAAAATATAACCAACATTATTTAAGGCCATTTTGGAAACATTGAATGCATTTTCCAGGGTTCTTTGCCCCTCTTTTATTTAAGTTTTTGAGGCTTCCAAAATTCCTCAGTTCAAGTTTCAAAAATTTAAACATGATGCTCACATGGAAGCAAACATGGGTCAGGCCAGGACTAGGGATGTGACATCATGTACTGGAGATGCTATTAGAATTCCACTCAGGTTAACATTGTTCGTTGTCTCTCTTGTCCTGCTTCAGCCTTGGCGTCGTATAACTCACCGGAGCTGCTCCAACGACGAAACCTTCCATCACAGCGGAGCAGTACCTCGGGCTCCATCTCCAGATGCCTAAGATCTTCTTCCCCTCCTCCGACAGCCAAGTCATCCGGAGCATCCTCACCGGCCAACCCAATCATGCTGAGATCGACATGGCTTCGTCAAAGAGGTTGTACACTTGTTGCATCTCCTTTGTACTCTACATGTTATATATATTGTCCACTGAGCACACAGATTTGTTCCTTTAGTGTCTCCTTGAAAGAAAAAACGTAGGAATTTTAATTTTCACTTGTCCTCTTTTTCAAATTCCTATTCATGAAGCACAAGACTAAGAGATAGTAGCATAATAGCATTATAACCGTACATTTTCTTGTGGTTTGACTTAATCTCACCATGTTTCTTTCCATCCTATGATCTTCCAATTGTTGTGAATCAAACACCCAGATTGGCAGAAATCCCGTGTTTTCAAATTCTCTGTTTTGCACGTGCATTCATATCCTATTCCTGTCTATTTCCTATCCCTGCATTGTTGGAATCCTCCAATTCAAACGAGCCCTTACAGAATTACTTCTCTTACAGATAGGTGTCAAAGAAAACCTTGTGTGGTTTGTCCCGCTCCTGCTGCGCCGTCGTCCACCCCAGCTCAGCTGCTCCAATGATAGAAGGGTCCAGCACAGCAGGGATCCGGCCTCCAGACTGACTTTAGCTGCCTCAGATCTTCTTCCCCGCCGCTGGCAGCCATGAAAACGGCACTTCCATCATCAATTGAGCAGATGACCTCGAGGACTACACGGGTCTGCAAGAGAGGTCGCACTCTTTCGTGTCTGCTTACGTTATGCATCGCTTAATATTACATGTTACTTTATCGTCCTGTTCACCAATTAGACTCTGAGTCAGCTCCAAACTAATGGTCAAACTTGAGTTTTTGAATGGGTGTGGGGTACATATCGGGGCCGCTATCAATAGTATCTATCTACTATCTTGTTAATCTCCGGTGTCTACTATGAGTTTCATGTTGGATGGGAAACAAACAGTAAAGAAGCCATTATCTGTATTTTTAACTGAAGCCATTATCTGTCTGCTATTATTGGTTTTGGGTCTATCCACAGGTTGCTACCATCACTCTGGATTTCTGCATGCGCTCCTTACATAATCTCACTATGTTTTATTCCTATGCATGACAGTTATTGTAAACAATGGAACTGAACATGTAGAGCAAAAGAGACCAGCCTTGTGTGGCAATAAAATTTCATGCAGACGTCGCTCCATGGTAGGCGCAAAGGCAGCCCCCCTCCATGCATTTCGGATTGTAATCGAGAGGAAGATATTTGTTCTGAGGGGGATTCAGAAGGAGAAGACAACTCCTATTTACCCCTTGAGGTCTTCGCTCTAACTTGGCATGCTGATGTTGGTTATATCATGCATATGGTGTCTTGCATTGCTTACTTTATACATCAAATATGTCATCTGCTTAGTTTAGACATCCTTTGTGCGAATGCCATCTGTTTAGTTTATTCATCGTTTATGTGAATTATGCAACGCCATCTTGTTTAGCCAGACATCATATATGTGAATTTTGCAATGCCATCCTGCTTAGCCAGTCATCTTATATGTAAATTATATCAGGCCATCCTTTTTTTCGTTACATATTACATTTGTCAACAATGTTATTACATTCAACTGCTCTTCATGTGCATCAGTCATTTGACACGGTGATGGCAAATTCTAGAGTGGAAACAAGGTCTTCAAAGCAGACTATGCTATCTGACGAAGCGCATATCTTGCTGGTTACAGATAGCTCCTCAGATGAGGATTCAGAGACAGATGACCAGTCCTATTCCCCCTGTCGTGGTTTTGTCACAGCAGATGTCCTAGAGAAAGGACTTAGTCGTGGAGCCATTGCGACGGGTTAGCTTGAAGGGGTTAAAGCGGACATAGGGACGCAAGAGAGTTTATACTAGTTCGGCCCCTTCGATGAAGGTAAAAGCCTACGTCTAGTTGTGATGCAATTGATGGGGTTTCGATGACTAGGGAGCAAACAAGCTTCGCCTAAGTCTCGAGTTGTTGTCTGTTGTCCTTGAACCGCCGCCGGGTCGTCCCCTTATATACACGGGTGACGCCCGTCGGTTCACAGAGTCCCAAAACCGGCTCATAGATGTGTCCGGTTTGGTCTCTATTTATTCCTAACTTACAATACAAGTTACATACCAACGCCGGTTTATGGCTACAGGCCTTGAGCCCTCATCTGCCTTCTTGGGTTTCAACATAGTTAACTACTGAAGAAGTTAACCTGGACCAGATAAGCCGGTTTACGCCCAGTAGTGATATCCTCAACATTAGGCCCTAGATTGATTTGAACAGGTTCATGTCAATCCTTAGCAAAAATCTTCATCTTCAACACCTTCTTGTAGTTTGTTGTATCGCCGTGATGTCATCTTCTCTGGTCGTTGTAAACCGACGTGACGTCACCTGTTATAAAGAAACTTATCCATGATACCTTTTTTGTTCAATAGGTCTGCGAGAATCGAGGCGATAGCTTCGTTTCCAAACCCACGGTTCCTTGATTTTCGCGCCTGACACATGCCCCTTGCCTTATAAATAAGACCGAAGGGTCATTTCCTTTTCCCATTCGTTCCCTTCTGCTTCGTCTTCCCCGCGTCGTCCAGCTTCAGAGCTCCGCCGCCGTCGACGACCTCTGCTCCAACCTTGGCCACTGCATCACCCTGATTGTACCAGAGCATCACGGCGACCTTCTGTTTCTTCCTCGGCTCCGGTGAGTTCTTCACCTTTTCCTCCGTAGATCCATTCTAGGGTTTCCAAGTTCTTCAGTGTTCATCGTCTGCTTTGTATTCATATGATAGATCCTAGATGAACCTCTGAACCTTTGCTCTGTGTAGCGGTAGTTCTTAGCATCCGCCTTTACTTATATGCCTCAAGACCATAGATCTACCTGTATCTCTGCCCTATTGATTCAGTACTGTTCTTTTTGAACATTGAATATTTTCCTTCTTTTCTGAACTTGCTTCAGATCGTCGCTGTAGAGAAATCTTGTGAAATCTGTTTCTGTACACTTATCTATCCGCAATCTCAACTGTTTCAATGCTTAGATCCGGCGGTTTAACTTTGTAGAAAAACTCAACTGTTTCAATGTTTCAATACCATTAGTCCCCTTGTTGAACCGCCAGATGTTGTTGCTTCATAAAACTCTGGTTTAGATAGAGCTGTCTCTGGTTTAACATGGTACATACGAGTGCACTTTAATAAATGCCTTCTTGAACCGGAATGACCTATCTTGTAGATTTCATCATGGCCAAGCAAGTATATGAGTGCAACTGGGTTCCTTCTCGTATCACAGAGACTCAACTGAATAATTTAGTCCTGATCGGCGCTTTAGGAAGCAAAAAGACCATCCACTGGAGAGCTCCTGGCAAAGAATGCCCTCCCACACCTCAAGAAGGAGAGGTCGTCATTTTCGTAGATCACTTAGCCCGGGCTTTAAGCCGCCCGGTTCTGAATTTTATCGGGACGTTTTAGCCGATTTTCAACTCCACCCACAAGACACTGGTCCCAACTCTGTTACAAACATGTGTCACTTCCAAGTGCTCTGTGAGGTGTTTTTTCAAGAGGAGCCCATAGTGGAGTTGTTCAGAGACTGTTTCCATTTAAACCGCCGTACTGAGTTTTCTGACGGTTCTAATACGGAATTGGGCGGTGTGGCGATTCAGAAAAGGAAAGAGGTCACATACCCTCATGCCAAGCTGCACAGCCACCCCAAAGAGTGGAATCAAACATGGTTCTATTGCAGAGACACATCCCCTGCTGGTGAAAATCCTTTGCCTAGTTTTCGTCCGGAGCGGCTTAGCAATACACACCCTTTCCGCAAAGGTTGACTGCCAAGGAGAGAAGCAAATACGCTCCTCAACTGTCCAAGCTCAGAGCCTTCATGGCCAATGGTTTAACATGAGTTGATCTCGCTCGCTGTTGGATATTGTGGAGCATACTGCCCCTTAGTCAGCGCTCCGGTTTGATGTGCGAGTATACTGGCAGTGTTGATGACCCATTGCGACATGCTAACATCCAGCTTATCGACGAAGAAATCACAGAGGCTGTGAATAAAATGCTGAATGAACCGAAACACGTCTGTGCTCGAACCGGCCTGCTTCCCTTCTACGCCACCAACAAACCACCAGCTGTAAGAGTTTGATTGTTCTTTTTCTAAACCTGTTATTGATATATCTGGTCATTGTTTAATATCAATACCTATTTAAATAGGGCAATGATCCGTTTTGGAGCAAGAAACTGCCGCAGGAGAAACCAGAAAAACCAGACAAACCGGAAAGATCAATCCGGAAAAAGACTAAAGCTGTGAAGAAGACTACCCATAGGAAAAGAACCACTGCATCCTCTGATCCGGCCGCTGATGACGATGTGGGTAACCCGGACCTTGAGGTAGAACGTGATTCACTTGGCTTATTTTTCACGCGCCTTATTGATGATGATATTTGTCAGGACGATGTCGAAGCCAGTCATGCTGATGTTGCCGAGGTAATTATTCTTTCCTCCGATTCAGATCCTTTGCCTTCACTAAAAATCCGTCAGGCAAACCGGAAAGTTAAATTTTCTCATCCTCTTGCTTACTTGGATCCCAAATTTCTTATGAAGACCCAACATCACGAAGCTCGCCGCACAACCCGGCACAGCGGCCAGGTAGTTACCTCCGGCGGTTTACCGAACAGTCCGGTTCGGAAACACCGTTCAGAGGTCTCTAATTTGCTTGTCAATGCTTGTCCTAAAATGGACTATTTTCGTCAACCTCTTAATCCGTTTGACTCCGATTATCAGGTCACTTCCCATTCATCATCTGGCGAGTCATCAGCTACCCAGCTGCCACCGCTCAAAACGGTGCTTGGGTAAGCCATACTTATCATAATGCTTCTGGTGTATTACTTTGTAGCATATACTGTACTAACCTTTGTTACTCCTTTCAGGGCCAATCCTAAGCCCGGCAAGAAGGCTCGCCTAGATAAAGCGGTTGAAGAAGATGCTATTCCTGAACCGGACAGAGTACTCAACCCAGAAGCGGCCATTCGTGAGGATGTGCCAAACGACCCACCACCACAAGATGATGATTTTATTACTGAAGAGAGACATGTTGATACCTCCGGTCCTGTTGACTAGCCCAGAAGCCCCATCCGGATTGAGAAATCCACCAGTCCATCCAAGTCTGCTGATAAACTGACGGCCCCAATGCAAACCAGCAATGCCAAGGATGATGAAGTTGTTATTACTGGCATTGGCCATACAGAGCCAAGCAATCCTGTCGCTTTGTCTAAACATACTGCCAAGGAAGAATTTGCTGCCTTTGGCTAGGGCAAGTGGAATGTTGATCTGGCGACTTACGCTGCTCTGAACGCCCAAGACATCCATTCCGGCTATCTGAACCAGCTGTATACCAGTCGTGACTATGAAGCTGGTCTGGTTAACATGATGAAAGATAAATATGAGGTAACTTCCATATGCTCTTTCCTGCTTGTATGCTTCAATTCTTGCTGACTTGCCTAGCCCCCAAGGACCGGTTTGTAATCTTCTTTCAAACCGAGACTTACTAATATAAATCTTAATGCCTCGAAATTCGCTGATGTAGCCCCCAAGGGCCGGTTCAACTTAGTGTAGTTAAACCGGGACTTAAGTAATTAATATCACCGCATCAGAACTTATTTGAACAAATAGCCATTAGCCCCCAAGTGCCAAGTTGAATACTTGTATTGAGCTTGGTACTTTATAATCAAGTGAAATATGAAGATCAAATAGGCATTAGCCCCCAAGCGCCAAGTGCATAACTTGTTATGTGGTTTGTGCTTCAATTCTTGCACTGCTTGCTGAATCATATAACTGTCTGTATGCAGGCTGAGCTGAAGACAAAAGAGACCCAAATCGCCGATCTCCAAGAAAATCTGAAGTCCCAATAGACTGAAACCTCAAAAGCAAAAGAGGAGTTGACCAGCGCCTTAAGTGTCATGGAACAGCTTAAGAAGGATTTCAAGAAGGAGCGGGCGGATTGGGCTACTGAAAAATCCGCTTTAACCAAACGAGCAGAAGACGCCGAGGCTGCACTAAAACCGGTGGTGGATGAACTGACCAGCATAAAGCGGCACGTGCATGCCATGACCGCTGCTATCTTTGGTAAGCCGGTTTGATTTCTGAATTGATTCTGCCGTCTTACAGAGCTGCCGGTTTGTTAACCCTTTGTGATATTTCAGGGACACACATTGGTCATTTGGGGTCAGCTGTGCGGAAGAAATTGAAAGCCTCCTATAAGTTGATCGAACAACTGTACACTGGTGCACAGCGGATCATCTGTACTGCATCCCACAACAAGCCGGCGCCCACTTTGATTCAGGACACTCTGCAGAAACTGTCGGTGCTTCCTGCCCGGGTTGAAGAGCTGAAGAAATCTGCTGCTCGAACCGGTGCGATCAATGCCTTAATCCGGGCAAAAGCTTGGGTGCCGGATTTTGATCCTATTGAAGCGGCTCAGGGCTATCCCAGCTTGAAGGAAGACGGGTCAGAGTTTAGTGAAGCGGATCTGCGAGCAATAAACCGGGAGGTGCGTCCGCTAGCTTGTCAATTGGCTGAAGAAGCAGACTTGTCTCATTATCAAGCCCAATATGACAATCAAAACAAGCGAGTAGCTGCACCAATTCATGAAGCGGAAAATCTTATCCCTCCAATCCGTAAGCATACTTACGCTCCCGATATTGAACCGTCGTTGCTGATCCATGATGAAGCTGTCTTTCGAGCATTAATGGGAATCGACTGGACAACTGTTGATTTCCAGCCGCTGGGTAGAGAAACTGAAGTTGAAGCGGCGCGGGATGACCCACAACCATCAGGCCAGGCTGGTGACCAAGCTTGAACCGGAAGCCGGTTTAAACTGCTTCTCCTTTGAAAAAACAATGATCTTGTTTTGGGCACCGTGTTGCCTTGTAATAGGCTAGCTGATACTCTTGATCTTAATATGCCTTCGTGCATAACCACTGCAACTTGTGCTTCTTTGGGTGATGAACTTTCCAAAGTATTTTCTGCAACATAAAAATCTTAAAGTGCCACCGCGGTTGTACCGTCAGGCGGAGTATGATGTCTGCATATATAAAATCAAAATATCTGAAATTTAAGCATATGATCAAATCTTTGAGATACATAATACCTGCCATCGTTGGGCATGAAGTTGGCTTAGCCAATCTTGAAGCGGAGGTTTCATAAACCCACACTGTTGGAGGAGATAGCAGCTCCTGTATATATATAATGCCGGTTTACCATGTAAACCGTGCCGGGTTATAAAAACACCGTGTTACTCCGTAATAGGATGTTAACAAAAAATCAAACCGGGCAAATAGTCTCCGGATTAAAAATGGACCGTGTTCCGTCAATTGACAGTGTGAACCGGTTTAAAATTTTGTCGGTTTAAAAAACGCAACAAAAAGAAAGAAATATCTATCAAAGAAAATTGTGAAGCAAAGGCAATGATAAAACCATTTGCAAAAAGAGGCTTATTTGAGCCGATCAGATGGCGTTACCATGGTCGGACATGACCAAGCTCCCGATAGGTGTAGCTATGGTTCAAGTCAGCCAGGTCCCCAAATGAAACCGTGGCATTTATGCCGATCAAGAGGCGTGGCAATGGTTCGGGTTCGACCAAGCCCCCAAGTGATTCTGTGGCCTTAGGCCGATCAAGAGGCGTGACTGGTTCAGACGTGACCAAGTCCCCAAGTGATCTGGTGGCTCTCGCCTATCAAGAGGTGTTGCATTGGTTCGGACACGACCAAGCCCCCAAGTGATATAACATGATGCTTTTGAAAAGCTAACTCAAGGGGTAAACCGGAGGCCGCTTTAGAACAACTCCGTGTAACCACACATGATGTAAAAGGACAGATACCCCGCTTTAGCTGAGGTTCCGGTTTATTATATTTAATCATAATATATACATCATCGTAATATGTACATAAGTAGAGCCAATGGCTCAGGTATAGTAAGGCCGAAGATGAGCTATGTTCCACGGCCTGTTGGTCTCTTCCTCTGATGTACGTGAGTCTTTATGCTCTCGAATATCGATCAGATAGTATGACCCGTTGTGCAGATTCTTGCTGACCACGAAAGGTCCCTCCCAAGGTGGGGATAGCTTATGCATATCAGTCTGGTCTTGGATGAGCCGAAGCACCAAATCTCCTTCCTGAAAGGCTCTGGTTCTGACTCGGCGACTGTGATAACGACGAAGATCCTGTTGGTAAATCGCCGAGCGGGCGGCTGCTATGTCACGTTCTTCATCCAACAGGTCCAAAGCGTCTTGCCGTGCTGTCTCGTTGTCCGCTTCAACATAAGCCGCCACACGAGGTGAGTCATGACGGATATCACTGGGAGAACCGCCTCCGCTCCGTAGACCATGAAGAACGGCGTGTATCCTGTTGATCTGTTGGGTGTAGTATTGATGCTCCATAACACAGATGGTAACTCTTCTACCCAACAACCCGGCGTTCTCTGCAAAGGAACCATAAGCCGGGGCTTGATGCCTCTCAAGATCTCTTGATTAGCCCTTTCTGCTTGACCATTGGACTGTGGGTGTGCCACTGATGAAACGTCAAGCCGGATGTGCTCCCGTTCGCAGAACTCCTTCATGGCACCCTTGGACAAATTGGTACCATTATCTGTGATGATACTGTGTGGAAAGCCAAACCGGAAAATCACTTTTTTGATGAACTGAACCGCCGTGGCCGCATCACACTTGCTAACAGGTTCTGCTTCCACCCACTTTGTAAACTTGTCAACCGCCACCAGGAGGTGGGTCTTCTTATCTTTGGACCTTTTGAAAGGCCCAACCATATCCAGCCCCCAAGTCGCAAACGGCCAAGTAATTGGAATCATTCTCAATTCTTGAGCCGGCACATGAGCACGTCTTGAAAACTTTTGGCAACCGTCACATCGTCTGACCAGATCCTCCGCATCAGCATGAGCAGTTAACCAATAGAAGCCATGGCGAAACGCTTTAGCTACCAAAGATTTTGAACCGGCGTGGTGACCACAATCTCCTTCGTGGATCTCACGCAAAATTTCACAGCCTTCTTCAGGAGACACACAGCGTTGAAACGCCCCTGATACACTGCAATGATGCAACTCGCCATTGACAATAGTCATGGACTTGGACCGCCGGATTATCTGTCGGGCCAGAGTCTCATCCTCTGGTAACTCGCCCCGGTTCATGTACGCCAGGTAAGGAAGCGTCCAATCCGGAATGACATGAAGAGCTGCCACCAATTGAGCCTCCGGATCAGGAATAGCCAAATCCGCTTCACCAGGGAGCTTGACCGACGGGTTGTGCAGCACATCCAGAAAAACATTGGGCGGGACCGGTTTGCGCTGAGAGCCCAGCCGGCTTAAAGCGTCCGCCGCTTCATTCTTCCGTCGGTCCACGTGGTCCACCTGATAGCCTTTAAAGTGACCTGCAACAATATCCACCTCACGACGATATGCTGCCATGAGTGGGTCCTTGGAGTCCCAAGTGCCAGATACTTGTTGAGCCACGAGGTCCGAGTCACCGAAGCACTTAACTCGACTTAGGTTCATCTCCTTAGCCATCCGGAGACCATGGAGCAAGGCTTCATACTCAGCTGCATTGTTAGTACAAGGGAACATTAAGCGGAGAACGTAACAAAACTTATCACCTCGTGGGGAAGTTAATACGACTCCAGCCCCCGAGCCTTCCAATTGCCTGGATCCGTCAAAATGGATGGTCCAATATGTGTGATCCGGCTTTTCTTCAGGTGCTTGCATTTCCGTCCAATCATTGATGAAATCAACAAGTGCTTGAGACTTAACCGCCGTCCGAGGCACATACTTCAATCCGTGCGGCCCAAGCTCTATAGCCCACTTGGCAATCCGGCCAGTCGCTTCCCGGTTCTGGATGATATCCCCCAAAGGAGCAGAACTGACCACCGTAATTGGGTGCCCTTGGAAGTATTGCTTAAGCTTCCGGCTTGCCATAAAAACTCCGTACACCAGCTTCTGCCAATGCGGATACCTTTGCTTGGACTCAATGAGTACCTCGCTGATATAATAGACCGGACGTTGAACCGGATGCTCCTTACCTGCCTCCTTTCGCTCCACCACAATAGCCACGCTGACCGCACGAGCATTAGCAGCAACATATAGCAGTAACGGCTCCTTGTCAATGGGAGCGGCGAGCACAGGCGGATTGGCCAATTGCCGCTTTAAGTCCTCAAATGCTTCATCAGCAGCGGAACTCCAGATGAACTGATCTGACTTCTTCAACATCTGATACAAAGGGATTGCCTTCTCACCAAGGCGGCTGATAAACCGGCTTAACGCGGCAATCCGGCCTGCCAGGCGTTGAACATCATTGATACACTTCGGTTTAGCCAGGGAGGTGATGGCTGTGATCTTCTTCGGATTAGCCTCAATTCCCCTGTTGGACACCAGAAAACCCAATAACTTGCCTGCCGGTACACCAAAGACACACTTGGCCGGATTAAGCATCATCTTGTACGTCCTCAGTTTATCAAAGGTTTCCTTCAAATCATCAACCAGAGTCTCCTTCTCCCTAGACTTAACCATGATATCATCCACGTAAGCATGTACATTACGGATAATCTGCTTGTGAAGACAATTTTGTACACACCGTTGATAAGTTGCCTGGGCACTCTTGAGCCCAAAGGGCATAGACACATAGCAGAAGGCTCCAAAGGGAGTTATGAATGCCGTCTTCTCCTGGTCCTTAACTGCCATTTTGATCTGATGATAGCCAGAATATGCATCCAAAAAACTTAAATGCTCACAACCCGTCGTAGCATCAATAATTTGATCAATACGGGGGAGGGCAAAAGGATCTGCTGGACAAGCCTTATTAAGATCTGTATAATCCACACACATGCGCCAGGTGCCGTTTTTCTTAAGGACTAGCACCGGATTGGCAAGCCACCCAGGGTGAAAAACTTCAACAATAAAGCCAGCTGCTAAGAGCCTGGCTACCTCTTCTCCAATCGCCTTGCGTCTTTCTTCGTTAAACCGGCGGAGGAACTGTTTCACCAGTTTGTATTTAGGATCCACATTAAGGGTGTGCTCAGCGAGTTGCCTCGGTAAACCTGGCATGTCAGAGGGCTTCCATGCAAGAATGTCCCGATTCTCACGGATGAACTCGATGAGCGCACTTTCCTATTTCGGATCCAAGTTGGCACTGATGCTGAACTGCTTGGACGAATCGCCAGGTACAAAGTCAACAAGCTTAGTTTCTGCTGCCGATTTGAACTTCAGGGCCGGATCATGCTCCGTAGTTGGCTTCTTTAATGGAGTCATGTCCGCCGGATCAACATTGTCCTTATAATACTTCAGCTCCTCGGTGGCACAAACCGACTCTGCGTAGGCCGCATCTCCTTCCTCGCACTCCAAAGCGATTTTACGGCTTCCGTGAACCGTTATTGTCCCCTTGTGACCCGGCATCTTGAGCTGCAAATACACATAACAGGGCCGTGCCATAAACTTGGCGTAGGCCGGTCGCCCAAACAGGGCGTGATATGGACTTTGGATTTTCACCACTTCAAACGTCAATGTCTCCGACCTGGAATCATGATCATCTCCAAAGGCCACTTCCAGAGCTATCTTACCAACAGGATATGCTGACTTGCCAGGTACCACACCGTGGAACACCGTATTAGACGGTTTGAGATTTTTATCTGTTAGTCCCATACGACGGAAGGTCTCATAGTACAAGATATTAATGCTGCTCCCTCCATCCATGAGCACTTTGGTGAACTTGTAACCTCCCACCTGAGGCGCCACCACCAGAGCCAACTGACCCGGATTATCAACCTGGGGAGGGTGATCCTCTCTGCTCCATATGATTGGCTGTTCAGACCAGCGTAGATAACGGGGCACGGCCGGTTCAACAGAGTTGACTGCCCGCCTCTGAACCTTCCGGTCTCGCTTGTCCAAGCTAGTGGTGAAGACATGGTACTGCCCACTATTCAACTGCTTTGGGTTGCTCTGGTAACCTGACTGTTGCTGCTGTTGGTTGTAACCACCCTGGTTGTTCTGATTATTTTGATTATTATGTCCGCCCGGATTACCATTAAATCCTGAACCAGAATTTCCTCCACCGTAACCCGGCCCGGATCCTGAGCCACCGCCGGAGCCGTGATCATACCGGAAAGCATTAGAATTCTTGAACTCCTGCATAATGAAGCAATCCTTCCAAAGGTGGTTTGCTGGCACCTCCTTCGTTCCATGTCTTGGACAGGGCTGGCTCAGTAGATAATTTAGGCGGTCCGGGTTAGGGTTGGGTGCCCCACTGTGATTTGGCGGTTTACCCCTGCGTCGCTGGCCCTTGTCCTGCGCGTTGGTGTTAGCCACAAAGTCCATGTTACCATCCGCTTTACGCTTGCCTCCACCACCATTGCCTGCCAAGTGATGCTGCTGACCTTTGGAATTGTTGTTCCTCTTTCCCTTCCCTGCCTTGTCGTCATCAGATTCGGGATCCTTGGTACTATCAGAATCAGCATACTTTACCAAAGCAGCCATGAGGGTCCCCATGTCAGTGCAATGGCGCTTCATCCGTCCCAATTTCAGCTTTAGGGGCCCAAACCGGCAGTTGCCTTCTAGGGTTAAGACTGCGGTGTCAGCGTTGATGCGGTCTGATGAATGCAACACTTGTGAGACCCGGCGCACCCAATGAGTCGTCGATTCTCCTTCCTCCTGGACACAGGCAGCTAAGTCTACTATCGACATGGGTTGCTTACATGTATCCTTGAAATTACTGATAAACCGGGCTCGTAATTGGGCCCATGAACTGATAGAATTGGCCGGTAAGCTTTTTAACCAAGTGCGGGACGTTCCTTCAAGCATCATGGTGAAGTACTTCGCACATGCCGCATCATCCACATCAAGCATCTCCATGGCCATCTCATAGCTCTCCACCCATGTCTCTGGGGGTTGATCCGCCGTGTAATTTGGTACCTTGCGCGGGCCCTTGAAATCCTTGGGCAGGCGCACATTGCGTAAAGCGGGGACAAGGCAAGGCACCCCCAAAGAGCTAGAAGTAACACCGGCTTCGACCGAAATAGTTGGACGAACCGGCGTAAGCTGCCGAGCCTGATACTGTGCGGCTAACTCGGCCTCCCTGCGCGCTCGGGCCCGGTCCACCACTTCCTGAGCGTTATCAGCACCACCCGCCGGGTTGTTGCCGCGGGGTGCTCCACGTCGTTCATAGCTTGACACTGCTGGTTCATCCATACGCCTGCTATAGCTCGGGCTTGGACGAGGGGTCGAGTGGATCCGGTCGCGGCTGTAGGAGTACGCTTCCTGTTGGACCAAAGCTGTCCTAAGAAGCTCCTTGACCCGTCGTGTCTCTACCACCTGCGGCAAGTCACCTTCAATTGGAATGGCCTCCAGCCGTGCAGCAGCGGCAACGAGATTGTCCGTTGGGTTGGAGTAGTGACCTGGAGGTGTTGAAACAGCCTGAGGTATAACAGTGTTTTGACGAGGCGGATTCATCGGACGGGGCTGAACAGGCGCACCGGTCCCCGGAGCTTCCGGCTGGTTCCCTCCAGCGGATTGCTAGTTCCTGCTCCTGGGTGTTGAAAAGGTCTCTGGCCTCGAAAACCAAAGGCAAATGGGATCGGGACTTCCTCTTCATGACTTCATGCAATGCGTTTTGGTCCAACATGAGCCTGTAGGCTTGTGCGTTTAAAGTGGCCCGCTCCGTGGTCATCCTGGCACTCTCAGCTGCCAGGTCCGCCTTGGCCTGGGTGATCTGTTCCTTCACCTTCGCAATCTCCGCGTTGTGGACTTCCTGATCCGCCGGATTAGCTTCTGCCATAAGCACAACCAATGCATCAAATAGACCTGATAGAACTTGAGCCGGTGGGCGTGCAGAGCTTCCTGCCCCGGCAGCTGTCGCCGCTGCTGAAACGGAGGTTATTGGCGCAGCAGTCAAAGAATGAAGCGCTGCTTGTGTGCCGGCCATGAATATTCCAACTCGGTTGGGTAGATCAGAGGGGTCCGGAATACTGTCGCCATTGGAAGAGCCCCCAATCCGGCCATCTTGTAGCTGATAGAGAGATTCGGTTTCTCCGGTTGATGACTCGTCGCCGGAATAAACGACGGTCTCGCCGTGAGATTCCGATCCATCCTCGTAACTTCCTCCATGGATAACTCCCACGAAGGCATGCTTCACGGCCGGTTTAACCCGGGCGGACCACGCATGCTGAGCCGTTTCAACGAGGTCGGTGCAGATGTCCGGCTCAGGGCCCGGTTCACCGATCTTGCCGATGAAAACATGTATGCCACCAAAGGGGACCCGGTACCTGTACTCAACTGAGCCGGCCTCGGGGCCCCAGCCTGCATCATCGATGTAGAGCTTGCCGCGACGACTCTTAGTCATCCGGCCCACAGCGTAGCCCTCGAGTCCTTCAAAGCGGCCCTACAAGAACTTGAAACCATCGTGCGATAGCCCCACGGTGGGCGCCAACTGTCGTGGTTTTGTCACGGAAGATGTCGTAGAGAAAGGACTTAGTCGTCGAGCCATCGCGACGGGTTAGCTTGAAGGGGTTAAAGCGGACACAGAGACGCAAGAGAGTTTATACTAGTTCGGCCCCTTCGATGAAGGTAAAAGCCTACGTCTAGTTGTGATGCAATTGATGGGGTTTCGATTACTAGGGAGCAAACAAGCTTTGCCTAAGTCTCGAGTTGTTGTCTGTTGTCCTTGAACCGCCCCCGGGTCCTCCCCTTATATACACGGGTGACGCCCGTTGGTTCACAGAGTCCCAATACCGGCTCATATATGTGTCCGGTTTGGTATCTATTTATTCCTAACTTACAATACAAGTTACATACCAATGCCGGTTTACGGCTACATGCCTTGAACCGACTATGGGCCTTGAGCCCTCATCTGCCTTCTTGGGTTTCAACATAGTTAACTACTGAAGAAGTTAACCTGGCCCAGATAGACCGGTTTATGCCTAGTAGTGATATCCTCAACACCCCCCAAGGTGTATGCTCTAACTTGGCAGGGTTATGTTGCTCATATCGTGCGTATGGTGTCTCGCATTGCTATGTCATTTGATTAGTTTAGACATGCTTTGTGTGAATGCCACCTGTTCAGTGTCTAATTACCATATATGTGAATTATGCATTGCCATCTTGTTGCAAGACATTATATATGTGAATTATACAATGCTATCTTGTTCCAAAGGCATTATATATGTGAATTATGCAATGCCATGCTGTTTAGCCAATCATCATGTATGTGAATTATATCATGCTATCATTTTTTTGTATTACGTGTTCCATTTGGCGACAATGTTTGAATATTCAACTACCCTTCCTGTGCATCAGCCATTTAAAGCGATGATGGAAGTATCTGGAGTGAAAACAAGGTATTCAGAGCAGACAATGCTACCTGCTGAAGCAGACATCTTGCTGGTTACAGAGAGCTCCTCAGAGGAGGATTCGGAGACTGATGACCAGTCCTATTTTCCCCCTGAGGTCTATGATCAAACTTGGCAGGGTCATATTAACCATGTCATGCATGTTGTCTTGCATTGCTTAGTTTTTACATCATATATGGATTGCCATCTGCTTACCTGCTTACTATATAAATCATATATTTGAATTATATCATGCCATCATGTTTACATAGTACATACACATCATCTATCTGAATTATGGCATGGCAACCCATTTAATAAAGACATCATATAGTTATATCATCTCATCCTGTTTAGTGTTTACAGTCATCATATTTTGAATTATGGCATTCTATTCGTGAATGTATGTGAATTATGGCATGCCAACCTATTTAATAAACAAATTATATAGTTATTTCATGTCATCCTGTTTACATAGTCTCATATTTTGAACTATGTCTTTCCATCTTTTTAGTTAGCCATCATAATGTGAAATTGTGTCATGTTGTCCTGTTTAGTTAGCCATCATATATGTGAAATTGTGTCATGCTATCCTGTTTGGTTAGACAACATAAATATGAATTATTTCATGCCCTCTTTTATTCCCCACTATCCATTGCACCTGTCTATCATACAATGTCTATACTTTCAATTACTTTTCTTGTTTATCAGCCATTTGAATTGGAGAGCGTGGTGGCAGTATCTAAGGGAGTAACAACACGGTCTTCACAAAAGATAGTGCTACCAGTTGATGCAGATAGAACCACGGTTGTACTTGCCCAAGGACCAGATCCACCACACATAACCCAGACTCTCGCAGATTGTACCCCTACCCAGTTGGACAGAGAACCAGCTACACCCCTTCTAACCCCAACCCTGGAAGATAGTAACCTAGTTCCAGTTGACACAACACCGTCTCCACCACAGAGCACCCAAACACGAGTAGTTAGTAAGGGAACTGCAGTGCCCAAAGCACGAGGACCACCGCTCCAAATCCCAACTCAACGCTTAAAGGAGAAGAAGATTTGTTCTCAGGTCAGGTTCTGTAGCTATGGTTGATACTCCTTTACTCCTGCATGACTGTATTTACTCAGACCAACTATTTTCAAATT
This sequence comes from Triticum aestivum, assembly GCF_018294505.1. Taxonomy (NCBI): domain Eukaryota; kingdom Viridiplantae; phylum Streptophyta; class Magnoliopsida; order Poales; family Poaceae; genus Triticum; species Triticum aestivum. The sequence goes on from NC_057800.1 coordinate 668,955,592, forward strand.
TGAAGGGTGGAATTGAAACTCCAATGGCGCAACAGGTATGTTTTAAACCTGTTTCTTTAACTGGTTTGCTGTTGTAACCTGCTCTATGTTGATTTCAGTTTCATGTGAATAAACAGTTATGTTCTCATGTCATGCACATTACAAGTGTTTCTATTGCTCTATAGTTACCCACACTTATATTCTGTCTATTCTGCTTTGTCTTGAACAAATATTATTTAAACTATTGTCTCTATCTTGATTTGGCAACAAAAACTAGAATGATATAGACCATAAAGTGACCATGGTACATAGATATATGTTTGTTTCATGCAGTTATCCTATCCACTTTACTACTGAACTCATTTACCAAAATGAGTTTCATAAACAACATGGTAAACATGTGATGTGTCTGGTTGTTTCTCTTTTAGAATGCGGATAAAATATTGGAGAACAGTACCGTGTTATCCAATGGTAAAGGAAGTAATGCAGATAAGGTTCAAGATAGTGAGATATCCTTGTTGGTTTCCAAGAAAGCTGATAAAAACTATCTTGACGACAGTGAGGGAACCCAAAAGTCCTGTCTCGATGTAGTGTTCGAGTTACTGGCCACTACTGCTGGCATAAGCTCTTCGAACTCGCTGCCTGAATCAGTTTGTCTTCTTGAGTCTCAACTTCAAGTTGAAAGACATCGATCAGATGTGCTGCGACAAGAAGCTGAAGGATTGAGGAAGTCCTTGCAGAATTCAGATGCATATTTTCTGGTGCAACAGCAAGCGCTGGAGGATTTAAGAGCCAAACAAGAGAAAGTTAATAAGCTTGCCAAGCATCTTGCCAGCATTATGGGTACCCAGGATATTGTTTCTTGAGATCTTCTGAAGTGGTTTCAGTTCTGGATTTGTTTTGCTGCGGCGTTTATTTGCGTTGGTCGCCAACTTTGACAACCAGTGTATATGATATGCTGCTTTGTTCCCTATATTTGCACTGGTGGCGAACTTTGATGCCCAGTGGACGTAATATGTGTAATAGCCGTGATAGCCTAGCATTAGTTGCTTGCTTATTTATTTCCTTATTGTCTTGTTTATTTGTCTGCTTGTAGTGGTTGCAGTTCTTTTTCCGCGGTTAGCTAGTGGCTCCAATAACCTATTTTTTAAAACTAGGCCACAATAACCATGGGCTAATATTTACTGTAGTGACACTGGGCCTCCTACTGGCCGTAGAAACAGTGGGCCTTCTACGGGCCGTAGAAACAATGGGCCTTCTACGGGCCATAGAAACAATGGGCCTTCTGCGGGCCGTATTATCAATGGGCCTTATATGGGCCATATAATCGATTCGCCAAACATGGGCCAAACAGACCGCATTATGGCCATAAACGGGCTAGAGTTGGAATCGTCCGTTCATGGGCCGACCATAACAGGCCGTCGTTAATAGGCCGTATTGGATGACGCTATGAAATCGGCCCAACGTATTAACGGACCACAAATGGGCCGACTGTAACCACGTGCTGAATTTGGCCCACAAGCAAAAAATGACAGTAACGGGCCGTAAGTAAACGAATGTTGGAAATGAGCCCAAAAATAAATGGGCTCTAAGAAGGCCAAAAGATAACATGGGCTGGAAACGGCCCAACGGAATAACGTGCCGTTAACGGGTATAAAGTGATACGCTGTTCATTACGGGCCAGTTTCACCATGGGCCGTTAATGGGTGTAAAGTGATACACTGTTCATTATGGGCCAGTTTCACCACGGGCCGTTAGTAGGCCAAGAGTTACATAGGGCCTCATATGGGCCGAAAGACGTCATGGGCCATACATGGGCCAGAAGTAAAAATGGGCTGGAATCATATTGGATGGCCCAAATGACGCTACTGGGCCTAATTTGGATAGGGCGTAACGGGCCTTGGGTTAGCGGGCTGTAAGTGGGCTATATTCGAACAAGCCGTTAACAGGCTTTCCATGGGCTGGCCCGCCAGCTTTTAACCAAGTCAAACGGGCCGGCCTTTTCACAGGAATGGTCCTCTGTTGGGCCATGCCACGTGTCGATGTATCATAGGCGCCTTACGTCCAATGAGTGGTTGACATCTGTCCCAACGATGAGCCGACACGTGTTTCCTCCAACCAATGATGATTTTACACGTGGAAAATCCCCATTGGTCGGGGCTGTTAACGGGTTATCAGATCCAAAACCCGACTCGATAGCTTAACGGCGTTCCGTTACGGTGATGCCACGTGTCGGTCACCCTTGACGAAAGTACTTCTGTGACGCGCGATTTATCGTCATGGAAGTGGACACTTCCGTGATGATAATTTTGGTAATGTCATGGAACACTTCTATGACAACACAGGTATGACTATCTTGATTCTGTCATAAATTTGTCATGGATGTACATGCATGACAAAAAAAGCGACCTACTGTGACAAACACGTATCATCACGGAAGTGTATTTTTTGTAGTGCATTCAATTTGTGGGAGTTTGACCCGGCCAAGCACTAGACGCTGCGAGAGCTCTACGACACGACGCTCAAGGACGTCTGGAGGGTGCTGTTCAAGGGTGCCGGGGTACCTCCTTCCCTCACCGAGGACCGCGGACTCAGCGCAAAGCGCCATGCCAATCATGTAAGTTTGGATATCTCACAGGGTATTTGTTTGCCCCCGTTGAATCATGTGCGGGACCTAAGCTTCCATGCCATTAACAGGACTGGATAAAGACAGTGGAGGAGCTTGATTGCCCAGCCCCCCTGCCTGAGGATCCTGCAGATGCTCTCCTAACGGAGATGCTGGCTCCGGCACCTTACGAGGTGCCGGCAAAGAAGGCCAAGAAGAAAGCCACGGGGACCCAAAAGGGTCTCCGGCGCAAGGTTGTATCGGACTCATCGTCCGATGACTCCGACGCGCACTCCTCCCATGAAAACAAGGAGGAGGAGGAGGAGGAGGAGGAAAGTTCTCCCCCCCCCAGCCGGGGCAGACAAGAAAAGGAAGGCCGACCCAACCGGGGAGGCCGAAGGGTCCAAGAAGGGAAGGACCCTCCCTCCGGACTGCTCCACGATGGTCGCCTATAGCAGCGACGAGTGGCTACCCAGGGTCAAGCCCCTGGCGAAGTCGTAAGTATATGGACACCATAGTAATTCATGGTATGTTTTATTGCACTGCTTTTCCTCATGCCGAACATGATTATGCAGTCTGTCCTGACCTCATCTCGACGTATCTTCGTCGAGCGGTTCATTGGACTCGTCGGATATGAACAACGGTTCTCTTTTGACCGCCTCCACCCCTTGCCCTATGGGCAACGCCGAGGTGTTGTCTCAAAAGGCACCGAGCCAAGGGGTGGTAGTCCTGGGGGCGCCTTGAGGTGACCTTCCGGACCCTGGGCGTAAAGGGAGAAGGACTCCCATGGGCTCCAGGTTCGGCCCCCAGCCGAACACTGCACCGGAATCTTCGGTGGTTGTTAAGGGAGGAAAGCCGCCCGTGCCGGTGTCCTCTGTCCATCCAGAGGCACCGGACAACTTGCTGGAAGCGCTTCGTGGCGCTTCCATCAACGAAGAGCACCGCACTATCATGAGTGCGGTGATCGAGGAAGTTCAGTCCACCAAAAACGGACTGACCGAAGCTTGCGCCAGCCTCCTAACAAGCTTTAAGGTAAGCAATCAAAATATAAGAAAATATTACCGCATAGATAGTAGCCCCTGATGCTCTGTTCGGCGTTCGAGTAGAAAGGCTGAATAGAGGATCAAATGATGACTCAGGAGTTTAATCAGAATATATCTATGTGTATGTGCAGGCTTCACTGCTGGCCGCTACCGCACGTACTGCGGAGGTCTCTGCACTGAAGCAGGACCTGGAACGGTCCGAGAACAAGCTCGGCCTTACCCAGAGGCAGCTCGAGGAGAGCAAAGGTAAGCAATACCTTGTCTATATATAAAAAAGAAGTTCGAGTGGAAAGTAATAGGATCATCATGAATTTGCCAGGGGCCACGACCGAAGTGGCGACCCTGAAGAAGGCGTTGTCCAAGGCCAAAGACAAAGCGGCCAAGCAGCACATTGAGCGAGAGAAGCAAGAAGCCCGAGTGGGCGAGGTGCAGCAAGAGCTCGAGGCTCTCGCCAAAAAACACGCGTCCTTGGAGGTTGACTCTAAGACGTGAGAGTCCGAGCTCGCGCAGGCGCTTGAAAGCGCCCGGAGCGCCAAGGATGAAGCCCACAAGGCCCTCCAGGAGATTGTTGCGGTGAAGAAGATTGCAGCGGGTAAGGCATTCATTATGCAAAGCAAGCATGTGGAGGAAACTTTCCTTTTACTTACCCGAGTTCGGAGCTCTCCAGGAGCGTTCGCAGATATTCCCCGCAGTGTACTGGATGCCTCGGAGTTTACCAAGCTCAGGAGGGAAGCTCGACGAAAAAGTTGTTCTGGTCTCAGTATACTGGGACCGAACACCCAATGCCCTTGAGCGACCAGCTGAAGCAATTGGTCGAGCTTCACAAGGCGGCCGAACAGGCCATGAGGGGCCTTATAGTCTGGATGTGGCCTGGCGAGCCCCTGTCTGGCAGCTACTTCGGTCTGGTGAGGCGGCTTGTGGAGGCCTGCCCATGGCTTGAAGTCATAAAGCGGTCCATCTGCATCGAGGTTGCATGCAGGGCTTTTGCCCTGGTGAAGGTGCACTGGGGGAAGATGGACGCCGTGAAGCTGGTGAAGGAGGGGCCGCCGCAGGGCAAGGAGCATCGCTGCCCCGAGATGTATTATGAGAATGTCCTGAAGGGTTCCCGCCTTGTGGAGGATGAATGCGCCAGGGATGTAATTTTTGAATGAACATACTCATGTGATCCTGTAATGTGAAACAAGTTCATCTGCGCTATGCAATGCTTTTTTAATTTAAAATATTACCTTCTGTGCGGCCATTATAAATCTGAGAGTTAGCCAGTCGTCGGCTTCTGCCCCCATGTAACTAGTACTGGGGTGTTCGGGATAAACCTGAGCACTCTTTACCCCAATTTTTGGTCCTTCGAGGGAGGTGTTCAACGCAACGAACCAGGCAATCGGACTATAAGGCTTTATCACTCTCACTTAGTCATAGAAGTCTACAATTTTAAATTTTGGCGAAGCCCCTAGTATTCGGAAGGCCAAATTTGGGGCGCTATACACGCCTAAGCCGGGCAAGGCCGACTCCTCGCCCGAAGCGGAAAAAATCTTTAAGGACTTGAGACCTCTCAAAGAGCGACCAGTCTCTCACCTTATCATGATAGTCAGTTTTCGGCTTTCTCTACTAAGGTGCTCGTCCAGAAGAACCGGGACACAATCGCAGTAGTTCTCCCACCGCTACCTTAGCCGATATAGCGGAACATAAGGTACCAAAGCATGGGAGTCGAGCAAACCCAACTATTGACCCAAAGCATGATTCGTGGCTGATGCATATAATGATATAAGTTCGGGGTGCCGCACTGTCGAAAGTGTTCGAACTTATTGCACCGTATTATGGGATAAGCGAAAGCCCCTAGCGTACTGACCGTACCCGAATGTACGGGTGCGGATTGTCGTAAATGGACATATAAGAAAAAAGAAAGGATAAATAATGCGATAATAGACTAATGCTATGCATTGTTATTTAGATAATACGTCGAAGCGTACTGGTACAAGTAGTGCAATAAGAAGAAAGTAGGACTATTCGAGATGTCCTATCCAAGGGCAAGTTGCGTATGGATAGTAGAAAGCGGGTATATCAATTATTATTAGAGACCACCTGGGGGTTCCCGTGTACATCTTAGCTTCTTGCCGCATTGGTTGTTCCTTCCCGTAATGTGTCTGGCAATCGTACTGCCAGAAAGGGCTTCCAGAGAGTTAGGCCCTGAAAGAGAAGAGAAATGATAAAGGTATACAGCCCCTAGCGCGGTTAAGCCGCATTGCGGGACGTGCCCTAACCGTGCCCCCGCCTATGTCCATGGAATTTTCAGTGCATAATTATGTACACGCGGCACGGATTTTGTTGCTTGACTGGGACTAGGACAGGGGCTGAATTGCTAGGCGAGCTCTGAACGTGCCAGGCGATCCTGTTGTAGTTTACTCCGGACTCGCTTGAAGGTGTCCGGGGGCTGTATCGCCGAATTAGTGGTTTTCCTTAAAAGGCCGCTTTGTGCTTCTGCTGCGAGGGCCGCAGTGTGCTCTTCCATGCGGAGCATGTGTTATGTGTTTCCATTTACTGTTATGACCCCCCTTTATCCTAGCATCTTGAGCTTGAGGTATGCGTAATGCGGTACTGCATTGAATTTTGCAAATGCTGTTCGTCCAAGCAGTGCGTGATAGCCACTGCGAAACAGGACAATATCGAAGATTAACTCCTCGCTTCGACAGTTGTCCGGTGATCCGAAGACACTTCCAATGTGATTGAGCCCGTGCAATGGGCCTCTACACTTGGGATGATGCCCTTAAAGGTGGTTTTGGTGGGTTTCATCCTCGAGGGATCGATACCCGTTTTTCGCACTGTATCATGATAGAGCAGGTTTAGGCTGCTGCCGCCGTCCATAAGGACTCTAGTGAGGTGAAATCCGTCTATGATGGGGTCTAATACCAGTGCGGCGGATCCGCCATGACGGATACTAGTGGGGTCATCCCTGCGATCAAAGGTGATCGGACAAGCGGACCATGGGTTGAACTTTGGGGCGACGGGCTCCATCGCATAGACGTCCCTTAGTGCATGCTTCCGCTCCCTCTTGGGAATGTGGGTTGTGTATATCATGTTCACCGTCTTCACTTGTGGGGGGAACCCCTTCTGTCCTCCCGTGTTCGGCTGCTAGGGCTCCTCGTCGTCATCACTATGCAGCCCCTTATCCTTGCTTTCGACATTTAGCTTGCCAGCCTGCTTGAACACCCAGCATTCTCTATTGGTCTGATTGGCTGGCTTGTCGGGGGTGTCGTGGATTTGACACGAGTGATCCAGTATGCGATCCAAACTGCACGAAGCCGGAGTACTTCTTTTAAATGGCTTTTTCCGCTGACCGGATCTAGAGCCTCTGAATCCGGCATTAACTGTCGTGTCATCTGTGTTATCGCCGTTGTTGTGGCGCTTTGGTCTGTTACGACGTGGTCTGCCATTGGCATCTTTGATAGCCGAAGTACCCGGATTACTTGATGTGTTGTTGCTGCGAGCCAGCCAGCTATCCTCGCCCGCGCAAAAGCGGGTCATGAGTGTCGTGAGGGCTGCCATAGACTTCGGCTTCTCCCGGCCAAGGTGGCGGGCAAGCCACTCGTCACGGATGTTATGCTTGAATGCCGCTAGGGCCTCTGCATCCGGACAGTCGACAATTTGGTTTTTCTTAGTTAGGAACCGTGTCCAGAATTGCCTGGTGGATTCCCCTGGCTGCTGAGTTATATGGCTCAAGTCATTAGCATCCGGTGGTCGCACATAAGTGCCCTGGAAGTTGTCAAGGAATGCATCTTCCAAATCCTCCCAACTACCGACGGAGTTTGCTAGAAAGCTATTCAGCCAATGCCGAGCTGGTCCTTTGAGTTTTAGTGGGAGGTACTTGATGGCATGTAGATCGTCACTGCGAGCCATGTGGATGTGAAGGAGGAAATCTTCGATCAGCGGGATCTGTTGTACCATCATACGATTCGATATTAACGGGTTTAAAACCCTCCGGGAATTCGTGATCCATAACTTCATTAGTGAAGCATAGGGGGTGTGCGGCGCCTCTATGCCGGGCTATATCATGACGCAGTCCATATGAGTATTGTCTGCTGTATTTGGCCCGACCGGATTTACCTTTGGTGTATCCGGCGCGACAATTATCGTCCCGTGTTGGCGCGCGTGCCCGTGACCCGTATATTAACATTGCAAGTTTTGCCCTGCTGTCCAATACGTCTCGCAGGTCCTTTGTGTTGCCCCGGGCCTTGGTATTTTTGATTGAGTGGCGACGGGGTGCAGGCTGAAACGCCTCTCTGGCTTGGCCACGCGGTGGCCGGTCAGCCGCATCGTACACTGGTGAATGAGGTTTCAATGCTTCCTCCTCGAGGTGAGGTAGCAACCTACGTTTTGGGTAACTCTTGGAGGGGCGCTCGAGTTCGTATTCCTCGGTCGCAAGGACTTCGGTCCATCTGTCTGCTAGCAAGTCTTGCTTAGCTTGAAGCTTTTGTTGTTTTTTCTTCAGGCTATTTGTTGTGGCCATAAGACGACGCTTGAAGCGCTCCTGCTCGATGGGATCCTCAGGCACGATGAATTCTTCGTCGTCGAGGCTCACCTCGTCTTCGGAGAGAGGTATGTAATTGTCCTCTTCTAGTTCTCCATCTGCCGCCTACTCTGGAGGGCTAGCTTGTTCATCCTCCCGCTCTACATCGTACTGGAGGGGGTTGTGGTTGTATTCGGCACTATCTAGAGTTTTATTATCTCTTGTGCCGGTATCACTACTTTTGCTGTGGCGGGACTTAGAGCGGCGCCACTGACATCGGCGCTTGGGTTGCTTCTTGGAGGGGTCATCCTCCACTGTCTCGTCGCCATTTCCTTCTTTGGGGGTGTCCACCATGTATATATCATATGATGAGGTGGCGGTCCAGCGCCCTGTGGGCGGTGGTTCCTGTTCTTCTCCTACATCGTCGTCCATACCGTTGATCTCTTTGGAGTCGAAGTCGAGCATGTCGGTTAAATCATTGATAGTGGCTACTAAGTGGGTGGCGGTTGGGCAGCGAATTTATTCGTCGTCCGCATCCCATTCTAGTCGGACATAGTTCGGCGAAGGCTCCCCCGACAAGGAGAGAGACCTTAATGAATTTACCACATCGCCGAAAGGTGAGTTTTGAAAAATATCCGCGGAGGTGAATTCCATGATCGACGCCCAGTCATATTCGATGGGCACGGATGTAGGCGGCTCAGAGTCCATGGCCGAAGACGAATCCAGTGGTTCGACGAGACGGCTCTCATAAGGGGTGAAGTCAATATCCGTCTCTATCGCCACTGAGAGTGCGCCCTCCATGGCGGGGTCTATCCCTCCGCTCTTGGATGGCGCAATTTGCTCCGAATTAACGGCCGGAGTAGTTGCCGATGCGATCTCCCAAATACTGTCCGACGGCAGAGTTACGTCATGCTCATCCGTTGAAGATCAAGTCTCCGCGGATGTCGGCAATGTAGTTTAAGTTTCCGAACCTGACCTAATGGCCAGGGGCGTAGCTCTCGATCTGCTCCAGATGGCCAAGCGAATTGGCCCGAAGTGCAAAGCCACCGAATACGAAGATCTGTCCGACGAGGAAAACCTCATCCTGGACCGCATCGTTACCGATGATCGAAGGAGCCATCAAGCCTTACGGTGACAGCACAGTGGAACTCTCAATGAAAGCACCAATGTCGGTGTCAAAACCGGCGGATCTCAGGTAGGCGGTCCCGAACTGTGTGTCTAAGGTGGATGGTAACAGGAGGCAGGGGACACGATGTTTACCTAGATTCGGGCCCTCTTGATGGAGGTAATACCTTATGTCCTGCTTGATTGTTCTTGATGATATGAGTATTACAAGAGTTGATCTACCACGAGATCGTAGAGGCTAAACCCTAGTAGCTAGCCTATGGTATGATTGTCTGTTATCCTACGGACTAAACCCTCTGGTTTATATAGACACCAGAGGGGGCTAGGGTTACACAGAGTCAGTTACAAGGGAGGAGACCGCCATATCCATATTTCCTAGCTTGCCTTCCACGCCAAGGAGAGTCCCATCCGGACACGGGATGAAGTCTTCAATCTTGTATCTTCATAGTCCAACAGTCCGGCCAAAGGATATAGTCCGGCTGTCCGGAGACCTCCTAATCCAGGACTCCCTCAGATGGAGGGGGCGAAGCAGATTCGGTGTCCGGCTCCGCTACCCGAGGAACCAATCATACCACGCATGGCGAAGATGCTGGTGCGGGCGCCCTATACAGCGCCGGAGAAGAAGGCCAAGGGGAAGGCCAAGGGGGTCTGGCGTGGCCCCCGTCGCAAGGGCGCTTCAGACGTGACGTCCGAGGACAGACCCGCTCCACTGCCGCCGAGGATGACGACGATGAGGAGGAGGAGGAGGAGGAGAGCGACTCTCCCCCTGATGGGGGGAGGAAGAAGAGGGTGGCCTCCACGAATCTGGAGGCGAAAGCGCCCAAGAAGGGGAAAGGCCCTCTCGTGGACAGCTCCACGTGGGACGTCGACAGCAGTCCAGAGCGATGCCCCCGAAACAAGCCCCTGGTTGCATCGTGAGTACTAAGAACCCGCACACGTCCATTTATCCTGCCTCTCCACCTTATGGTATTTTATATGGTTTAATCATGTTATTGCAGTCCAGCCCATGACAACTCCCAGCGATCCTCATCAAGAGGCTCGTTGGATTCAAAGGCAATGGCAAGCGAGACACCGCCGGCCGCTCACTCTCCCAAGGCCAAGGGAGACGACGAGGTGCTGTCCCAAAGGACCTTCACAGGCCAGGGAAAGGTTCAGGAGGCCGTCATGGTGGCGCCAGGAGGCAAGACCTCGACTTCCGGACACATGGGGGAGCATATCCCCTTGGCGACTAGGGGCCTCAATCAGTTTGGCCCCCGACCAAATACGATTCCGGAGATCCATGCGGCTCCAGAATCTGGCGAACAACCTCCTTCAAAATAAGGGGGTGTGCCTGTCCCACCGATGACCTCTGTCCAACTAGAGGCACCGGATAATCTACTGGAAGCGCTACGGGGCGCTTCAATTGTGGAAGAACGCTGTATACTTATGGGTATGGTGATTGAGAAGGTTCAGTCTGTCAAGAGTGGACTGACGGAAGCCTGTAGCGGCCTGCTAATAGGTTTTGAGGTGAGCAACATAATAGGGAAAATCCCAATATAGGCAGTAGTCCCTGAGACACTATCCGGTGTTCGAAAAGAAAAGCCGGACAGAGGATCAATTAAATTTCACAAGAAACTAACCAAACCGTGTATGATGTGAATAAGTAGGCATCGCTGCTAGCCGCGACCTCTCACACTGCCGAAGTCTCTGGACTAAAGCAAAGACTGAAGCGGGCCGAAGAGGAGCTCGGCTAGGCGAGGAAGTAGCTAGAAGACCAGCAAGCTATGTATTGACTCGCTATGTATTTGAAAAGAATAAATGATGTATATTGAATGTAGTGTCATGATATGTGTAGGAGCGACGGCCGAGGTCGAGGCCCTTAAAAAGGCCCTAGCCGAAGCCAATGGGAAAACTGTCAAGGAGCAGACCGCTCGTAAGAAGCTGAAGGCCAGGCTGAACGAGGTCCAGCAAGAGCTCCAAGATGCTATGAAGAAGTACAAGGCCTTGCAGGGTGATGTTTCGGCTCGAGAGGCTGAACTCTCAAAGGCTCGCCACAGCGCGGAAGCGCCCCGGGTTGAAGCCCAGGGTGCCCTCCAGGAGATCCAAGAGGCCAAGAAGATCGCAGCGGGTAAGCCATTTAGTATGCAAAGCAAGTATGTGAAGAAGAAAGATTTCCTACTAACCCGGATTCGGAGTTCTCCAGGGGCATTTGCAGATCTGCCACATAGTGTGTCCGACTCCGCGGAATTCTTTTGAGCCGAAGAAGGGAGCTCAACGGAGAAACTGTTCTGGTCGCAATACCTTGCGCCAGAGCATCCTGTGCCCTTCACCGATCAGCTAAAATAGCAGGTTGAGCTGCATAGGGTGGCCAAACTGGCCATGAAGGATTTGATAATTCAACTATGGCCTGTCGAAGCTATGCTCGACAGCTACTTCAGGCTGGTGAAGCGGCTGGTGAACGCCTGTCCTCGGCTGGACGTTGTCAAGCGATCAAAATGCATTGAAGCTGCGCGCATGGCCTTCGCCCGCGTCAAGGTGTGGTGGGCGAAGATGGATGCCGTCAAGCTGACGACCGAGGGGCTGCCAGAGGGCAAGGAGCACCGCACTCCCGAGCGGTATTTTGCAGATGTCTTGGAGGGGTCTCGCATTGTAGCAACGCAATGTTCGTAAGACATTATTTTCGAATGAACACATCCATGTAGTCTTTGCCTTGTATTATGAGACAAAATTGTTATGTAATATAATGTTTTGGTAAAAAAAATCTCCTCTTGTGCGGCCGTGTTATTTGAAATCTGAGAGTTGGCCACTCGTCGGCTTCTGCCCCCATGTAGGAAATACAGGGGTGTTCGGGATGTAATCTAAACACTCTTGATCCAGTTGTTTGGTCCTTCAAGGAGGTGTTTAGCGCGAAGAACCAGGCAATCAGACTATGTGGCTTTAGCACCCTCACTTAGCCATAGGAGTTTGACAATAGAAATACAGGCGCAACCCCTAGTATCCGGACTAGGATGCCGTAAACACTTGATCGGGTAAGTACCAATCCCTCGCGTAATGCAGAAAAAATCTCTAAGGATTTGAGACCTCCGAAGAGCTGACCGGCTCTCGCCGCATCATGATAGTCAGTTTTTGAATTTCTCTACTGAGGTGCTCACTTGGGTAAACGAGGGCACAATCATAGTAGTTCTCCCTTTACTACCCTAGCCGATACAGCGGAACGTAAGGTAGTAAGCACAGGATCCGGGAAAGCTAACTATTGAGCAAAGACATGATTCGGAGCCAATGCATATAGTGCTAAATTCAGGGTACCGAACTGTACTATAAAAATGTTCGGACTTTTGTTGCCATGTTGTGGGGTGCTATGAAGCCCCTGGAAAATTGGAACACACCAGAGTGTACTGGTGTTATCTGATAAAGTTACCAAAAAAGAAAAGACAAAAAGGAAGCAAAAGAAGAACAAGTGGTAAGGTAGAGCCGTAAATTTTGGCCTACAAACTATTTCTATTATAATTTCATTAGTGTGTTAAAGCACGTTTATACAAGTAATGCAATAAGCACAAGGGTATTTACTATGCCTTAACCAAGGGAGAGCTGCATGTGGGTCCTGAAAAACAGGTAAAGGGATTGTTAAAGAAACCACCTAAAGACTCCCAGTACATCCATGCTTCCTGTCACCTTGGTGTTTTTATCCTTCGAAAAGAATCGATGGTCAAGCCGCTAGAAAAGGCCTGTGAAAAAGAGAAAAAAGAAGAAAGAAAAAAGGAAATAGTGAAATTATGTGTGTGCGGGGTGGTCGAGCCGTATTGCAGATCACAAGCTGATTATGCCTCCATCCGTGTCCATGGTACTTTTAGTGCGTAATTATGTACGTGCGGTACAGTTGCCGCCACTTGGTCAGGACTGGGACGGAGGCCAAATTGCTAGTCGAGCTCTTGACGAGCTGAGCTATCCTTCTACAGAATGGTTCGGACTCTCTTGAAAAGGCCGCCCTGTACCTCTGCCGCTAAGGCAACGGTATGCTCCTCGGTACGGAGGGAGTGTTCCGTGTTTCCATTGACTGTTATGACGCCGCTTAGTCCGAGCATCTTGAGCTTGAGATAAGCTTAGTGCGGCACCGCGTTGAATCGAGCAAATGCGGTTCGACCGAGCAGTGTGTGGTAGCCGTTGCCAAAGGGGACGATGGCGAAGATTAACTCCTCGCTTTGGAAGTTGTTCGGAGATCTGAAGACAACCTCTAGTGTGATTGAGCCTGTACAACGGGCCTCTACGCCTGGTATGACTCCTTTAAAGGTAGTCTTTGTGGGTTTGGTCCGTGATGGGTTAATGCCCATTTTGCACATTGTATCCTGATAGAGCAAGTTGAGGCTGCTGCCATCGTCCATCAAGACTCGCGTCAGGTGGAACCCCTCAATTATTGCGTCCAGGACCAGTGTGGCTGAACCGCCATGACGGATACTGGTCGGATGATCTAGCCGATCAAAAGTGATCGGGCATGACGATCATGGATTAAATTTTGGGGCGACTGGCTCTATCGCATAGACGTCCCTGAGTGCGCGCTTGAGCTCCCTCTTGGGAATGTGGGTAGCGTATATCATGTTCACCGTTTTGACCTGAGGGGAAAACTTCTTCTGTCCCCCTGTGTTCAGCGGTCGGGGCTCCTTGTCGTCGTCTTCGCTTTGCGATCCCTTATCCTTGTTTTCAGTATTTAACTTGCCAGCCTGTTTAAAAACCCAACAATCTCTATTGGTATGATTGGGTGGTTTTTCTGGGGTACCATGAATCTGGCACGGACGATGAAGTATGCGGTCCAAACTAGATGGGCCCGAATTGTTCTTTTTGAATGGCTTCTTCCGCTGACCGGACTTAGAGCCACTGAATCTGGCATTGACCGTCGTATCCTCGGTGTTGTCATTGTTGTTTCGACGCTTGTATCTGTTGCGTCGAGACTTGTTGTTGCTATTTTTAGCTTCAGGGGTTCCGACGTCGTTTGCATTGTTCTTGCTACGGGCCAGCCAACTATCCGAACCCGAACAAAAGTGGGTCATGAGTGCCGTGAGGGCCTCCATGGACTTTGGTTTCTCTTGGCCGAGGTGGCGAGCGAGCCATTCGTCGCGGATGCTGTGTTTAAAGGCCGATAGGGCTTCGACGTCCAGACAGTCGATGATCTGGTTCTTTTTAGTTAAGAACCTAGTCCAGAATTTCCTGGCGGACTCTCCATGATGTTGAACTATATGGCTTAAGTCATCAGCGTCCGGAGGTCGAACATATGTACCTTGGAAGTTGTCAAGAAAGTCTTCTTCTAAGTCCTCCCAACTGCCGATGGAATTTTCGGGCAGGCTGTTCAACCAGTGTCGGGCTGGTCCTTTGAGTTTTAGGGGGAGGTATTTAATGGCATGAAGGTCGTCGCCGCGGGCCACATGAATATAGAGAATGAAGTCTTCAATCTATATCGCGGGGTCTATGGTTCCATCGTATGATTCTATATTCACGGGTTTGAACCCTTCTGGGAATTCATGTTCCATAACTTCGTCGATAAAGCAATGATGGTGTGCGGCGCCTCTATATCTGGCTGTATCACGATGTAGCTCTGATGGAGTCCATCTGCGGTTTTCAGCCCGCGCATGACAAGGTTTGTCACGTCCGAATAGGTGGCCGTCGTCTTGTGTCGGGGCATGTCCTCGCGATCCGTAGATCGATCTGGTATGTCCTGCTTTATTGTTCAAGTCTTGTCGAAGGTCATATGTATGACCGCGAGCTGATTTACCTCCGCCTTTGCAATGAGGTAGGGCGGGCTGGTGTTCGGCCTGAGTTGCCGTTTTATCCCGACCACGTGGTGGTTGGTCAGCCGCATTGCGCGATGGTGGAATGTGTTCCGGGGCCTCGTCGTCGAACTGAGGTAGCAATTTGCGCTTCGAGTAGATTTTGGCTGGGCGCTTGAGGTCGTATTCTTCGGCTACTAGGACATCGGTCCATTTATCGTTGAGCAGATCTTGGTCATCTTGAAGCTGCTGCTGCTTCTTTTTCAGGCTCCTTGTAGTGGCTATTAGCTGGCGCTTGAAGCGCTCCTGCTCAAGAGGTTCCTCAGGCATGATGAAATCCTCAATGTCGAGCCTCGCCTCATCCTCGGAGAGCGTAAGGCAATTATTGTCCTTCGAGTCTTCGTGCGTGGCCTGTTTACCAGGACTATCCTGGCCCTCTTCCTATTCGTCCTATTCAACAGCTGCGTCAACGGGGTCTTCGTTGTATTCGGCACCTTCCGGAGTGTTATCTTCTCCTGTGCCGGTGTTGTTGTCTTTACTGCAGCGTGACTTAGAGCAGCGCCACTGACGCCAGCGCTTCAATTGTTTCTCGGGAGGTTTATCCTCAACTAGATCTTCCTTGTCATCGCCGCTATTCTCCTATGGTGCATCCACCATGTATACATCATATGAGGAAGTGGCCGTCCAGCGTCCGGTGAACGGCGGGTTCTGGGCCTCTTCTTATCCTGCATCGTCGTCCATATCGTCGATGTCGTCAGAGCCGTAATCGAGCATGTCAGTTAGGTCTTCGACAGTGGCTATGAAGTGGGCGGTGGGTGGGAAGTGAAATTCTCCATCATCAGCCTCCGGTTTGAACCGGACACAATTCGGCTATGGCCTCCCGCTAAAGATAGTGCTCTTAACGAGTTTAGCATGTCTCCCAAAGGCGAGTGACAGAAGATGTCCGTGGTGCTGAACTCGGCAATCGATGACTGATCATGCTCGATATGTGCGGATGCGCATAGTTTGGAATTTATGACCATAAACAAGTTCGATGTTCAGGTGACACAGGCATTACCGGAAGTTAGGTCTGTGTTCCGGTGACACCGTGGAGTCTGCGGCTTCCGTGGCAGGGTTGAGCTTCCTGTCCTCGGATGGCACGACCTGCTCCGGATCTAAGGCCAGAGCGGTTTCAGGTGCAATTTCCTGGGTATGGCCCGATGACAGATCTAAGTCATGTTCATCCTGGTGGCTGGGAGCGGCTGCCGTGGTCTCGAATCTGTCAAAGATCAAGTCCCCACGGATATCTGTGATGTAGTTCAAGCTTCCGAATCTGACCTAGTGGCCAGGGGCGTAGCTTTCGATCTGCTCCAGATGGCCAAGCAAGTTGGCCCGCAGTGCGAAGCCGCCGAACACGAAGATCTATCCGGGGAGGAAGACTTCCCCTTGGAAAGCATCGTTGTAGATGATTGAAGGATCCATCAAACCTTTTAAGGACGGCACAGTGGAACTCTCAATGAAAGCACCAATGTCGGTGTCAAAACCGGCGGATCTCGGGTAGGGGGTCCCGAACTGTGCGTCTAGGATAAATGGTAACAGGAGACGGGGGACACAATGTTTACCCAAGTTCGGGCCCTCTCTATGGAGGTAATACCCTACTTCCTGCTTGATTGATCTTCATGAATACGAGTATTACAATAGTTGATCTACCACGAGATCGTAATGACTAAACCCTAAAAGTCTAGCCTGACTATGATTATGAGGATCTATCTACGGACCTAGCCTACCGGTTTATATAGACACAGGAGGCTTCTAGGGTTACACAAGGTTGGTTACAAAGAAAGGAATCTTCATAGTTGGTCGCCAAGCTTGCCTTCCACGCCAACGGGAGTCCTATCCGGACACGGGTAGAGTCTTCGGTCTTTGTATCTTTACGGCCCATCAGTCCGGCCCATATCCAATAGATCGGACACCCGAGGACCCCTTAGTCCAGGACTCCTTAGAGATGTTCTCAACACTCTTGATATGTCTAAGCTATTCCATCCTCCCTTGTCACCAGAAGCAATGGAGGAAATGATCACTGTTCAGAATGGCCTACTTGACATGAATATTGATGACAGCATCAATGATTCTTTGTCATGGACCCCATGCAAAGGAAAATTTTCTGCCAAGAGTTACTATGCAATGATACATGCCCACCTTCCTACTGATATGTCGGCCAAATGTATTTTGGAAAGTAGATCCACAATGAAAATCAAGGTTTTTGCATGGTTAATGCTTAATGATAGGCTCAACACCAGAGATTTGCTGGTTAGGAGGCATTGGAGATCGCCTCAGGAGGACAACACTTGCCCCTTGTGTCATGCTCAAGCACATGAGGACAGAGATCATCTATTTTTTACCTGTCAATTCAGCTCAAGTGTCTGGAATTATTTGCAAATTCAGTGGCTAGCTGGTTTGTCTCCTTTGGAGTGCCAAGCTTTCTTCAAAGAGGTTGTTTATCTAGCTGCTTGGAATGTCTGGTTGTTGAGGAATGGAAGAATCTTCAGAAATGAGATGCCTACCTTTGCAGCATGGAGGAGGAATTTCAACCATGACATTTCCTTCCTATCCCACAGATTCAAGCCTAGTTTAAAGCCTTTGTTGTTACTTTGGATTAATTCTTTGCACTAGATGTCTCCTTGTAATTATGTAATCCAGCATTTAATTATGTACATAGGACCATAGGTAAGTAGTCTAACTTTACTTACCAGAACCTTTTGTATTCTATGGGTCGAGTTTAATAAAGTACTGTGGGGCTATTGCCTCACAATTGCCAGCCAAAAAATGTCTACGTTTGACCCCCCCCCCCCAACACACGCGCAAACAAGCACACACAAGCTGGTAGCTCAGTGATTGAACCTGCTACATTTAAAGAAGTGATTGAACTTGCCTAAAGGTACAAAAATGCATCCACAATGTTCTTAATAAATGGGCCATGGATAAAGGTTGATTGGTTCAGATGGATAATCCTAGTCATAATAGGAGCCATCTAATGGCATGCTCCTTGGCTAGGATATGAAAGATCACGTTAATAACCGTGCTCGGCCTGAACTATGAGATATCCTTCGCTCCCACTACCTTTGGGATTAACATCACGACACGATAGTTCAAACGTGAGGCGTCAATCACTCCGGCATAGAAATCCTGGAAAATGTCCATCACCACCTGAGGGAGTCCTGGATTAGGGGGTCTTCGGACAGCCGGACTATATCGTTTTGTCGGACTGTTGGACTATGAAGATACTAGATTGAAGACTTTGTCCCGTGTCCGGATGGGACTCTACTTGGCGTGGAAGGCAAGCTAGGCAATACGGATATTGATATCTCCTCCTTTGTAACCGACCTTGTGTAACCCTAGCCTCCTCCGGTGTCTATATAAACCGGAGGATTTTAGTCCGTAGGACAACATACAATCATACCATAGGCTAGGTTCTAGGGTTTAGCCTCTCTGATCTCGTGGTAGATCTACTCTTGTAATACTCATATCATCAAGAACAATCAAGCAGGATGTAGGGTTTTACCTCTATCAAGAGGCCCGAACCTGGGTAAAACATCGTGTCCCCTACCTCCTGTTACCATCCGCCTTAGACGCACAGTTCGGGACCCCCTACCCGAGATCCGCCGGTTTTGACACCGACATTGGTGCTTTCATTGACAGTTCAACTGTGTCGTCACCATAAGGCTTGATGGCTCCTTCAATCATCGCTAGCGATGTGGTCCAGGGTGAGGCTTTCCTCCCCGGACAGATCTTCATATTCGGCGACTTTGCACTGCGGGCCAATTCGCTTGGCCATCTAGAGCAGATTGAGAGCTACGCCCCTGGCCATCAGGTCAGATTTGGGAACTTGAACTACATGGCCGATATCCGCGGAGATTTGATCTTCGATGGACGCGCCGCGCAGTCACGACGAGCAAGAAGTAACTCTACCGTCGGACAGTGTTCGGGAGATTGCATTCGCAACTACTCCTGCCTTTAATCTAGAGCAAGTCGCCCCATCTGAAAGCGGAGGGATGGACCCCGCCATGGAGGCCGCACTCTGAGTGGCGATAGAGCCGGATGCTGACTTCACCCCTTACGAGAGCTGTGTTGCCGAACCACTGGATTCATCCTCGGCCACGGACTCCGAGCCGCTCATATCCGTGGCCATCGAATCCGACTGGGCACCGATCGTGGAGTTCACCTCCGCGGACATCTTTCAACACTCACCTTTTGGAGATGTGCTAAATTCATTAAGGTCTCTATCCCTGTCAGGAGAACCTTGGCCGAACTATGTCCGGCTAGAATGGGATGCGGACGACAAAGAAATTCGCTGCTCACCCACCACCCACTTAGTAGCCACTATTGACGACTTAACCGACATGCTCGACTTTGGCTCCAAAGACTTCGACGGTATGGACGACGAAGCCGGAGACGAACAGGATCCACCGCCCTCGGGGCACTGGACCGCCACCTCATTATATGATATATATATATGCCCCCAAAGAAGCCAATGGCGAGGAGAAAGCGGAGGATGACCCCTCCAAGAAGCAACCCAAGCACCGACATCAGCGGAGCCGCTCTATGTCCCGCCATAGTAAGAGCAGTGATACCGGTACAGGAGATAATAACACTCCGGATAGCGCCGAAGACAACAACAATCCCCTCCAGCATGGCGAATAGCTGGAGGACGAACAAGCTAGCCCTCCAGAGCAGGCAGCAGATGGAGAACTAGAGGAGGACAATTGCATGCCTCTCTCTGAAGACGAGGCGAGCCTCGGCGACGACGAATTTATCATGCCTGAGGACCTCGTCGAGCAAGAGCGCTTCAAGTGCCGGCTTATGGCCACGGCAAATAGCCTAAAGAAAAAATAGCAACAGCTTCAAGCTGATCAAGACTTGCTAGCCGATAGGTGGACCGAAGTCCTTGCGGCCAACGAGCATGAACTCGAGCGCCCGTCCAAGAGTTACCCAAAACGCAGGTTGCTACCTCACCTCGAGGAGGAAGCATTCAAACCTCATTCACCAGTGTACAATGCGGCTGACAGGCCACTACGCGGCCGAGCCAGAGAGGCGTTTCAGCCCAAAGTTCAGCCCGCACCCCATCGCCACTCAGTCAAAGATACTAAGGCCTGGGGCAACACAGAGGACCTGTGAGACATCTTGGACAGCAAGATAAAAATCACAAGGTCAATATACGGGAAACGAACATGTGCGCCCACTTGGGACGATGATCGTCGCGTCGGATACACCAAGAGTAAATCTGGCCGGGCCGAATACAACAGACAAGACTCATACGAACTGCCTCGTGATATAGCCCGGCCCAGAGGCGCCGCACACCCCCTATGCTTCACTGATGAAGTTATGAATCATGAATTCCCAGAGGGTTTCAAACCCGTAAACATCGAATCATATGACAGCACAACAGATCCCGCTGTATGGATTGAGGATTTCCTCCTTCACATCCACATGGCTCGCGGTGACGATCTACATGCCCTCAAGTACCTCCCACTAAAACTCAAAGGACCAGCTCGGCATTGGATGAATAGCTTGCTAGCAGATTCCGTCGGTAGTTGGGAGGATTTGGAAGATGCATTTCTTGACAACTTCCAGGGCACTTATGTGCGGCCGCCGGATGCTGATGACTTGAGCCACATAACCCAGTAGCTAGGGGAATCGGCCAGACAATTCTGGACACGGTTCCTGACCTAGAAAAATCAAATCCTAGACTCTCCGGATGCAGAAGCCCTAGCGTCATTCAAACATAACATCCGCGACGAGTGGCTCGCCCGCCACCTCGGCTAGGAGAAGCCAAAATCTATGGCAGCCCTCACAACACTCATGACCCGCTTTTGCGCGGGCGAGGACAGCTGGCTGGCTCATAGCAACAACACATCAAGGAATTCGGATACCTCGGATACCAAAGACGTTAATGGTAGGCAGCATCGTAATAAACCAAAGTACCGCAATAACAGCGATGACACCAAAGATACGACAGTCAACGCCGGATTCAAAGGCTCTAGATCCGGTCAGCGGAAAAAGCCATTCAAAAGAAATACTCCGGCTCCGTCCAGTATGGATCGCATACTGGATCGCTCGTGTCAAATCGATGGCACCCCTAAAAAGCTAGCCAATCACACCAACAGAGAATGTTGGGTGTTCAAGCAGACCGACAAGTTAAATGCCGAAAACAAGGACAAGGGGCTGCATAGCGATGACGAGGAGGAGCCCCGGCCGCCGAACCCAAGGGGACAGAAGGGGTTTCCCCCACAAGTAAAGATAGTAAACATGATATACGCAACCCACATTCCCAAGAGGGAGCGGAAGCATGCACTAAGGGACGTCTACGAGATGGAGCCCGTCGCCCCAAAGTTCAACCCATGGCCTGCTTGTCCGATCACCTTCGATCGCAGGGACCACCCCACTAGCATTCGTCATGGAGGATCTGCCGCACTGGTCCTAGACCCCATCATTGACGGATTTCATCTCACTCGAGTCCTTATGGACGGTGGCAGCATCCTGAACCTGCTTTATCAGGATACAGTGCGAAAAATGGTATCAATCCCTCAAGGATCACACCTAGCAAAACTACCTTTAAAGGTGTCATCCCAGGTGTAGAGGCCCATTGCACAGGCTCAATCACACTGGAAGCGATCTTCGGATCACCGGATAACTTCCGAAGCAAAGAGCTAATCTTCGACATCGTCTCATTTTGGAATGGCTATCATGCACTGCTCAGATGGACAACATTTGCAAAATTCAATGCAGTGCCGCATTATGCATACCTCAAGCTCAAGATGCCAGGTCCTCGCGGGGTCATAACAATAAATAGAACCACAGAACGCTCGCTCCGTACAGAAGAGCACACTGCAGCCCTTGCAGCAGAGGCACAAAGCAGACTGTTTAGACAGACCACTCATTTGGTGTTACAGCCCCTCGACACCTTCAAGCGAGTCTGGAATAATCTGCAATAGGATCGCCTGGCGCGATCTGCGCTCGCCTAGCAATTCGGCCCCCGTCCCAGTCCCCATGCAGCGACGAAATTCGTGCCGCGCGTACATAACTACGCATTGAAAATACCATGGACATAGGCGGGGGCACAATCAGGACACGCCCCACATTGTGGCTTAACCACACCAGGGGCTGTATACCTTTGACATTCCTTTTCTCTTTCCGGGCCTAACTCTTCGGAGGGCCTTTCCAGCAGTTTGACGGCCGGACACATTCCGGAAGCGACAACCAAGGTGGCAACAAGCTAAGATAAACACGGGAACCGCCAGGTGGTCTCTAGTAATACTTGATATACCCGCTTTTCACAATTATTGCGTAGCTTGCCTTGGATAGGACATTTAAAGTGCCCTACTTTACGCTTATTGTACTATTTGTATCAGTGCGCTTCGACGTATTATTCAAATAACAATGCATATTATTAATCTGTAGTTGCATTATTTATGTTTTTCTCTTTTTCTTATATGTCCATTTATGACATTCCGCGCCTGCATGCTCGGGTACGGTCAGTACGCCAGGGGCTCTCGTTCACCCCATAATACGGTGCAAGAAGTCCGAAAACTTTCGACAGTGCGGCATCCCGAACTTATAGCATTATATCCGTCAGCTCCGAATCATGTCTTGGGTCAAATGTTGGGTTGCCCGGCTCCCATACTTTGGTACCTTATGTTCCGCTATATCGGCTAAGGTAGCGGTGGGAGAACTACTGCGATTGTGTCTCGGTTCTTCCGGACGAGCACCTCAGTAGAGAAAGCCAAAAACTGACTGTCATGATAAGGCGAGAGACTAGTCGCTGTTCGAGAGGTCTCAAGTCCTTAAAGACTTTTTTCTGCTTCGGGCGAGGAGTCGGCCTTGTCCGGCTTAGGCATGTATAGCGCCCCAAATTCGGCCCTCCGAATACCAGGGGCTTCGCCAAAAATTTAAAATCATAGACTTCTATGGCTAAGTGAGAGTGATAAAACATTATAGTCCGATTGCCTGGTTCGTTGTGCTGAAAACCTCCCTTGGAGGACCCAAAATTGGGGTAAAGAGTGTTCAGGTTTATCCCGAACACCCTGGTACTAATTACATGGGGGCAGAAGCCGACGACTAGCCAACTCTCAGATTTTATGAATGGCCGCACAAAAGGTAATATTTTAAATTAATAAAGCATCGCATGGCGCAAATGAACTCGTTTCACATTACAGGATCACCTGAGCATGTTCATTCAAAAATTACATCCTTGGCACACTCATCTGCCACTAGGCGGGATCCCTCCAGGAGACCCTCATAATAATTCTCGGGGCGGCGATGCTCCTTGCCCTCCGGCGGCCCCTCCTTCACAAGATTCACGACGTTCAGCTTCGCCCAGTGCAGCTTCGCCAGGGCAAAAGCCCTGCGCGCACCTTCGATGCAGACGGATCGCTTGATGACCTCAAGCCGTGGGCAGGCTTCCACCAGCCGTCGCACCAGACCGAAGTAGCTACCGGACAGGGGCTCGCCAGGCCACATCCATACTATAAGGCCCCTCATGGCCTGTTCGGCCGCCTTGTGAAGTTCGGCCAACTGCTTCAGCTGGTCGCTCAAGGTCACGGGGTGCTCGGTACCAGTATACTGAGACCAGAACAACTTCTCCGCTAAGCTCCCCTCCTCATCCCGGTAAAACTCAGCGGCATCCAGCACGCTGTGGGGAAGATCTGCAAACCCTCCTGGAGAGCTCCGAACTCAGGTAAGAACAAGGAAAGTCTCCTTCACATGCTTGCTTTGCATATTGAATGCCTTGCCCGCTGCTATCATCTTTGCCGCATCAATCTCCTGGAGGGCCTTGTGGGCTTCAGCCTTGGCGCTCCGGGCGCATTCAAGCGCCTGCGTGAGCTCGGACTCCCGCGTCTTGGATTCAACCTCCAAGGACTCGTGCTTCTTGGCAAGAGCCTCGAGCTCTTGCTGCACCTCGCCCACTCGGGCTTCTTGTTTCTCCCGCTCAATACGTTCTTTGGCCGCTTTGTCTTCGGCCACGGACAACGCCTTCCTCAGGGTCTCCACCTCGGTCATGGCCCCTGACAAATTCATGATGATCCTATTACTTTGCAAAGTACTTCTTTTTAACTATATAAAATGGGGTATATCTTACCTTTGCTCTCTTCGAGCTGCCCCTTGGTAAGGCCGAGCTCGTCCTCGGACCGCTTCAGAGCCTGCTTCAGCGCAGAGACCTCCGCAGTACATGTGGCAGCAGCCAGCAGGGAAGCCTGCACATACACATAGACATACTCTGATTAGACTCCTGAGTTATCATTTGATACTCTATTCGGTTGTTCTTCGCGAACGCCGAACAGAGCATTAGGGGCTACTATCTATGCAGTAATATTTTTATATTTTGAATGCTTACCTCAAAGCCTGTTAGGAGGCTGGCGCAAGCTTCGGTCAGCCCGTTCTTGGCGGATTGAACCTTCTTAACCACCGCACTCATGATAGTGCGGTGTTCTTCATAGATGGAGGCGCTGTGAAGCGCTTCCAGCAAGTTGTCCGGTGCCTCTGGTTGGACAGAGGACACCGGCACGGATGGTGGCCCCCTTAATGGGGGACAGCCTACCAGAGTCCGGAACCATCGAGGGTTCTGGCGCAGTGTCCGGCTGGGGCCCGAACTCGAAGCCCGTAGGAGCCTCGCTCCCTTGGTACCCAGGGTCCGGGAGGTCGCCGTGAGGCACCCCCAGGACCGCCTCCCCTTGGGACGGTGCCTCTTGAGACACCACCTCGGTGTTGTTCGTAGGGCGAGGGGTGGAAGCCGTCGGAGGAGAACCTCTGTTCATATCCGACGAGCTCAAAGAGCCGCTCGACGAGGATACGTCGAGACGAGCTCGAGCTGGATTGCATAATCGGGTTCGACATGAGCAAGGGCAGTACAATAAAATGTACCATGAAATACTATGGTGTCCGGACACATACAATTTCACCAGGGGCTTGTCCCTGGGTAGCCACTCGTCACACTGTCGGCGGCCGTCGTGGCACAGTCCGGAGGGAGGGTCTTTCCCTTCTTGGACCCTTCGGTCTCCCCGGATGGGTCGGCCTTCCTTTTCTTGTCTCCCCGGGCTAGGGGGGAGAACTTTTCTCCTCCTCCTCGTTTCCGTGGGAGGAGTGCGCGTTGGACTCATCGGATGATGAGTACGACAGAACCATCTTGCGCCGGACACCCTTTCGGGTCCCCGCGGCCTTCTTCTTGGCCGTCTTTTCCAGCACCTCGTAAGGTGCCGGGGTCAGCATCTTCGCCAGAAGAGCGTTTGCCAGATCTTCGGGCAGGGGTGCTGGGCAATCAAGTTGCTCTGCCATCTTTAACCAGTCCTGTTAGTGACATGGGAGCTTAGATCCTACCCATAACTATACCTGGGCAAATAAATACCCCGAGAAATATAAATGCTTACCGGACCGGCATGGCGCTTTGCGCTGAGTCCGCGGTCTTCGGTGAGAGGGGGAGGGATCTCGACGCTCTTGAACAACACCCTCCAGACGTCTTTGTGCGTCGTGTCATAGAGCTCTCACAGCATCTGGTGCTTGGCCGAGTCGAACTCCCACAAATTGAATGCCCGTCGTTGGCACGGAAGGATCCGGCAGACGAGCATAACCGGGACAACGTTGACAAGTTTAATTTTCCTGTTCATCATGTTCTGGATACAGGTTTGGAGTCCGGTTAGCTATGCCGAAGAACCCCAAGACAGGCCCTTCTCTTTCCAGGAGGTGAACCGCGTGGGGATTCCGGATCGAAATTTGGGGGCCGCCACCCAGTTGGTGTCGCGCGGCTCGGTGATGTAGAACCACCCCGATTGCCATCCCTTTATGCTCTCCACATAGGAGCCTTCGAGCCAGGTGACGTTTGGCATCTTGCCCACCATGGCTCCTCCGCACTCCACCTGCTGGCCGACCACCACCTTCGGTTTGACATTAGAAGTCTTCAGCCACAGGCCGAAATGGGGCTTGATGCGGAGGAAGGCCTCACACATGACGATAAACACCGAGATGTTGAGGATGAAGTTGGGGGCCAGATCATGAAAATCCAGCCCGTAGTAGAACATGAGCCGCGGACGAACGGCTGGAGTGGAAATCCTAGTCCGCGGACAAAGTGGGTGAGAAAAACTACCCTCTCATGGGGTTCGGGCATCGGAACGACCTGCCCCGCATTCGGCAGCCGGTGCGCGTAGCTAGGTATCCGGCCTCCCGTAACTTTTTGATGTCTTCCTCTATGACAGAGGAAGCCATCCACTTGCCTCTTGCTCCAGACATGCTTGGAGTAGTTTGAGAAGAAGGGCGCGAGCTTGGGTGCTAGAGCTCAAGTGTGTGGGAATGGGAAAGCGAGAAGGAAGAAGGCGTGGGTGAAAAAAGTAGATCTTTGTCCCTTTTATAAGGGCGGAGGAAACGATGAGTCTCCCCACTTGCCTCGCAAAACCACTTATTCCCCAGGCGCCGTAATTGATGGCCCGGTTGGGTTACCCACGTCCGTATTGATGAGAATCCCATGATAAGGGGAACACGATCTCTGCTTTGACAAGACGTATCGAGAAAACCGCCTCACGTTATGTGCGGAACTGGTTGAGAAAAAGCGGTTCGAATAATAACCGGGCCATGAAGTGATGTCATACTATCAAAACATGTCAGCAGATTGGATTTATGGAAGTATTACTCTCTCTACGGTGGAAAGTGGAATTTATTTTACAGGGTCGGACACTATCCTTGAATTCAAACTCTTCCATGGTGTATTCGGAGGAGGAACCCGCCTTGCAATGCTCAAGACAACACTGCGCGCCGGCCTCGTCGTCATTGAAGCCTGGTTCAGGGGCTACTGAGGGAGCCCTGGATTAGGGGGTCTCCGGACAGCCGGACTATATCCTTTGGCCGGACTGTTGGACTATGAAGATACAAGATTGAAGACTTCGTCCCGTGTCCGGATGGGACTCTACTTGGCGTGGAAGGCAAGCTACGCAATACGGATATGGATATCTCCTCCTTTGTAACCGACCTTGACCCTAGCCTCCTCCAGTGTCTATATAAACTAGAGGATTTTAGTCCGTAGGACAACATACAATCATACCATAGGCTAGCTTCTAGGGTTTAGCCTCTCTGATCTCGTCGTAAATCTACTCATGTAATACTCGTATCATCAAGAACAATCAAGCAGGACGTAGGGTTTTACCTCTATCAAGAGGGCCCGAACCTGGGTAAAACATCGTGTCCCCTGCCTCCTGTTACCATCCACCTTAGACGCACAGTTCGGGACCCCCTACCCGAAATCCGCCAGTTTTGACACCGACACCGCCCCTTTGACGGCACTCCAAAATTCCAAAAAGAACCATACATGCAAACCATCGGACCGGGTGCCGAATCCGGCCGCATGGACAATATAGCAGCTTCAACATCATTTTTCGTGTAAGGGAGGAGGATGAGGGTATTCTCGGCTTCCGACACCTTGTTGGCACCAGTCCATGTGTCCGGGTGCAACCCCACCCCTCCCCTAGGTTGTCCCTAAAACTAATCTTTGTAGAAGTCGTCGACATGAGTTTGGATGTCAACCTTGTCATGGAGCAACCTAGGTCCATCCCAAAGCATTGCAATGGTGCAACGCCTACGGAGACCATTGGCAATGGCATGGAAATACGTCGATGTGCTGGTGGAGGTGTGGCCGGCTGACTTGGACTCGAAAGGGTTGCATTGTCATTTCATAAACTTAATTTTCAAATGCATGACATATGTCTCATTTGTCGTTAACACTAATGCCCAACCTTTTCACTACTTTCGGGGCACTCGAAGGTATCCGACAAGGTTGTTCGTTGTCGCCTTATCTTTTCACTCTTGTAGTCAATGAACTGTCACTTTGTCTACAAGAAGCCTTTAATTCTAATCATTTGGAAGGTATCCAACTTGCCCTCTGCCCGCCCCCATACATTTTTCGATGTTTGGGAATTACTCGATTGTTTGCGTTAGGGCAGATAATAATGAGGCCTCCATTTTTGCACATATCCTTATATTTCTTGTGACACTTCTCGGCAAAGCACCAAATTGGAGTAAATGTTCCATCCTCGTTAGTAAATATACTGATCAAATTTCTCGTAATCAAATAAGAATATTTCCCTTGCTCCAGTCAAAATATGGAGTCTAACAATTTACGCCTTGGGCTTGGGCACCTTCTCATCCTACCTGGGCTGGGCAGAACAGATCTGCAGTCCATAACTTTATTATTGACAAATTAAAGCTAAGCTTACTTGCTACTAAGCTAATTGACTTTCTAGTTGCACACAAACATGTCAATGTGTACCCCGTCGTCGAGCATGATAAGCAAGCCAACGTCGCCTGAGGAGTCTCGCCGGATACACAAGATATGCCGATGAGATCTTTTGAGGACCCGAAACCCCACATGCCTGATAGGGACCCCACGAGGGAGCACTTGCTATGGGATACCCTAGGTCGACCTGAACACCCGTAGGGTCTTGTGGATCACTGCCACCGAACATGAAGGACAAAGAAGCACGGAGAAGAATAAAACAAAGGAGAGATAAAAAGATAAATGTAAAAGTGATAGATTGATTGATTAGGTGCTCAATCGGCCATCGCATCTCTGATATATATGAGGTGGCTGAACTTTATTTACAAGAAAATGACTACAATTTTCTTCCAAATTTTTACTGTATTCAGGGAGGTATGACACTACTATACGAGTGGATTACAAAATTTAACATGAAAGGTACCATGGAGGCATTGGTGCCCATGAATGAAATGGCAGAGGCGATGACAACGATGTTGTGATGGCGTGGTGGAGATGGTGCCATTAGCGCCGATCCTAGGGTCGCACTAGAGGCGGCATTGTCATTCTCCTACTTCTTCTTCCTTGTCTGCTCCCTCGTAGACAGCTTCTTGGTGACATGGAGGGCGATCTTAGGGTTGTGGGATGTGTCCCACCTGGAGGAGAGTGAGTGTATTTTAACTTGAGCAATTTTTACCCAGATCTTGGATTTGTTCCTTCTCCTGTTGATGCCACGAAGCTACCAATTTTGCCCTACTCATCCTTGTCTTGGATTTGGATCAATTTCTTTGCTATGGTCAAGATGATTGTTTGTCTCAACAATGTCACCTTGGCGTCAAGGGTGTTGCGGAGATCCAGAGACGGATCGATCTTTGCTCACGGCACACCGCTGATCAATGCAAGAGGAAGATGGCAGTGATATACTCACGAATATGTGTTTTGTTTTCTAATTTCGTAAAGTTGGTCTTGTAAGAGCTGGACAATTTTAGTTTGTATGGCCTTGGATTTCTTGCGAAGAAAAAATAAAAAATCCCAACCTTTTTTCAAATTGGTGGTGAACGTCCAATATAGATAGGAGGGAAACCCAAAACCAAGAGAGGCCAAGCTCACGCATACCAGCTGTATTTTTTTTAACATCAGTACAGATACAAGCGCTCATATACATGTGCATACACTCATCCCTGTGAATGTACACACGCACACCCTACACCTATGAGCATCTCCGAAAGACCGAACTGGCATATCATCTTGGGATTTACGAAGTTACCGTAGGCGTCTCGTCGTTGATTGAAACGTCTCCTCCCACTGAAAGCGCATCGCCAAAAATCCTGAAATAAATCCAGAAATAATGCAAGCACCACGCATATCAACCAGCTGTATTCTGACGCGTGTCATCGGCCGTAGGGCGATTCTCTCATTCCCTGGCAGGAAGTAATTACGTGTGGTCCGGTTAGATATAGAACAGGGAGCACGGCGCTCGCCAGGCACCCGCTGGCTATATATTGATCCCCTCAGGTAGTCAAGTCCAGTAAGCCATTGGTCAAAGTCCCCTTTCTTCGTCTCCGGCCACCTCCAAGTCCCAGGTGAGCTAATCAGGCTGGCAGCGCTGGCCTTGGCGTTGGCGGCTCCGGCGGGATGCGGCCGTGGCAAACTGGCAACCGCAGATGCAGGATGTGGTGGGCCTTGCCGCCGCGGCCGATCCCCAGTTTGTGAGGCTCGGGACAACGCCCGAGAGAAGATGTAAGCTCTTACTGCTTTTCTCTGCTCCAACCGCGATTGCGTAGATTAGAGTATTTCGAGAAAAACTGGAACGCGAAGTAGTCGTATCCAGTGATCTACTCAACAACAGTATCACGTTTATCACTCTGCCTTGTATCATTCCCAACAAATACTTATCATCAAAGGTGATCAACCGTGGACTACGTACCTGAACCTCCACAGGGTTTTCATATAAATATTGCATATTTAAGGGCTGCGGTTGAATCCCTGTAACAGTTACAAAAAGATATCTTCTACTCTATCAAAGCTAATGATCTGAATCTGATATTAATTCAAAGGTTCAAGTTTTTGCTAACGTTGCAATTGCTGCCTCTTTGGCGGCCGCGCCTCCGGGCGCTCGCGAGCCGGCTCGAGGAAATCTTGTTTAGAAAATACCCAAACAAGGTGTTCCTCTCTTTCCTTCTTTTTTGGACCTTTGGTTTTCAGGCAACCAAGTCCATTTCCAAGCAAGATATCAAATATTACCATTTAATTAACCATGTGTGTTGTAGATATCTCTTGTTGTTTGGGCAGATAAAGTACTATAACATGACGAGGCGACCAATATAGCCAACAATGATGTTTGCTATCAAGACCTACATGGCTCACAACCGACAATACCGACAAAATTAACAATCGTTAAGACAGATAGCATCTTCCCCTGGCTATGGGGCGATGAATCTGACATCCAATATCATGAAGGTGTGAGTGAAAATTCTAGAATATCTTATGTGATGGGCAATGTTGGCACTTTCTCCTTTACTGCAGACATGGTTCTGCACAACGCCAACATGGATACCTCACTGCCAGGTATAGATAGATTTACTGAGATCTTGCCCATGCATATCCTTATTAAGGCTAGTAGTAAATGTGTACATTTAATGCACATTAATAATAGATATGATATTAGTTGCACGTTAATATTAGGTAGATATTAATTGTGCACCAATTATGATGTAAATTTATGCCGATATTGATATTTGGTATGATATTAATTGCATGTTAGACATGTTCAACGACTCACCATTGCGGCAATGTAAGTCGTTGATTAAAATATGATTTATGACTGAGATTAGTTGGATATGTAGACATTAGTGTGGGACTTCTAGCCTAGGAAGCCAGCAGCGTACTATACTGGATAAAAATCAACTTATCTTGTAACAAACACCACTGTTTTTTAGTCCAGCATCTGTGATCAGAATGAAGCCATGCATCCACTAAGTAGCTATTATGTGATAAAAAAAAGCTCCAAGTAAAATGCTAACCTGAAAGATGTATTACCGGAACAATTTACCCATATTCATATTTGAATTTTCCAATTACACATAGACTATTAAGTCTTGGGAGGACCATGTTTCCCGTTTATTAACTTCGTATGTCTTGCATTTTTTTTTCTAGAAGGAGCTTCTGATGGGCATGTGAACACAATGCTTTCACTAGGAATAAACCCTACACGACATGATCTTTCTGGAGCGTCCAACAACAACCTGTTAACACACAATCTGGATACACGTGAAGCCAACAGATTCTCTGTAATAACTCTAGACTGTGCTACTGCTTTACATATACGAAATATTATTGTTACTATATGTATCCCTAAAGCTCTGCTAAACACTATAGCCCAAGGTGGCGCAGGGACGCCCGGCACCTGTGAAGGATCTCCCAAGGGAACCAAAATTCACCTGCCCAGTCTGCATCAATGAGCTGGTCGATGCATCGTCTACTATCTGCGGCCACATCTTCTGCAAGAAATGCATAGAGGCCTCCATCCGATTTCAAAAGAAGTGCCCTACCTGTCGTAGGAGGCTGACCATGAGAAATTTCCACCGCATCTACCTCCTGGCGATGGATTGAGCTGATCCAGCCATTCTAGGCGTGGTGGAGTATCAACACCTGACCCTTCCTCCTAAACGGCATTTTGGTGATTCTGTCCGAACTACTTCACGGGGTTATCAGTAAATACAATTTTTGCGCAACGATTTAGTAAATGCTTGACTTATAGTGAACAAACTTTTAATCTGCATCCTTGGTAGTAAAGGATACCATTCTCGTGGGAATTCGAAACATGTGCCATGGTATTGTGAACATCTGCAAAGAACTACAAATATATTTTTTGCTTGTCAGGGTATATGGTGTGTTCGTGCACTCTAGGATATGTGTCTTTGCAAGGCAATCACGTTTAATTAGCAATAGCAGTAGACACTGTTATTAGTCAACCGACTAGGAACAAGTCGCGTAGAGCCCTAAAACACATCAGACTGATAATTTATTTCCAATTGAGATTAGGCCCAATCTCCCTTAAATGACATAATTGTGTTTCCTCACACTACTTGTATGCTTGACAATTCCTTACCGAACACTCTCCAACCAGGACATGATGCTCTCCTTCCTGCTATTATATACTCCCTCCCTCTCGAAACAAGTGTTTCAAGCTTAGTACAACTTTGTATTAAAATTAGTACAAAGTTAAGACACTTATTTTGGGATAGAGGTATTATTTTTGCATTCATACAAGATACTTTGGCCATCGCTAATATCTTCTACTTCTTCACACTAAGTGGTGCTTCCATTATATGTGCGTTAGTTTTAGGGCAATAGCATATATATATATATATATATATATATATATATATATATATATATATATATATATATATATATGTATATATGTATATATGTATGTATATATATATATATATATATATATGTGTGTGTGTGTGTGTGTGTGTGTGTGTGTGTGTGTCATTCTTTTGTAAACATTTTTTACATTCGGATCTATTGACCAAACTAGCAGTAAACACTCTTCGGGAAATAAAAAAGAAACATCGAAATGCAGGCCGAAAGTAATCAAGGTTATCGTCCTACCATACCATCAGCCTTGAGAAAAAAAAACTTATAATACAAGTAGTAGCCAGCGGCACAATAGCAGCGGGACACCGACTGAACCCCTCAAAGTGGTTGGAAGTTACGAGCATATGGTGGTTGCGGCCGGGAAAGTTTGACACCTTCACATATGACTAGTTACTTTTTGGCCAGTATATACGGCAAGCAGGGTGTTGTTGAAGTAGGTTTATAGGACCAGAAATCTAGTCGGGATGCGAACTGGACGTAGCTCAAACGATTAGTTTTCTTTAGTGGGACCATCCCACTACGATTCAAGTCCTGGACTTGAAATTAGTGTGTACATCTTTCTGAATTTATTTCAGACTTTTCGGCGATGTTTCATTTAGTGTGAGGAGATGTTCCTGTCCACTACGAAGTGTCTATAGGGGTAGGGTGTGTGTGCGTGTGTGTTCATAGGGATGACCGTATGTATTTGTATGTAAGCATCTACGATTGTACTGTGTTAAAAAGAAATTTTGTCAAGATCACATCAAGAAGAAGGAGCAGAGAGAGACTCATGTTGGTGCTATTTTTGTTCGTGTTCGAAGCAACAATATGGTATGCCCGTCCTACCAGTTAGGCAAGTAGCAGCTCTGGTATTATAGCATATTCTCATTACATTGATGTACTTAGTCCTTTCACACACACACTATTTTTTTTATCTTGTTATAAAGAGATATTTACCATTGTGATCTCTTTATTTCTTAGAGCAAGTAACACATGGTGAATTAAGTAGGCCTACAAGTTGATACATTATATTTGTGAGTCAGAGAAAAGTGGATAGGAGAGAGGAGACGAGTAGGTTGTAAACTTACACTTTTTGAGAGAAGAAGGTGAGCAAGGCAAAATGACATTGCATGTAGAGCCAATATCTATTATGTGGATGGGACATTAAAAGGTAAAGGTCTACCAGCTAGATGGGATGAATAGGAGATTCTAAGATTTATTCCCAAAAGGTAAAGGAGGAGGCGGGTATGAAGAACTGGAACTACATCTACGCGGCAACCAGATCATAAACCAGCATATATCAAGAACAAGTATGAATAAGTTCTTGGCCACTACTCTAAGTCTTCGTTTGGAGAGGTTGAGCACGATGCTCCAAAGTCACCTAGACTTCACGTTCTTATCCTTGAGGTAATTAAGTTCACATATACCCACAAAAAAAATTAAGTTCACATAGAAATCACCCAATCACTCGAGGTGGATCTTGAGGTGATCCTTGGATCCGTACAAACTTGATCCAAGTAGATCCACATGATGTATGTTCTAAAATAACTCCTACCCATCTAGGAAATGGAAAATTCCAAGATTAACAAGTAAAATCTCTTGGGTTGAAAATGTTCTTGCTTGATGCTCAATCACAACTCGACTACTCTCTCAAAGATTACACTTTTAATATGTGGCTCCATAACACAGAGGAGTGGGAACACAAAGTATGAGAGTGAAATAAATGTGTTGGAGTGCCCAGCCAAACAAGCAAGGCAGGCTACTATTTATAGATATGCTCCGAAAACTAGCTGTTATTCTTCTGGTTTCCCAACTCAGCAGCACCGAGACACTGGCCAACAACTCTAAGTCATTCAGCTAGTATTTGACACTGCAGTACTAGGTGCACAATAGAACATGGGTTTACAACACAAGAAATTCCTAGTGGTTCTACCCAAACACAACTTGTGAAGAACCAGAAACACCTAGGAGACCCAAATGATTAAGTTCCCTAAATCACAATGTAGAAGTAAGGGCCGTGACCCATATTTCACAACCGAAGACTCCGAACTTGGTAACTATATCTTGAGTACTCAGCCGGGCCGAATACTAATTAATACATGTCACCCTCGATGACGCCGATCTCAAAACCGATGTAACCGAACGTAGCTAATGCATGTCAAAGAGATTTCAAAGGATAAATTGTGTGTTTGGTTGGGTTCTATCTAAGCATCAGTGAGTTTCGCTATCTAACCACGATATCCAACCCATCTTAATATTACATTTTGCCATATACTCAAAGTGACTCACTGAGGCACTGTGAACTATAAACTCCACCAAGTCTTCAGGCAAAAAGCATGTCTTCAACATTTTTAGGGGTCAAAATCCATTGGTTAAACAAATCTCTTATGGGACTACACATGTGTGCATACTCATCAAGCACAATAGTCCCTTAAATGTTTGTCATTAATCATCAAAAGCCACTAGGGGGCACTAAATTTAGTTTCAGCTTTTATATTGAATATAGATGGTGTGGCGCCCAGAGAGAGCTAATACACGATCTCTTATTAGCATTTCTCTCATAGTACAATGAGATATATAATATTTTCACTTGTTATATGTCATTTTCCACAATACCATTGGAAATAAATGCGTTCGGTAAACAAGGAATCTCCATGATTTAACTTTTTTTCCCTGGAGAGACATGAAGCTTAATATTTGAGCCCCATAACACTAATCTCATTAATTTCCATATATCACATTTCATTTATATTGGTATCAAGCATGTTGTACCATTCATAGTTCAGGTATGAGACTTATTAAGTTCTCCGTTTGGGACGAAACTTGTTCTGAGTATTTGTGATGGGTCCTGATGTATATACTAGTAAGTGTTGTGCTCCAAGCGACCAACGGGCTCTTCTCTTCTGGAACTCGTGTGATTCTGGCATAATATGTTAATGCTAGAGCACCCCCCTAAGAGGATATAACTATGAACTTTACCCTTTGACTCCCGGGCTGGGATGCTTGTTGGTCATGTCTAATAAATTCCTTGTTCACTTGCGTTAATTTTTTTATGCTATTACTATATTAGTTTCCGTTGAATATAGTTCCATTAATTGGTAACCTATTTATTATCCTTTGAATCTAGATGTTATGTATTACTATCCCTCCATCAAATCCATTCAGGCCTCCTTTGGTTTAGAGGAATTTCATAGGAATTTTAGAGGATAGGATTCTTATAGGATTTTTTCCTTTAGAGCCCTTTGGTTCATAGGAATGGATTCCTATTCCTACATAGGATTGGTTCCTATCCTCCACATTTCATAGGAAAATAAAAAAGACCCTAGACTCAATGGAAAAATTCCTTTGGTGTCAACCAAATGACATCTTGTTTCCTATTCCTACTCATAGGATTTGAGATACATGTCATCTCATTTCCTACAAGATTCCTATTCCTATGATAATCCTATCCTATGAACCAAAAGAGGCCATTGTTGTCTACTCACTGAACCGAGTTCCGCCATTGTGGTATTCATCCTACTTTCTTCTTTTCATTGGATTGGTTATGCTACTTGTCCACTGATAACCAGCAAGTATAGGGGGCTGCTTGTAGCCTTCTTCGATAAATAAGAGTGTCGAACCCAACGAGGAGCTAAAGGCAGAACAAATATTTCCTCAGGTTCTATCAACCACCGATACAACTCTATGCACATTTGACGTCCGCTTTACCTAGAACAAGTATGAAACTATTTTGCAAGAATAAAACTACGAGTACTTTTTGAGAATAAAACTATGAATAAATTGCAAGGTAATAAAATTGGATAGCTTTTTTCAACAAGTAAGTCATTTGTCCCTAGGCAATCAATAACAAGTACCCATAATCATTCTTGCAATTCTATATGAGGGAGAGGCATGAGCTAACATATTCTCTCTACTTGGATCATATGCACTTATGATTAGAACTCTAGCAAGCATGCACAACTACTAAAGATCATTAAGGTCGTGAAACCCAACCATAGCATTAAGTATCAAGTCCTCTTTATCCCATACACAACATCCTACCTACTCGGGTTTATGCTTTTGTCACTCTCGCAACCCACCATAAGCAAATCATGAACGTATTGCAACACCCTACAATGGGGACCCCTCACGTTTGTGCGAGATGGAGGGCACCGTAGGACAGCATCATAAATAAAATATACAATCATACCATCCAAGATAACAATTAACCCACAGGACAAAACAGATCTACTCAAACATCATAGGACAACCAAATATCATTGGGAAATAATATATGGAGTTGAGCACCATGTTTAAGTAGAGATTACAACATGGAGAAGGGGTGTCACACTGCTGCATAGAGGGGGAGAAAGTCGGTGTTGACGGTAGCAAGATTGTTGATGTAGATCGCCGTCACAATACTTGCCCCGGCGCCACCGGGAGAGAGAGAGGGAGAGAACCCCCTTCTTCTTCTTCTTCTTCTTCTTCCTTGGCCTCCCCACTAGATGGGAGGAGAGTTCCCCCTCTGGTCCATAGCCTCCATGGCGGCGGAGGGGTGGGAGCCCTTCCGAGATTGGATATCCCTCTCTGTTCTCTTCTGTTTCACGCTCCCCAAATCTGGCCCTTCATCGTTTCTTAAATTTCCGGAGATCCGTAACTCCGATTGTGTGCTGAAATTTTCACACGATTTTTTTTCTATAAATTATCTTTCTTGCGCCAGAAAAAGGCCCCCAACCAACTTACGAGGGGGGGCATAAGACACTTGGGTGCGCCTGGGGCCTGGGGCGCGCCCTGGTGGGTTGTGGGCAATGTGGGGCCCCGTTTGCGTTGATTCCACCTCCCAAAAATCACATATATTCCAAAATTATTCTCGGTAAATTTTTATCGCGTTTGGACTACGTTTGATAGGGATTTTCTGCGAAAAAATATGCAAAAAATAGGAACTGGCATTGGGCACTGGATCAATAGGTTAGTCCAATAAATCATATAAAAAGTTGCCAAAAATATGTGAAACTTGTATAATATTGGAATGAAACAATAAAAAATTATATATACGACGGAGACGTATCATCCGCTTCCCGATACTAATGGTGCGGGTATTAAGGTAGAAAATGATCGGCCGAAGCATTATGCTCTATGGATAACCATTACGACTTAAGCGGATAACTCGTTCCCGATAGAATCCAGATTTCCATTCCTGGTGTGCACTATATAGTCCCTTTATTGTGACTCGTGGAATTATGAATACACACAAGGGTCCAAAGCTTTGCACAAACTCACTTATCTATTTCGTCCGTGTTCTCTAGGGCTAGACGGTGGATCAGACATCTTTAGTCTCTAAAATAAACAACTCAGATAGAAAAAAACTAGAGATAGATATCCACAATGTACCTTTAGGAACAACATGACAATGTATATGGTCTTGGTATTCTCTAAAAAAAGTCCCAGCCTTTCTCATACCGGTGGCAAACATTCAATAGATAGGGAATGACTAGTATGCGACCTGTAATTGAGATGCGATCATAGGATCTGGCATCATGGGCCATTAGATGTGAAATCAGTGGTACAAATGGAACGTTGTGTTCAACCACCGAGGAACATAACATTTTGTTGAAACCTCCCTAGGAAGAGATGCTCTTGTCGCAACTAGTCCTCCCCGACCATAGACCATGATGACCTCCCAACTACATCAGCAACCAAGAGCTTTATCAGACCGGCACCCTCATATTGTTTATAATTCCCCGAAATTCTCCCTTCCTAAGAGTATCGCCAGCGGTTCCCCTTCCCCGTAAATATTTTTGGTTTAGGGATTGTTGGGCCAAAAAAGGTGCTCCAACAGTTCCCGTAAAAGCGATTTTTTAGGGAACCCGGTATAATCATCCCAACTCCCCTTCTATCTGGGGAAATGGCCCTTCTCATAAACTTCCAGTATAATTGTCATGTTAGTGCGTGATATGTCTCCAATGTATATATAATTTTTCGTTGCTCCATGCTACTATATTATCAATCTTGAATGTTTTATATTCATTTGATAGCAACTTTATATTATTTTTTTGGACTAACCTATTGACATAGTGCCTAGTGTCAATTGCTATTTTTGCTTGTTTTTTACTTCGCAGAATATCCATATCAAACAAAGTCCAAATGTAGCGTGATTTTTGAAAAAATAATTCTGCCCAGAAGAGACCCAGGGAGCCCAAGAGGTGTACCAGAGGAGGCCCACGGTGATCTTTTCCACCGCCTCTCAGCTCTATAAATACTTAGATATTATAGAAACCCTAGGGGAGTCGAGAGATCAGAGTTTCCACCGCCACAAGTTTCAGAACCATGAGATGCAGTCTAGAGGCCTTTTCTGGCACCTTGCCGGAGGGGTTAACGATCACGAAGGTGTTCTTCATCATCACCCTTGCCCCTCCGATGATGCGTGAGTAGTTTACCACATTTGAGCCTGGTCCTGTTCATCCAGCGGTAACCGCGTACTACCACAAGGTCCTGTTCATCCAGCGGCAACCGCCTACACATGGGTGGGGTCCTGTTCATCCAACCCCCACTGGGAACTATTCATCCATAGCTAACCAGACCATCTTGAATCACCACATCTCGACTCATTCTACATATCATGCGCACAACAGCAACGAGCACTGTTCATCCAGAGGCAACCCAGTACGTCTCGCACGGGGGTTTGATCGGCTTTAGGAAGTAGCAGCAACGATCGACGGGTTCAATTAGCAGCACAGGAGTAGGTCGGGTTCAGTTAGCAGTGAAGGGATCGATCGATCGCCTTCAGTACATAGCAGCAGGGGATCGCTCGGGTTCAGTAAGTGAACGCCTCTCTCTCGGGTTCAGTTATAGTGACACAGCTCGCACCACACGCGCGTATGAGAGAAATGCGCAAACCACACTACATCGCTCGGCCCCAATCGACCAGCTACCGTAACCAGGAACTCCATGAAAGTTTCCTCGCCCTCACTTCTACCATGATTTCTTTGTCATGGACGGCCCAAAGAATGCCATGCAGGTGCGTCCCCGGCTCGCCCAGGACGAAGAGCCCATTTTCTGTCATGATTTTTTGTCGTAGAAGTAGGAGCCCACCGCATCTATGATGATATGTCGTTTTGTCACAATTATCATCATAGAACTGTCATAACCATGACAATATTTTTTTCGTTTGGGTTATAGTGTCACGGATCTGTCTTTTTTTGTAGTTTGCTTACATACTGGGCATTAAGATCTATAGAGATAGATCAAGACGTCTGATAGGACTTTCATAGAGCACATACCCTGACAAGACTTTGAAGGAGTTCAAAATGGACCAGTCAAAGAAAGGGTTCTTGCATTTGCTTCAAGGTTTGTAGTTGAGTAAGACTCAAATCCCGACCACGACAGAAGAAAGAGAAAGGATGAAAGTCGTCCCTATGCCTCGTCCATAGGCTCTATAATGTATATATGCCATGTTGTGTATCAGACCTGATGTGCACCTTTCCATAAGTCTGGCAGGGAGGTACCAAAGTGATCCAGGAGTAGATCTCTGGACAATAGTCAAGAACATCCTGAAGTGCCTAAAAAGGACTAA
Organism: Triticum aestivum; assembly: GCF_018294505.1. Lineage (NCBI taxonomy): Eukaryota > Viridiplantae > Streptophyta > Magnoliopsida > Poales > Poaceae > Triticum > Triticum aestivum. The sequence goes on from NC_057800.1 coordinate 668,995,767, forward strand.
GGACATGTTTCTCATTTATGGAGGTGACAAAGAGCTCGTCGTAAAGGGTTACGTTGATGCTAGCTTTGACACAGATTCGGATGACTCTAAATCTCGAACCGGATACGTATTTATATTGAATAGTGGAGCAGTCATTTGGCATAGCTCCAATTTGGAGTGTGGTGGGAACATCTACTGTACGACATAGAGATTTGAAAAGTAGACACTGATGTGAATGCTGTAGACCCGTTGACTAAAACCTCTCTCACAAGAAAAACATGATCAAACCCTAGAACTCATTGGGAGTTAATCACATAGTGATGTGAACTAGATTATTGACTCTAGTGCAACTGGGATACCATTGGAAATATGCCCTAGAGGGAACAATAAATTGGTTATTATCATATTTCCTTGTTCAAGATAAAGGTTTATTATTCATGCTATAATTGTATTGAACGAAAACTTAAATACATGTGTGGATACATAAGCAAGTACTGTGTCCCTAGTGAGCCTCTGATACTTCTCCAACGTATCTATAATTTATGAAGTATTCATGCAATGTTTACAACAATTTTATATGATTTTGGTATGATTTTCATGGAACTAACCCATACTAACGTTGTTTTCAGCAGAACTACAATGGTGTTGTTTTTTGTGCAGAAATGAAAGTTCTCCAAATGAGCTGAAACTTTTTGATGACTTTTTTGGAACAAAAGAGACCCCCAAAGCTTAATGAAAGGACTGGAAGGTGAAGGAGTAGGGCACAAGACACCGGGGCACGCCGGGGCCCTTGCCCGTGCCCCGGTGGGTTGTACTCACCTCGAGGCCCATCTTCGCATGATTCCAACACTGAAAAATCCTATAAATAGAGAAACTATCAGAAATAACCCTAGATCAGAAGTTTCGCCGCCGCAAGCCTCTGTAGCCACGAAAAACCAATCTAGACCCCATTCCGGTACTCCGCCGGAGGGGGAAATCATCATTGGTGGCCATCTTCATCATCCCGGCAGCCACCATGATGAGGAGGGAGTAGTCCACGCTCGGGGTTGAGGGTTTGTACTAGTAGCTATGTGTTTAATCTCTCTCTCTCTCTCTCGTGTTCTTGATGGTACGATCTTGATGTATCGGGGGCTTTGTTAATATAGTTGGATCATATGGTGTTTTCCTTCTCTATCTTATTGTGATGAATTGAGTTTTCCCCTTGAGATTTCATTCTTATCGGATTGAATAATTTTATGGATTTGAGAGAACTTGATATATATATTGCATATGAATACCCACGGTGACAATGGGGTATCGTATTGGTTCACTTGATATTTGTTTTGGCACTCAACTCGCGGATTCCCGAGGTGACATTGGGGTAACACTAGTAGAAAAAGGGCCTTCAGTCCCAGTTCATAAGGGCCTTTAGTCCCGGTTCTGGAACCGGGACTAAAATGTCGGTACTAATGCCTCTCCCTTTAGTCCCGGTTCAATCCAGAACCGAGACTAAAGGGCGCGGCCACGTGGAGCTCCACCTTTAGTCCCGGTTGGTAACACCAACTGGGACTAAAGGAAATTTTATGATTTTTTTTGAAAAAAAAAATTTGAATTTTTTTTTGAATTTCAAATTTCTGAATTATTTTAACCTCTAGTCTGTAATCACCACCCCTCATCACTTCTCAATTTATCCTCTAATCACCCCTCATCATTCCAAATCATCTAACTTCCCGAACGGTCACCCATCCTCCCACTCCCCCAGCCTGAGCACGCTTAACTTCCGGGTTCTATTCTCCCTCGCTCCAAGTCTGCACTTGTTGTTTTCCTGACAATACTAAGATGTCAATCCTATTAACCTTCAGGAATTTTGCTTGAGCATGAAGTGACACATTTCATAGTTTTATTTTGAAACTATTGTTTTAAAAAACAATAATTATTTAGTAACACTAATATTTCTTGAATAATTAGTTTGACCACAGTTTGACCATAGTTTGACCAGATTTGACCAAAATTGAAATAACTGAAATAATTATTTAGTAACACTAATATTCTAGAATAATTAGTTTGACCATTGTTTGACCACAGTTTGCCCACTGTTTGAATTTTTTTCGAATTTTTTCACTCTAGATCTTAAAAGCCCCGTAACTTTTTTTCTATTAGGTTTTTGAGGATTTTGAAAATGTTTAACGGGGTTCCCCCAGTTAAATTCGGATGTAACTTTTTGAGTAGATGATTTTTCGTATAAAAAACTTTTTCATCCGAGTTAGTATGCAAAAGTTATGCTCATTTTTACAAATTTCAGAGAGATTTTGCAAATAAAGTCAAAATTCACATTTGCAAATTTTCCCAACAACTAGACCACATATCACATGGGAAACTTATTTTCTTTTATTTTGTTGACATTTCCATCATTTTCTTTTATTTTTTTTAAACTGAAAAGGCAATCCACGGGGGGGGGGGGGGGTAGAGTTTGAAAATGGGACCTTTAGTACCGGTTTGTGGCACGAACCGGGACTAAAGGTCTCATCCCCATTAGTCCCGGTTCGTGCCTCAAACCGGGACTAAAGGTCTAATCTTTAGTCCTGGTTTGAGGCACGAACCGGGACCAATGGTTGTGGGCCAGGAGCGAGGCCCATTGGTCCCGGTTCATCCCACCAACCGGGACCAAAAGGTCCAGATGAACCGGGACCAATGGCCCACGTGGCCCGGCCGGCCCCCTGGGCTCATGAACCGGGACCAATGCCCCCATTGGTCCCGATTCTGGACTGAACCGGGACTAATGGGGTTACCCGGCCTGGACCAAAGCCCCCTTTTCTACTAGTGTAATCTATGCATAGGGGTTGATGCAATTTTTTGTCTTTTGTTCTCTCCGGTAGAAATCTTGGGGCACTCTTTGAGGTTCTTTATATTGGATTGAGTATTAAGAATCTGAATTTTCTTTGGTGTTATTTTAGTACAAACTCTTGATAGATCGATCAGAAAGAATAACTTAGTGTTATTTTAGTACGAACTCTTGCTAGATCGATCAGAAAGAATAACTTGGTGTTTCTTTAGTACAAATTCTTGGATGGATCGATCAGAAAGAATAGCTACAAAAAATTTCTTCTTATGTTATCCGCTTGATATGAACTAGGAGTGATTCTTCATCGCACGTTGAGGGATGGTTATATGATCAAATTGTATTAGCATTGTTGAGAGATTACACTAGTGAAAGTATGGACCCTAGTCCTCATTTTCAAGCATTGCAATACCGTTTGTGCTCTGTTTTATCTATTGCTGCCTTGCTATTTTTTTATTGTTCTTGTTACAAAAATTAGTATCTACTATCCATATTACACTTGTATCACCATCTCTTCGCCGAACTAGTGCACCTCTACAAATTACCATTGTATTTGGTGTGTTGGGGACACAAGAGACTTTTTATTATCTGGTTGCAGGGTTGTTTGAGAGAGACTATCTTCATCCTATGCCTCCCACGGATTGATAAACCTTAGGTCATCCAGTTGAGGGAAAATTGCTACTGTCCTACAAAACTCTGCGCCTGGAGGCCCAACACGTGTATACAAGAATTAAGTTGCGTAGTAGGCATCAGCCTCTACTAGACTAGCTCGTTGATCAAAGATGTTTAAAGTTTCCTAACTATAGACATGAGTTTTCATTTGATAACGGGATCACATCATTAGGAGAATGATCGGATGGACAAGACCCAACCGTAAGCTTAGCATTTGATCATATCACTTGAGTTTATTGCTATAGCTTTCTTCATGTCAAGTATCTATTCCCAAGACCATGGGATCATGCAACTCCCGGATACTAGAGGAATACCTTATGTGCTATAAAACGTCACTTCATAACTGGGTGATCAGAAAGACGCTCTACAGCTATCTTTGAAGGTGCTTGTTGGGTTGGCATGAATCGAGACTGGGATTTGTCACTCCGTGTGACAGAGAGATATCTCTCGGCCCTCTCGGTAATACAACATCGTAAAGAGCTTGCAAGCAATGTGGCTAATGAGTTAGTGACGAGATCTTGTATTACAGAACAAGTACAAAGACATGCCGGTAACGATATTGAACTAGGTATGGAGATTCCGACAATCGAATCTCGGGTAGGTAATGTATCGTCGAACAAAGGGAATTGCCTACCGGATTAACCGAATCCTTGACATCGTGGTTCAACCAATAAAAGATCTTCGTGGTATATGTAGGAAACAATATGGTCATCTAGGTCCCGCTATTGGTTATTGACCAGAGAGGTGTCTCGGTCATGACTACATGATTCCCGAACTCGCAGGGTTGCATGCTTAATGTTGGTTGACGCTAGAGTAGTATTGGAATATTTGATGATTGGTAACCGAATGGTGTTCGGAGTCCCGTATGAGATCTCAGATGTCATGAGGAGTCTCGGAATGGTCGAGAGGTAAATATTTATATATGAGAAGTCATATTTTGGGTTCCAGAAAAAGGTGCAGTTTTTTCGATACTGTACCAGGAAGCTTCCAGAAGGTTCCGAAGGATTCTGCAGGGGTTCGAAAGTCCACAAGTGGGTCCACCACATTCCAAGGGCTGGCATGGGCTGCGAGGAGGCGCCCTGGCCTTATTGGGCTAGGCGCACCAAGTCCTCAAAAGCCCATGTGACTAGGGAAGGGAAAAAAGGGGAGTCCTAGCTAGTAGGAATAGGATTTGACATGGAGTCCAAGTCCTCTCCCCCTTGGCACCAACTCCTATTAGGAGTAGGGCTGGACTCCCAACCCTCCCACACATATAAATATAGGGGAGGGGCATAGAAAGAGATCCCAGCACATTGGTCATGGCTCCTACCCCGTCTTTCCCTCCCGGCATAGTTCTCGTCCACGGTTTTTTCTTAGCGAAGCGCTGCCGTTGCTGCACCAGCACGATCACCACCACGCCACCGTTCTAGTTGTGATCCCATCTACTTTTCCGCCTTCTCTTTATTGATCAAGGAGGAGGAGACATCATCGCGCCGCACATGTGCTAAATTCGGAGGTGCCGTCCGTTCGGCACTAGATCGGCTGGATCATGATCGGATCGTGAAGAGTACTACTACATTAACCACATTCTATATGCTTCCGCTTTTGGCCTACGAGGGTACGTAGACACACTCTCCCCTCTCGTTGCTATACTTCTCCTAGATATATCTTGGGTGTTCGTAGATTTTTTTTTAATTTTCATACTTCGCCCCCCAACAGCAACGCCTATGGAGACCATTGTCAATGGCATGGAAATACGCTGATGTACTGGTAGAGGCGTGGCAACTGACTTGGAATCTAAAGGGTTTCATTATCATTTCATAAACTTAATTTCTAAATCCATGACGTATGTCTGATTTGCCATTAATATTAATGCCCATCCTTTTCACTTCTTTCGGCGCACTCGGAGGTATCCGACAAGATTGTCCGTTATAGCCGCATCTTTTCAGTCTTGTTGTCAATGAACTGTCATTCTAGAAGCATTCAATTCTAATCATTTGGAAGGTATCCAACTGGCCCCTCTGGTCCCCAACATTCATCGATGTTTGTGAATTACTTGATAGTTTGCGGTATGGGAGATAATAATGATGCCTCCGTTTTTGCGCATATCGCTATATTTGTTGTGATATTAAAGGGCAAACACCAAATTGGAGTAAATCTTCCATCCTCCTTAGTAAATGCAGCAATCAAAATTCTCGTAATAAATTAAGAATATTTCCCTTGCTTCGAATATGGACTCAAACAATTTACACCTTGGGCTTGGGCACCCTCTCATCCTACCTGGGCTGGGAAGAATAGATCTGCAGTCCACAACTTCATTACTGATATATTAAAGCTAAGCTTACTTGATACAAAGCTAATTGGCTTTCTGTTTGTACACAAACATGTCACTGTGTACCCTAGCATAGAGTGTGATAAGAAAGCCGACGTTGCTGGAGGAGTCTCGCCGGATACGCTAGACATGCCGACGAGATCTTTTGAGGACTCGAAACCGCACACGTCTTGGAGGGACTCCGTTAGGGATCACTTGCTATGGGATGCCCTAGGTCGACTTGAACGCCCCTAGGCTCTCATGGATTGCTGCCACAAAACATGAAGGACAAAGAAGAATGGGGACGAATATAACAAAGGAGAGATAAAAAGATAAAGGTAAGTGTGGTAGATTGTTTGATTGGGCGTTGCTCAATCGGCCATTGATGAAGCTATGTACCTAGGGTAGGGTCATGGATCTGTCCAAGATACCCTCCCCAAGGACATCTCTAAAGGAACCAAAAGCGGTCGAAGCAAAATCATCATCCACTCGACCGTGAAGCTATGTTCCGCTCGACAGTATAGAAGACACTCGACTATGCGAACAACCACTCGACGATACAAGAAACCACTCGGAGTGTAGAAGGCCTAACGTCACTCAGGATGACAACGGTCGGTCATTCACTCTGTAACCTTAAAGATCATTTATATCTCTTTATTACTAGCGTTACCAGTAACGCCCTGCCTAAATGTACATTGAACCCTTTGTAACATGGGCTGGCTGGGGTCCTGGCGCACTCTATATAAGCCACCCCCTCCTCCGGGACAAGGGTTCGCACCCCCTGTAACTCACACACATATATCTAGTCGACTGCCTCCGGGCTCCAAGATGAAGGGCTGTTACTTCCTTCGAGAAGGGCTTGAACTCATAAAACTCGCGTGTACAACTCCTCCATAGCTAGGATCTTGCCTCTACATTCTTACCCCCCATTCTACTGTCAGACTTAGAACCACGACAGTTGGCGCCCACCGTGGGGCAAGTGTCTTAGCGACTTTTTTGGAGAAGTTGCAATTTTTCCGATCCCCTTCATCATGGTTTCAGGCGGAGGTTTGGCTGAGGGCCGCGAGATCCGTCTCGACGCGCTTGTGTTTGCCGTCGACGACTCCGCTTGGCTTCAGGAGGCTCCACTCAACGTCGACGCACTCCCCGTCCGCGGGGCAACGCACTTTCGTAGATGCATCCGCGGCATCTTCCTGCGGCAGCCGTTGACCCAGTATCAGTCAGCTCCAGCAGCTTTCCCCCTCCCTGCAGCCCGCCGGAGCAAATGTTCCGGTCGGTCGAGGCTTCAGCGGTGGGTGAGGCATGCGGTGGCTCGCCAGTCGGCCACCCCTCAAGTCGCGGGAATCGAGCCCGACGAAACTCTTTACGGCATGTTCGATTTTTCGACTGGCTCCGTATAGACTGCATCCGAGTGCGACAGCAGCGACCTAGCGGCAGAAGTTTTAATGGTCAATGGACCACGCAGTCCTCCCGGCTTCACCCGTGAAGACGGAGGCGATGGGGACGGCGATCCGTCACGCGTTCATGAAGAGTACCGCCCCGAACCCCTCTCTTCGCAGCGGAGGGAGGAACTTTGCCGCCGAAACATGGATGCACTGCATACTCCTATAGTTGGAGAAACCCCCGAGGCCCAGGCCTCGGAGCAGGCGCGCCTGGACAACTTGGCTGAGCGCACTCGATTGGAGAACCTCCAGCGCGTACTCGACGATCGCGCTCGGCAGCGTGCTCCCGAATCCAGTCAACGCCAACTTTTTCTGCCTCCGACTCAGGTATACCGAACCCCGATCCAGAATCTCACAGCTGTAGCCCGGATAGCGGAGTCGATCCAACTTTCCCAGTCATAAGTTGGCCGAGGTCTGATACAGATTAGAGCTTTGCTCTGTGCGGCAGGAGAGCAGAATACGGCGGTATCTCAGTCACGGAATAGGATCCATAGCAGATCAGTAGTTGCCGATACAGTTCAGTCGGCTCACAGCCCAAGATCGCCCCCGAGGCGTGAGGGACATGGAGATCGACAAGATCAGTACAGAAACCTTGAGCAGTATGAACACCGAGTCGATCGCGATGATCGTCGTCGAATGCCCACGCCTCCCCCAAGGAATGGCTCGTACGTGCCTTGGCAACATGATGACAGGCGCCCTCACAGTGTTGGGCGAAGGATTCCAGTCGACCCCAGGGAGCCAGGCTTTGATGCGAGATCTATTCTCGTTGAGGGCTTGGTCGACAGAAACAGAGCTCACCGAGAGGGTCATGACAGAGATCTACCAACCAGCATCAGAGTGCATGTCTCAAGTCTAGAGTGCTTCAGCAGAGCCATCAGGGCTGCAGTGATTCCCCCCAACTTCAGGTTGGCGACTCGAGTCAGTAAGTTCACTAGTGAGTCCAAGCCTTACACATGGCTTGAAGACTACCGAGTGACTGTCCAGATTGGTGGCGGCAGTGATGAAGTGGCCATGAAGCACCTTCCTCTGATGTTGGAGGGCTCGGCTAGAGCATGGCTGAATCAGTTAGCACCTAGTAGCATTTATACTTGGGAAGATCTTGCCCGAGTATTTGTTAGAACATTTGAAGGTACTTGCAAACGGCCGGCAGGGTTGACTGAATTGCAGTGTTGCATTCAGAAACCGAATGAGACTTTGAGGGATTATATCTAGAGATGGATCACATTGCACCACACGGTAGAGAATGTGTCTGATCATCAAGCAATTTGTGCCTCTTAAAAAGGCATCAAGTATCGGGAGCTGAATATGAAGTTCGGTCGGACAGGAGATATGACTGTGACTCTGATGATGGAAATTGCCACCAAATATGCCAACGGTGAAGAAGAAGACCGACTCCGGAGTGGCAAACACAAAGCAGTCTCCCATGAAACCGGAGGAGGAAATTCCAGTCAGAAACAGAAGCGCAAGGCCGAGCCCGCCGCTCCTGGTGAAGCCTTAACTGTGACTCAAGGAAAGTTCAAGGGAAATCCCAAGGGACCGTGGAACCCCAAGAAAGTAAAAGATCAAGATGGAAATGATGTGCTGGATCTGCCATGCCACATCCACACCAAAAAAGATGAAGAGGGTAATTTCATTTACCCGAAGCATACCACTCGACAGTGTCGACTCCTAATCCAACAGTTCCGAGAGAAACAGCCCAACGAAAAGGAGAAGGAAGCAGACAAGGTTGAGTATGAGGAAGAGGATGATGACTCCGGAGTGGCTAACGTTGAGAGTAAAAGTCGATTGAAAGTCATCAACAGGGAAGTGAACATGGTCGCTCCGGTGACACCCAGTTATTTGAAGTGGTCCCAGACTGCCATTACATTCGACCAGTCCGGTCACCCAGCGCACATAGCCACCCCTGGGAGGCAAGCGTTGGTGGTCGACCCAGTAGTCGAAGGCACCCGACTGACAAAGGTTCTGATGGATGGTGGCAGTGGCCTAAATATACTGTATCCAGAGACATTGAAAGGAATGGGCATTCCAATGTCCAGACTCAGGGAGAGTAATATGAGTTTCCAAGGGGTCATTCCAGGCAAGAAGGCTGCATCACTCGGCCAGATTGCTCTTGACGTGGTTTTCAGTGATTCCAAGAATTACCGCAAAGAGAAGTTGACATTTGAATTTGTGGATTTTCAGAGTGCCTATAATGCTATTCTAGGCAGGCCAGCTTATGCGTGTTTTATGGCTCGACCATGTTACGTGTACCTCAAATTGAAGATGCTTGGTCCCAAAGGGGTGATCACTATCACTGGTAATCGGAAGAAGGCAGAAGAGTGCTTCTAGAAGGGTTCAAAGATCACCGATGCACAAATGGTCGTGGCAGAATTGCAAGAATATCAGAAAAATGCAGATCCGAGTGATTTGTTGCGAGCCACAGATTTAGCATTCCAGTCGTCTGGTGAAACAAAGTCGATTCACATTCACCCGACAGACCCCAATGCTGCTCCGACTCACATTTCAACCACACTCGACTCCAAATAGGAAGAAGCGTTCATCCAGTTCCTCCGTGAGAACTGGGACATCTTTGCATGGAAACCTTTGGACATGCCAGGTGTTCCCAGGGGACTGGCTGAGCATCGTTTGCGAGTCGACCCAAAAGTGAAACCAGTCAAAGAACATCTTCGGCGGTCCACCGTACAAAAGAGGAAGGCAATCGGTGAAGAGGTGGCTCGGCTTTTGGGAGCTGAGTTTATCGGTGAGATTTACCACTCCGAGTGGTTAGCTAATGTTGTCATGGTCCCAAAGAAGGACGACTCACTTCGCATGTGCATTGACTTCAAGCATATCAATCGGGCCTGCCCGGAAGATCACTTTCCTCTCCCTCGCATCAACCAGATAGTCGACTCTACTGCAGGGTGCGAGCGTTTGTCCTTTTTGGACGCTTACTCTGGGTACCACCAAATCCGTCTGTACGGACCCGACGAGATAAAAACAACTTTCATCACCCCATTTGGGTGCTTCTGTTATGTCCCTATGCCATTCGGTTTGAAAAACGCTGGAGCCACATTCATGCGGATGATTCAGAAGTGCCTGCTCACTCAGATCAGTCGGAATGTGGAAGCATACATGGATGACATTATGGTCAACTCACGTAAAGGTTCTGACGTATTGACTGACCTTGCTGAATTCTTTGCCAACCTTAGAAGGTATGATATCAAGCTTAATCCTTCAAAGTGCACGTTCGGAGTTCCGGGCGGAAAATTACTCAGTTTTCTTGTTTCCGAACAAGGGATCGATGCTAACCCAGAGAAAGTGGGTGCTATACTCCGGATGAAACGCCTTGTGCATGTGCATGATGTCCAGAAGCTTACTGGTTGCTTGGCCGCCCTAAGTCGGTTCATTTCTCGCCTCGGTGAAAAGGCACTGCCTCTTTACCGACTAATGAAGAAATCAGATAAGTTCGAGTGGACTCCTGAAGCTGATGCAGCATTTGCAGAGCTAAAAGCTCTGCTTTCCACCCAGCCGGTGCTCGCTACCCCAATCAGCAAAGAGCCTTTACTGCTTTATATAGCAGCCACTGGACAAGTCGTCAGTACAGTACTTACAGTCGAGCGGGAAGAAGAGGGAAAAGCCTATAAAGTTCAGCGCCCAGTTTATTATATTTCTGAAGTTCTGACTCCGTCAAAGCAGAGATATCCGCACTATCAGAAGCTCATTTATGGGATTTACATGACCATGAAGAAGGTTGCACACTATTTCTCTGATCACTCTGTTACAGTCGTCAGCGACGCTCCATTGTTAGAGATTCTGCACAACAGAGATGCAACTAGTTGAGTGGCAAAATGGGCGATTGAACTCCTTCCCTTAGATATCAAGTTCGAGGCAAAGAAAGCTATTAAGTCCCAAGCAATAGCAGATTTCCTCACCGAGTGGATTGAACAACAACTGCGGACTCAAGTTCACTCGGAGCACTGGACCATGTTCTTTGATGGATCCAAAATGCTGAATGGTTCGGGTGCTGGGGTGGTTCTAGTATCCCCCGAGGAGACAAGCTCAGATATGTCCTCCAGATTCACTTTGATTCCTCCAATAATGAAGCTGAATATGAAGCACTCCTGTATGGGTTGCGCATGGCCATCTCACTCAGCGTCCGTCGCCTCATGGTCTACGGCGACTCAGATTTGGTAGTCAATCAAGTGATGAAGGAGTGGGACGTTAGAAGCCCAGCCATGACTTGTTATTGCAACGCGGTGAGGAAGTTGGAAAAGAAGTTTGAGGGGTTAGAGCTCCATCACATACCCCGACTGAAAAATCAAGCAGCCGATGACTTGGCAAAGATAGGTTCCAAGAGAGAAGCCATTCCCAGCAATGTGTTTTTGGAGCATATTCAAACACCGACCGTTCAAGAAGATCCTTTTACTGAAGAGCCCACGCAGCCTAAGAGTGCCACAGATCCGACTGAAGTCGAGGTCCCAGCAGTGGTCGACCTAATCATGGAGGTTCTGGTCATCACACCTGACTAGACAGTGTCGTACATTGCGTACATCCTCAGAAAAGAACTCCCAGAGGACGAAGAAGAGGCTCGGCAGATTGACGTCGATACAAGGCCTTTACTGTGATAAGAGGACAATTGTTCAGGGAAAGCGTGACTGGAGTCGGTCAAAGATGCATAACGCCAGAAGAAGGTCGAATGATCCTCAACGACATCCACTCGGTGACCTGTGGCCACCATGCGTCCTCTCGGGCCATCGTGTCTAAAGCATACCGAGCCGGATTCTATTGGCCACGAGCAAATGAAATGGCGAAAGATATAGTCGACAGATGTGAAGGCTGCCAGTTTTACTCCGACATGTCTCATAAGCCAGCGTCAGCCCTGAAGACCATTCCCCTCGTCTGGCCCTTTGTTGTTTGGGCACTGGATATGGTTGGACCACTGAGAACTGGTAGGAGCGGCTTCACTCACGTGCTCGTTGCAGTCCACAAGTTTACCAAATGGATCGAAGCTAAACTTATCGAGAATCTTGAAGCTAGCACCGCTGTCAGTTTTATCAGAGAATTGACATTCAGATATGGAGTCCGTCATAGCATCATCACTGACAACGGATCGAACTTCGATTCTGATGAGTTTAGAGCTTTTTGTGCTTCTCAAGGCACACGAGTCGACTATGCTTCAGTCGCTCACCCACAGTCGAACAGACAAGCAGAAAGAGCCAATGGCCTAATTCTCAAAGGATTGAAACCCCGACTGATGCGTGATCTCAAACACGCAGCAGGCGCTTGGGTCGATGAACTTCCGTCAGTTCTGTGGGGTTTGAGGACAACTCCCAATCGGTCGACTGGACGACCTCCTTTCTTTTTGGTCTATGGAGCCGAAGTTGTTCTGCCAAGTGACCTGCTCCACAATGCACCCCGAGTCGAGATTTTCTCTGAAGAAGAAGCAGAGCAGGCCCGGGAAGATTCAGTCGATCTCCTAGAGGAGGAAAGAGAGAGGGCCTTGATCCGGTCGACCATCTATCAGCAAGACTTGCATCGATTCCACGCCAAAAACGTGAGGGGTCGAGCCTTTCAAGAAGGAGACCTGGTTCTTCGAGTGGATCAACAGAAACCACACAAGCTCACCCCGGCTTGGGAAGGCCCCTTCATCGTCACCAAAGTTCTCCACAATGGAGCATACCATCTTTACAGTGTTGAGCATCAGAAGGACGAGCCACGAGCCTGGAACGCGGAGCTGCTCCGCCCCTTTTATACTTAAGCACTGGTTCGAATAAAATGTAATAAGAAACACCTTTGTAATTTGTTTACCAAAGAAAAGAGCTTTACTGTCCTCTTGTACGATTGTTGTTGTTCTTATTTACCTCTGAAATCCCCCAGTGGGTGGGCTTAGTCGCGAATCCGTTTCGCCTAAGTTCGAAAGAAAATCCTACTGAGTGATGAGCAAGCCTCTCACTCGGGAGGCTTAGCTGCGAATCCGTTTCGCCTAAGCTCGAAAGAAAATCCTACCGAGTGCTGAGAAATCCTCCCACTCGGGGGCTTAGCTGCAGTCCAGTACTCGCCTAAGTTCTCTCACTCGGAGACTTAGCTGCAGTCCGGTACTCGCCTAAGTTTGAAAAATCCTACCGAGTGGAGAGCAATCCTCCCACTCGGGGGCTTAGCTGCTGTCCAGTACTCACCTAAGTTCTCCCACTCGGAGGCTTAGCTGCAGTCCAGTACTCGCCTAAGTTTGTAAAATCCTACCGAGTGGTGAGCAATCCTCCCACTCAGGGGCTTAGCTATAGTCTAGTACTCGCCTAAGTTCTCCCACTCGGAGGCTTAGCTGCAATCCAGTACTCGCCTAAGTTTGTAAAATCCTACCGAGTGGAGAGCAACCCTCCCACTCACGGGCTTAGCTGCAGTCCAGTACTCGCCTAAGTTTGTAAAATCCTACCGAGTGGTGAGCAATCCTCCCACTCGGAGGCTTAGCTGCAGTCCAGTACTCGCCTAAGTTTAAAAAATCCTACCAAGTGGAGAGCAACTCTCCCACTCGGGGGCTTGCAGTCCAGTACTCGCATAAGTATAAAAAATCCTACCGAGTGGAGAGCAACCCTCCCACTCGGGGCCTTAGCTGCAATCCAGTACTCGCCTAAGTTTAAAAAATCCTACCGAGTGGAGAGCAACCCTCCCACTCGGGGGCTTAGCTGCAGTCCAGTACTCGCCTAAGTTTAAAAAATCCTACCGAGTGGAGAGCAACCCTCCCACTCGGGAGCTTAGCTGCAGTCCAGTACTCACCTAAGTTTAAAAAATCCTACCGAGTGGAGAGCAACCCTCCCACTCGGAGGCTTAGCTGCAGTCTAGTACTCGCCTAAGCTCTCCCACTCGGAGGCTTAGCTGCAGTCCAGTACTCGCCTAAGTTTGTAAAATCCTACCGAGTGGAGAGCAACCCTCCCACTCGGAGGTTCGGAGCTACGCCACAAGTACAACGTGCGCTCCATCCCTATCCGCAAGGACGACGAGGTGCAGGTCAACTGCAACCTTTTCCTTTGGAGCTACGCCACAAGTACAACGTGCGCTTCATCCCTATCTGCAAGGACGATGAGGTGCATGTCGACTGCAACCTTCCCCTTCGTAGCTACGCCACAAGTACAACGTGCGCTCCATTCCTATCCGCAAAGGCGACGAGTGCAAGTCGACTACAACCTTCTCCTTCGGGACTACGCCACAAATACAATGTGCGCTCCATCCCTATCCGCAAGGACGACGAAGCGTAGGTTGACTAGAGTCGCCACCTCAGAGCTGCATCCCCAGCGCAAAGATTATTCCGTGTGAAGAACAAAGTCCACTTGAAGGCAAAACACAAGCATGTTCGGAAATAAACCAAATTCAGATAAATCCTAAAGTTCCAAGCAACAAATCAAAATTATTCGAGCATCAATCCCGAATGAGTTTAATGGTTACAGTAACCACTCGGCATTCTGAGGCAAATTAAAGATAGGTTTAAATCTCATAGTTTGTTCACTTGGCAGGAGGAGGGCTAGCGGGTTCGATGAATTCATCTAGGTCGATTCCATCTACGATACGAGTGGTAGCAGCGACGAAAGTCTCCATAAAGGACTGGAAGTCGTGCCTTTTGGTGTTGGCGACCTTGATCGCCGCCAGCTTGTCTTCACGAGCTTCCTTGCAGTGGACTCTTACCAAGGACAACGCCAAGTCAGCACCACACTGGGTAGAGGACTTCTTCCATTCTTGCACTCGAGCAGGAATCTCGTTGAGCCGAGCCATCATAGATTCCAGGTCATTTTGAAGCGTCGCCCTTGGCTAGAGTGATGAGTCGATCTGTGAAACTGCCACCTTCAGACGTGCGAGGTAACTTGTGACGCTGGCGACACGGGATTCCAGTCGAAGCACGTTCATGGCAGTTTCGTCGCAAACTGGAGAAACGATAGGGTATAGACCCGTTTCGATCCTTCCGGTTTCCTCGTCAAAGTTTTGGCAGAATTCTGCAGTCAAAGAGTTAGTGAGTCGACTGGACAGGATTAACTTGCAAGCAGCAAAGCAGTCGGATTAAAAGGAGCACCTTCCAGCATAAGGTAGAGCTTCTTAGCAAGAGTTCTCAGATAGACTTCCGTGTCATTTCTCTTACGGACCACAGACTCCAGCTTCTCATTCAAGGCAATCTTATCCTTCTTCAGACGACTTACTCCTCGGTTAGACTCATTGAGACAGGACTTCAGCTTGTTCACCTCCCCTTCCAACGCTCCGACTGATGCCAACTTCTGATCTGCAAGGGTAGTCTTATCTTGAGCTTCCTTCTGCGCAGCTGCAAGGTCCAAGTCCTTCTTCTCCAAAGCCAACCTCATTTTCTCTGCAAAGAAGCAATCGGATCAAACAAGAGATCGAAGAAATATCTTAAAAGACGATCGACGTGAACGGTCGACAGGCAGTTACCTTCCATACCAGTACTTCATCTTGAGCTTTCTTCAAATTTTGTTGGGCCAGCTCCAAGTCGAGGTTGAGTTGCCTCTGCTTCTCCTCAAATAGGCAAACTTATAAATGAGAGTACAAGATTTCTGCAGCAGGTAAAAGACGTGTCAATCGACAAGATCAAAGGTTATTTACTTTCGAGTGAACGAAACTTAAAAGTTTACTCAGACCCCAGCCGACTGCCCGTAGTCGACAGCGGTCTCGGGGACTACACCCAGCGGGTGCACTTGGTGTGCCCCCACTGATTCAGACCCAACTCGATCGGTCCGCCCGGGTCGAGTAAAAAGAGAAAAGAACTATTCAGACCCCGGCCAACTGCCAGCAGTCGACCGCGGTCTCGGGGACTACACCCAGTGGGTGCACTTGACGTGCCCCCACTGGTTCAGATCTCATTCGACCGGTCCGACCGGGTTGAGTGGAAGAAAAGAAAGTAAAAAAGAACTCAGACCCAGTCGACTGCGGTCTCGGGGACTACACCCAGTGGGTGCACTTAGCGTGTCCCCACCGGTTCAGATCCTACTCGCCCAGACCGAGTGGAAGAACACAAATACCAAATACAAAAAAACACCCAGTGGGTGTACAGATTCGATGCAAACAACAGGAGATTGTATAGAAGAAAATGTTTCAGATAGCATATCCTGACAGAACAAGGTGAGCCAAAAAAGTCTACTTACCTGGACATTGGCCCGGAGAGCAGCGCTGGTGTCATAAGCAGCCTGGCTATTCTCATGCACCGTCTTCATCTGCTCCATCATCACATTAGCCGGACGGATGGCTTCTGCAGCCGCTTCCGACTGGTTGTCCGAAACAGGGTAGCTGGTGAAAAAGAGAGCAGACGACCCAGGTGTGGCAGTTTGGAGCTCCGTGGCATGGAGTTGGACGACTGAAGGAATCACCGGTGCTCTCGATGGTGCGGGGTGCCCACTCGACAAGGGTGCAGCGAATGTTACAAAGGCCCTGCCCGCGTCTTCAGATTGACGGACGGGTGGTGTTGTTGTTGGCCCTTGCTGAGACATCTTGCCAGCTGCTACCTTTTTGCTCTTCCTGGGCTTAAGAGCCACATCTTCATCGTCATCTGGAAGATCGATGACGTTGGGTGGAGCTGCAAGACAGATCAGTCGACCCCAAGTGAACCACTAGAATGGAATCGACCAAGTAATCAAGAACAAGATCATAAGAGTTTCTACCTGGGTTGGAGGTAACCGCGTCTTCCATCTCCTCGTCTCGATACTGGAGGGAAGAGGTTCCCGATGTAGAAGCACTGCAAGTGTCCGTACTCAATAGGTTACGTTCTGTTGCTCGAGTCGACGAAGAGAACAAGTCAGATGACTACCCGGAGATGGTAGGGACGGTCACTTTGATCCTAGGCAAAGCCTTGGGCAGTTTGGAGGAGGTGGCTGAGGGAGTCTTGGATTAGGGGGTGTTTAGATAGCTGAACTATACCTTCAGCCGGACTCCCGGACTATGAAGATACAAGATTGAAGACTCCGTCCCGCGTTCGGAAGGGACTTTCCTTGGCATAGAGGGCAAGCTTGGCGATACGGATATGAAGATCTCCTACCATTGTAACCGACTCTATGTAACCCTAACCCTATCCGGTGTCTATATAAACCGGAGGGTTTTAGTCCGTAGGACAACATACACATCAACAATCATACCATAGGCTAGCTTCTAGGGTTTAGCCTCTCTGATCTCGTGGTAGATCTACTCTTGTACTACCCATATCATCAATATTAATCAAGCTGGACGTAGGGTTTTACCTCCATCGAGAGGGCCCGAACCTGGGTAAAACTTCGTGTCCCTTGCCTCTTGTTACCATCCGGCCTAGACGCAAAGTTCGGGACCCCCTACACGAGATCCGCCGGTTTTGACACCGACATTGGTGCTTTCATTGAGAGTTCCTCTGTGCCATCACCGTCAGGCCCGATGGCTCCTACGATCATTAATGGTGATGCAGTCCAGGGTGAGACCTTCCTTCCCGGACAGATCTTCATCTTTGGCGGCTTCGCACTGCGGGCCAATTCACTTGGCCATCTAGAGCAGATCGAAAGCTATGCCCCTGGCCGTCAGTTCAGATTCGGAAATTTAAACTACACGGCTGACATCCGCGGGGACTTGATCTTCGACGGACTCGAACCACCGCCGAGCACGCCGCACTATCACGACGAGCATGATCTAGCTCTGCCGCCAAACAGTGCCTTGGAGGCCACACCCGCATCGGCTCCGACCCTTAGTTCGGAGCCAACTGCGTCGATCGAGGATGGGCGGTCGGACGCCACCTCGGGGGCTGTGATCCCAACAGCGGTTGAGCCAAACACCAGCCCCGTACTCTACGAGACTCGTGACTCCATGGAATCGGATTCTTCTCCGGACTCCGAACCCTCCGCGCCCTTGCCGATCGAATCCGATTGGGCGCTGATCATGGAGTTCACGGTCGCGGACGTCTTTCAGCACTCGCCTTTCGGCGATATCCTGAAGTCACTGAAGTCTCTCTCTTTATCAGGAGAGCCCTGGCCGGACTACAGTCAGCAAGGTTGGGGTACGGACGATGAAGAAATTCAAAACCCACCCACCACCCACTTTGTAGCCACTGTCGACGACTTAACCGACATGCTCGACTTCGACTCTGAAGACATCGACGGTATGGACGCCGATGAAGGAGATGATGAAGAACCAGCGCCTACTAGGCCCTGGAAAGCCACCTCGTCATATGACATATACATGGTGGACACCCCAAAAGAGGGAGAGGGCGATGGAACAGCGGAGGATGACACCTCCAAGAAACAACCCAAGCGCCAGCGTCAGCGGCGCCGCTCAATATCCCGCCAACACAAAAACGGTGATTCCAGCACGGGAGATAATAATACTCCGGAGAGTGCCGAAGAAAACCCCCTCCAGCAAGGTTTAGCACAGGAGGATGGAGAAACCAGCCCTCGTGAGAGAGCGGCAGACAGAGAGGTCGAGGACGATAATTATATGCCTCCCTCCGAAGACGAGGCAAGCCTCGACGACGATGAATTCGTCGTGCCAGAGGATCCCGTTGAGCAAAAGCGTTTCCAACGCAGGCTTATGGCCACGGCAAGAAGCCTCAAGAAAAAACAGCAATAGCTCCGAGCTGATCAAGATTTGCCGGTTGACAAATGGACCGAAGTCCTTGCTGCCGAAGAGCATAAACTCGAACGCCCCTGCAAGAGTTACCCAAAGCGCAGGTTGCTGCCCCAATTAGAGGAGGAAGCACTTGATGCGGCCGAACGGCCACCTCGTGGCCGTGATAAACAGGCCTCCCGACCCTCCACTCAAGCCGCACCCCATACCAAGGCACGGGAATATGCGCCGGACTTACGAGACATGTTGGAGGACAAGGCAAGGCAAACATGATCGATCTACGGATCGCGTGGGCACCCCACGGCTCGAGTCGGTAACCATCACGCTGGCCACAAATTCGGCAGGGCCGAACACAGTAGACAAAACTCATTGGAGCTACGTCATGATATCACCTAGTATAGAGGCGCCGCACACCCACTATGCTTTACAGACGAAATAATGGATCATCAAATCCCCGAGGGTTTCAAACCCGTAAACATTGAATCATATGATGGCACAACAGACCCTGCGGTATGGATCGAGGATGATCTCCTTCATATCCACATGGCCCGCGGCGATGATTTTCACACCATCAAATACCTCCCACTCAAGCTTAAAGGACCAGCTCAGCATTGGCTCAACAGCTTGCCAACAGGATCAATCAGTTGTTGGGAGGACCTGGAAGCCGCATTCCTCGACAATTTCCAGGGCACTTATGTGCGACCCCCAGACGCCGATGACCTAAGTCACATAATTCAGCAGCCAGAGGAATCGGCCAGGCAATTCTGTACATGGTTCCTAACAAAGAAAAATCAAATAGTCGATTGTCCGGACGCTGAGGCCCTAGCAGCCTTCAAGCACAATATCCGTGACGAGTGGCTGGCCCAGCACCTCGGACAGGAAAAGCCGAAATCTATGGCAGCACTCACGACACTCATGACCCACTTCTGTGCGGGAGAAGACAGTTGGCTTGCTCGTAGCAACAATATGACCAAGAACCCTGGTAGTTCGGACACCAGGGACATTAGTGGTAGGTCGGGTCGCAACAAGCAGAAGCGTCGCATTAACAGCGACAATGCTGAGGATACGGCAGTTAATGCCGTATTCAGAGGCTCTAAACCCGGTCAGCGGAAAAGCCATTCAAAAGGAATCCTAGGGGACCGTCTAGCTTGGACCTAATACTCGACCGCTTGTGCCAAATACATGGCACCCGAAAAGCCGGCCAATCACACCAACAGGGACTGTTGGGTGTTCAAGCAGGCAGGCAAGTTAAGCGCCGACAATGAAGACAAGGGGTTGCATAGCGATGACGACGACGAGCCCCGGCCGCCGAACAACAATGGACAGAAGGGTTTTCCCCCAAAAGTGCGGACGGTGAACATGATATACGCCACCCACGTCCCAAAAAGGGAGCGGAAGCGCGTGTTAAGGTACGTATACACGGTAGAGCCAGTCGCCCCAAAGTTCAACCCATTGTCCTCCTGCCCGATCACCTTTGATCGAAGAGACCATCCCACTAGCATCCGTCATGGAGGATTTGCCGCATTGGTTCTAGACCCAATTATTGACGGATTTCATCTCGCTAGAGTCCTCATGGACGGCGGCAGCAGCCTGAACCTGCTTTACCAGGATACAGTGCGAAAAATGGGCATCGATCCCTCGAGGATTAAGCCCACCAAAAAGACCTTTAAAGGCATAATGCCAGGTGTAGAGGCCAACTATACAGGCTCAGTCACACTTGAAGTGGTCTTCGGATCCCCGGATAATTTCCGAAACGAGGAATTGGTCTTCGACATAGTCCCATTCCGCAGTGGCTATCATGCACTGCTCGGACGAACCGCATTCACCAAATTCAATGCGGTACCGCACTACGCATACCTTAAGCTCAAGATGCCAGGCCCTCGTGGAGTAATTACGGTCAATGGAAACACCGAACGCTCCCTCCGAACGGAGGAGCACATGGCGGCCCTTGCAGCGGAAGTACAAAGCAGCCTCTCCAAGCAGATCTCCAGTCCAGCCATTAAACGTCCGAACACCGTCAAGCGCGCCCGGAGTAACCTACAACAAGACCGCCTGGCACGTTCCGAGCAGGCGTAGAAATACGGCCCCAACCCCAACCCTAGCAAAAAGGTGACGCTGGTACTTCATGTACATAATTACGCTCTGGAAATACCATGGGCATAGGGGGAGGGGCACCATCACGGCACGCCCAAAACACGGCTTAAACCGCACGAGGGGCTGCAGATTTTTTACTTTTCTCTTACTTCCAGGACTCTACTCTTCGGAAGGCTTGTTCGGCAGTTCACTTGCCGCACAAACGATGCAAGAACCAGGGAAGCAGACAAGCCATGCCCCATTACGCAAATCCCAGGTGGTCTCTATCACGAGCAGTATACCTGTTTCGCATACTATTCCGCAGCTTGCCCCTGGAGCAGACATGTTAAATATTCCAACTTTTCGTTTATCACATTACTTGTATCGTTCTGCTTTGATCGCAGCTATTTTTACTAAACAATGCATAGCTTTTGTCTATTTTTGCTCTATCTTTTTTATAAATAAATGTTCCTTAATGACATGTTGCACCCGTACAACTTGGTACAGCCAAAATACGCCAGGGGCTTTTAGCACCCCTCAATATGGTGTGAGAAGTCCGAACACTTTCACAACTGCGGCACCCCGAACTTATAGCATTATATGCATCGGCTCCGAATCATGTCTCGGGTCAATAGTTGGGTTTGCCCGGCTCCTATGTTTTGGTGCCTTACGTTCCGCTATATCGGCTAAGGTAGCACTAGGAGAACCACTGCAATTGTGCCCCAGTTGAGCTGGGCCGAGCACCTCAGTGGAGAAAGCTAAAACTGACTGTCATGATGAAGCGAGAGCTGGTCGCTGTTCGAGAGGTTTTTTCGAGTCCCTAAAGACTTATGCCGCTTAGGGCGACGAGTCGGCTCTGTCCGGCCAAGGCGTGGATAGCGCCCCGAACTCGGTCTTCCGAATACTAGGGGCTTCGCCGAAATTTAAAATTATAGAATTCTATGGCTAAGTGAGAGTGTTCACGCATTATAGTCCGATTGCCTCGTTCGTCGGGCTGAGCGCCTCCCTCGAAGGACCCAAACATGGGAAAAAGAGCGTCCAGATTTATCCCCGAACACCCCAGCACTAGTGGCAAGGGGGCAGAAGCCGACGACTCGCCATCTCTCAGTATTCATAAACAGCCGCACAGAAGGTAATATTTTAAATTCAAGCAGCATTGCTCAGCGCATATGAACAAGTTTTCAGCGCACAAGACAAAAACGAGCGAGTTTTACTCAAAAATTACATCCCTAGTACATTCATCCGCCATAAGGAGGGCACCCTTCAGAACATCCTTATAGTAATTTTCGGGCTTGCGATGCTCTTTCCCCGCTGGTGGCCCGTCCTTCACAAGCTTCTTCGCATCCAGCCTGCCCCAGTGCACCTTAGCGCGGGCAAAGGCCCTACGGGCACCTTCAATACAGACGGAGCGCTTGATGACTTCAAGCCTTGGACAGGCCTCCACCAGCCGCCGCACCAGCCCGAAATAGCTCACAGGCAGAGCCTCTCCAAGCCACAGCCGAACTAGGAGGCCCTTCATGGCCTGTTTGGCCGCCTTGTGGAGCTCGGCTAGTTGCTTCAGCTGGTCGCTCAGGGGCATGGGGTGTCCGGCCTCAGCATACTGAGACCAGAACACCTTCTCCATCGAGCTGCCCTCCTCGGCTCGATAGAATGCGGCAGCATCAGATACACTCCGGGGAAGATCTGCAAATGCCCTTGGAGAGCTCCGGATTCGGGTAAGTATCAAGTAAATCACGTTTATGTGTTTAGTTTGCATAAAGAATGCCTTACCCACCGCTATTTTCTTCACCTCATCCAACTCCTGGAGGGTCTTCTGGGATTCGGCCTTGGCAGACTTGGCATTCTCAATAGCCGCCGCGAGCTCGGACGCTCGCGTCTTTGAGTCAAGCTCCAAACTCTCATGTTTCTTCATGAGAACCTGGAGCTCTTGCCGCACCTTGCCAACCTCGGCCTCATACCTCTCTCGCTTGGTGCACTCCGTGGCCGCACTCTTCTCGGCCTCGAGCAGCGCTTGCTTAAGGGTCGCCACCTCAGATGTGGCCCCTACAATAGCCATGTTAATCCTGTCATTTCTTGCAATTGCACCTTTTTTATATACATATTCAACCAAGGTATTTGCTTACCTTCCTTCTCCTCGAGCTGCTTCTTGGCACGCCCGAGCTCTTGCTCGGACTTCTCGAGGCTCTGCTTCAGCGTGTCCACTTCCGCAGTGAGTACGGCGGACGCTAGCAGAGAAGCCTGCACACGCATATTGACTACTTTTGTTAGACTCCTGCGAATTTTTTTGATCCTCTATTCGGCTTTTCTTCCCAAACGCCCAACAGAGCATTAGGGGCTACTGTCTATGCGGTAATATTATTTACACATTATTTACTTACCTCAAAGCCTGTCAAAAGGCTAGTACAAGCTTCAGTCAGTCCGCTCTTGGTGGACTGAACCTTCTGGACCACCGCACTCATAATAGCGCGCTGCTCCTCGTCGATGGAGGCGCCTTGGAGCGCCTCCAACATATTGTCCGGCGCCTCCGGGTGGACAGGGGTCGCCGGCACGGTGGACTTGCTCCTCTTGGAAGGAGGTCCCCCGCCAGACTCCGGAACCCTTGAAGGTTCCGGAGCGGTGTCCGGCCTAGAGCCGGACTTGGAGCCCTAGGGGGTTTCATCCCCTTTACTCATGGAGTCCGGAAGGTCGCCTTGTGGTGCCTCCGGGACCACCTCCTCCCTGCTTGGAACCTGTTGGGACAACATCTCGGTGTCGACCATAGGGCGGGGGGAGGAAGCCGTCGGAAGCGAGTTCACATCCGACGAGTCCAGTGAGCCGCTCGACGACACGTCGAGCCGGTCTTTGGGTGGGCTGCATAAGCATGATCGACATAAGGGAAAGCTGTGCAATAAACGAATACTATGAAATACTCCGGTATCCGGATACTTACGATTTTGCCAGGGGCTTGGCCCTGGGCTGCCACTCCTCTCCGCCGTCGTCGGTGTCGTTGGAGTAGTCCGGAGGAAGGGTTTTCCCCTTCTTGGACCCTTCGGCCTCCTCAGAGAGGGCGGCCTTCCTTTTCTTCTCTCCTCCCACTAGAGGGGGAGAGGTCTCTTCTTCTTCCTCCTCGTCTTCATGAGAGGAAGGCGCTTCGGGGCCGTCAGATGATGAATCCGACACCTCCTAGCGTCGGGCACTCTTTCAAGTCCCCATGGCCCTTTTTGTGGCCTTCTTCTCCGGCACCACATAGGGCGCCGGAACCAGCAGCTTCGCCAAACGAGCTTCCGCTGGGCCTTCGGGCAAAGGAGCCGGACAGTTGATCTGTCCGGACGTCACCTCCCAATCCTGTCAAAGATAAGGGAGCTTAGATCCCGCATAGAGTCAAACTATGAAAAACTGATACCCTATAAAAGGACAAAAACACCTTACCGCATAAGCATGATGCTGAGTACTGAATCCGCGATCCTCGGTAGCGGATGCGGGAGCCTCGGCGCCTTTGAAAAGCATCCTCCAGGCATCTTCGTACATCGTGTCGAAGAGCCTGTTTAGAGTTCGATGTTGCACCGGGTCGAACTCCCACAGGTTCAAGGCCCGTCGTTGACATGGGAGGATCAGGCGGATGAGCATAACCTGGACTACGTTGACAAGCTTGAGCTTCTTGTCCACCAGGGTTTGGATGCATGTTTGGAGTCCGGTCGGCTCTCCTTTTTTACCCCAAGACAGGCCTGCCTCCTTCCAGGAGGTGAGCCACATAGGGGGGCGGATCGAAACTCAGGGGGTGCGACCCATTCGGCGTCACGCAGCTCGGTGACGTAAAACCACCATGATTGCCACCCCTTCAGGGTCTCCACAAAGGAGCCCTCAAGCCACAGGACGTTGGCCATCTTGCCAACCATGGCACCGCCGCACTCCGCCTGGCTGCCGCGCACCACATTTGGCTTGACGTTGAAAGTCTTAAGCCATAGGCCGAAATGGGGGCGGATGCGGAGGAACGCCTTGCACACGACGATAAACACCGAGATGTTGAGGACAAAGTTCGGGGCCAGATCGTGGAAATCCAGACCATAGTAGAACATGAGCCCCCGGACAAATGGATGCAGAGGGAAGCCCAGTCCGCGGAGGAAATGGGGGAGGAATACCACCCTCTCATGGGGCCTAGGAGTGGGGATGAGCTGCCCATTTTCGGGAAGCCGGTGCGCGATGTCGCTAGCCATATATCCGGCCTTCCTCAGCTTTTTGATGTGTCCCTCCGTGACGGAGGAGACCATCCACTTGCCTCCCGCTCCGGACATGACTGGAGAAGGTTGAGGTGGTAGTGCGGACTTGGGCGCTGGAGCTCGAGTGCGCAAGAATGGATAGGCAAAGGAGGAAGAAGGCGTGGGTGAAAAGGTGGATCCTTATCCCCTTATATGGGTGGACGCAACTACATGTCCCCACCAGCCTGGTAAAACTCGCTTATCTCCAAACGCCATAATCAAAGGCGCGGTTGGGTTACCCACGCCCGTATTGATGAGAATCCCGGAATAAGGGGGCATGATCTCTGCTTTGACAAGACGTGCCAAGGAAACCACCTCGCATGACGCACTGAGGTGGGATAAGAAAACGACTCGGATAAAAGCTTGGTCGTGGTGTGTCGCACTACGGAATACGCCAGCAGATTAGATTTGTGTAAATATTATTCTCTCTATGGCAATATGTGGAAAACTTATTTTGCAGAGCCGGACACTATCTTTGTGTTTAAAATCTTCTATAAAGTACTTGGAGGAGGAACCCGCCTTGCAATGCCGAAGACAATCTGCGCGCCGGACTCATCGTCATTGAAGCCTGGTTCAGGGGCTACTGAGGGAGTCCTGGATTAGGGGGTGTTTGGATAGCCGAAGTATACCTTCAACCGGACTCCCGGACTATGAAGATACAAGATTGAAGACTCCGTCCCGCGTCCGGAAGGGACTTTCCTTGGCGTAGAAGGCAAGTTTGGCGATATGGATATGAAGATCTCCTACCATTGTAACCGACTCTATGTAACCCTAACCCTATCCGGTGTCTATATAAACTGGAGGGTTTTAGTCTGTAGGACAACATACACATCAACAATCATACCATAGGCTAGCTTCTAGGGTTTAGCCTCTCTGATCTCGTGGTAGATCTACTCTTGTACTACCCATATCATCAGTATTAATCAAGCAGGACGTAGGGTTTTACCTCCATCGAGAGGGCCCGAACCTGGGTAAAACTTTGTGTCCCTTGCCTCCTGTTACCATCCGGCCTAGACACACAGTTCGGGACCCCCTACCCGAGATCCGCCGGTTTTGACACCGACAGTGGCCTTCGGTGCTTTTGGAGCTGGAGGCGGCACAACCTTGGGCTGCTTTGGGGCCTTCTCAATCGGCGCTGGAGAAGACATCCGGGGGTGCTTCGAAGACTGCCCAGTCGGCGCGGTCGCCAGGTCCGGGGTGCTCGCCGGGTCGTGTGCGTGCTTGGATCTCCTCTCTCTGCAAGGAGGCGAGTCGACTTCTTCGTCATCGCACAACTCGTTGCTCTCCTCGTCCTCCTCCGCATCCGAGTACCACTCGCCGCTCTCGCCCCCGCTCGCTCCCTCCTTGATGTCTTGCTCCTGCACTCCGTTGGGCATCGAGTACATGTCAATGAGAGCCTGAAAGAACAACGAGCAAAAGGAGTATAGTCGACCATCAACAAGGTGTCACACGGTGAATCGGAAAGATATTTGGTAAAATAGAATCATACCTGCTCCGGCTGGCGCGAGTGGTCAAATGGAATCACCCTCCTAGATCCCGGGGGTTGTCTTTGTTGCTGGTGATTCCCATCAGCCACTTCTCCAAGATTTCCTCACTAACGTCCTCCGGGTGGATCCGAGTGGAGTCCTCGAGTCCAAAGTACATCCACATCGGATGATCACGGGCCTAGAGCGGTTGGATGCATCGACCGAGAAAGACCTCCAGCAGGTCCATCCCAGTCACCCCGTCATGGATGAGTTGGACGACCTGCTCGACCAGCACCTTGACCCGCGCCTTCTCTTCGGGAACCACCTTCAAGGAGGAGGGCTTCTCCACTCGAGCCAGGGAAAAGGGAGGAAGTCCAGTCGACTAACCCGGGGTCGGCTGATCCTTGCAGTAAAACAAAGTCGACTGCCAGCCACGGACCGAGTCGGGAAGGATCATCGCTGGGAAGATGCTCTTGTTCCTCATCTGGATCCACAGGCCCCCACATCTGGATCACGTGCATCCTCTCATCACTCGGATTGGCCTTTATGACCGACTGGGAGTGGCAGGTGAAGATATGTTTGAAGAGGCCCAGTGCGGTTGACAGCCCAAGAAATTTTCACACATTGACACAAAAGCAGCCAGATAGACTATGG
This sequence comes from Triticum aestivum, assembly GCF_018294505.1. Lineage (NCBI taxonomy): Eukaryota > Viridiplantae > Streptophyta > Magnoliopsida > Poales > Poaceae > Triticum > Triticum aestivum. Next base: position 669,022,943 of record NC_057800.1, read on the forward strand.
TGTTTGGAGTGAAGTGGTGGAGCTGAGCCCCAAAGAAGTTCAAAAAGCCCCGAAAGAAAGGATGGGGAGGCAGAGAAAATCCGCGAGACGTGGGTGGCAAGGAGAACGCACTCACCCTCCCTTGGCTGCGGCTCAGTCTCGTTCCCCGGGAGCCACGCCGATTTGTGGGGGATCAGTCCCCCTCCACCAGGTCGTCGAGGTCGTCCTGGCTGATCGTCGAGCGGATCTAGTCGCCCTGGATCCAGCCTGGCGGCAGGCCGGATCTCGATGAGGATCCGCCCCGGCTGGTCCGCTTGCCCTTCGCCTTCGCGGTCGCCTTCTTCACGCGCTCCAGCGCCACCATCTTCTCTTTTCCCATGGCGGCGGATCGAGTTCGAGCGAGGGTTCGGCGATGAGAGCAGAAGCGAGCGTGGTTGAGAGGTCGGAGGAAGAAGAAAAGAGAATGGGAGCGCACGGTGCAGAGACCTAGTCCGGTGCCTTTTATAAGGTCATTTCCCCGAGTGACTAACTGGTAGGCCCAGATGATCTAAACAAATCCCGCAACAGTCGCGCGCACAGTACATGGCGAAAAAGGTGGCTCGGGGATCGAGGAGACCTGCCTAATCCGTCCCGATTACCATGGCCTCGCCCGTTTGGCGCGCTTCCCGAAATTCGAATCCCGCGAAATCCGCGGAGAGCAGAGCAACTGGTCAGACAGAAAACATCCTCCACATTATCATTCGAAATTCTACCGTGAAAGTTCACTCGACAAAAACGAAGAATGGACCAAGGCGACTGAATAAGAAGTCGATGTTGTCTCCTCAGTTCATTGTTCCAGAACAAGTTATACTCATAGCACAAAGAATGAGTCGGAAGTGTTCCCAACTCCTTCCTCACTCAAACCCTGATCCATTCGGGGGCTAATGATGAAGCTATGTACCTAGGGTAGGGTCATGGATCTGTCCAAGATACCCTCCCCAAGGACATCTCTAAAGGAACCAGAAGCGGTCGAAGCAAAATCATCATCCACTCGACCGTGAAGCTATGTTCCACTCGACAGTATAGAAGACACTCGACTATGCGAACCACCACTAGACGATACAAGAAACCACTCGGAGTGTAGAAGACCTAACGTCACTCAGGATGACAACAGTCGTCATTTATATCTCTTTATTACTAGCGTTACCAGTAACGACTTGCCTTAATATACATTGAACCATTTGTAACGTGGACTGGCTGGGGTCCTGGCACACTCTATATAAGCCACCCCCCTCCTCCGGGACAAGGGTTCGCACCCCCTGTAATTCACACGCATATATCCATTCAACCGCCTCCGGGCTCCCAGACGTAGGGTTGTTACTTCCTCGAGAAGGGCCTGAACTTGTAAAACTCGCGTGTACAACTCCTCCATAGCTAGGATCTTGCCTCTACATTCTTACCCCCCATTCTACTGTCAGACTTAGAACCACGACAGCCATCACATCTCTTATATATATGAGGTGGCTGAACTTTCTTTACAAGAAAATGACTCCAATTTTCTTCCAAATTTTTACTATATAAGGGAGGCATGACACGACTATACGAGTGGACTAGAAAATTTAACATGAAGTCATCTAGGTCATGGTCTTGCCAAATCGTTGTCCTGCAGAGAAGTCATCAAAGCCTGAAAAGCTGTGGATCCAAAACTGCGACCTCCACTAAATCTCATAGGCGCCACACCAATAAAGATGAGGCTGGAGGCTTCAACTGGGAACAGAACCACCGATCACCACCACCCTAACATATTGTGCGAACCGTAGCCTTACCATGCATAATGGACGATAGGAATCTACACTTGTGAGCGATTTACATTATCACATACAACACCATTGATATGGTAAGGATCGAGGAAGAAGTATTTGTCGGACAAACGTCTGCCACCATCAATGGTGCACCATGGGGGCACTTTATTGTGTGATCTTGCCATCACCGGTAAAAGGGCCCAACTAATGGACATCAAAATCCTACCTAAGACTCGCAAATCAAAGGAAACTACATCTCCGTTAGGTAGACCAAGCCCCCCCTTTGGCACCGGCAGTCCCGATAGAGAAGAGGGTGGAAACCAACCGATAGATGAGAAGTGGCGGCGTGCTGCGCCTAAATTTTTTTCCCTTATTTGGGTTAGGATAAACATCACCCATACAAACGGATGAAGAGTGAACACATGACTGAAGAAGGAGCGAGGTTCTTTTTCTTCTAATTTGGCTCGCTGTGTTTTCTCATTTACTGATTTGTATCTGTTGTCCTTCTTCCAGGGAAAGCTCCTGATGAGCATGTGAACACAATGTTGTCTCAAGGGATACTCCCTACACAACATGGTCGGCCTAGAGCGTCCAACGACAACCTTGTAATAAACACAGTAGACACACCTGAAACCAACAAACTCTTGGTAAGAACTCTACACTATGCTTATGCTTTACCAATACCAAATATGGTACTCTAGTTACTATATTACTAATGCTTGGCTAAATACTACATCCTAAGGTGATTCAGGCATGGCCTGCACCTTCGAATGATCTCCCAAAGGAACCAAAGTTCAGCTGCCCAGTCTGCATGAACGAGTTGGTCGATGTGTCGTCGACTATCTGCGGCCACATCTTCTGTGAGAAGTGCATCGAGGCCTCCATCTAGGCTCAGAGCAAGTGCCCTACCTGCTGTAGGATGCTGACCGTGAACAATTTTCACCGTATCTACCTCCCGGCCATGGATTGAAATGATCTAGCCATTCGAGAGGTGTGGTGGAGCATCGACATCTGAACCTTCTCCTCATCGGCATTTAGCTGATTCTGTCTTAACTATTCTTCACAGGGTTATATCATTAGCATTCAGTTTTTGCCGAACAGTTTAACAAGTGCTTGAGTAGTAGTTAATAATCTGCATCCTTCGTGGTAATTGGTATAGGTTTAAAGGATACGTATTGTGAACTTCATCTACAAAGAAATGTCAAAAATATTTTCATCGTAGGGTATATTTTCATCAGTCAAGAAGATTTGGGCTTTGTGTTGTCCCTCTCTATATATGAAAAGCAGGCCTGATTCCTTGAGATTGTTTACCATACGTGCCTATTGGCTTGCACATTTGTTGTACCATTCCATGAACGTTATAGATATAGATATAGTAATGTTTTTCCACGCAGATCTACCTGCTGCTAAGGTTTTGGGCACCGAGCGAAAAAATTGGTTACCAGGCGGTAACCGCAAATCCCAGTACCACATGAAAAATCACCTTACTTACCGGGCAAGAAATCCTTAATTTTTGAATTTGAATGAGTTTTTCTCCATATTCAAATTCATTCAAAAAATTCGTTCGCTAACCGCCTTGTATTTTTCTGTTACTGCAGTAACCAAAAATCTCGGTGCCCCACGGGATTTCTTTTCATCCGGGATCCAATCACGAGCTAGATTAAGATTCTTGGTCACGGACAAAAAATCATCTAGTTCATGGTCTTGCCAAATCATTGTCCTGCAGAGAAGTCATCATAGTCGGAAGAGCCGCGGATCCAAAATTGCGACCTCTTTCAATGTGAGCTGCAGTGCATCACCCTCGATGTCAAGAGTAAACGGTGGTGTGTTTGTGTGTAAACACAACCTAGGTCCATCCCAAAGCACTGCAATAGTGCAACGCCTACGGTGACCATTGGCAATGGCATGGAAATACGCTGATGTACTGTAGGAGGTGTGGCAGGCTGAACTGGACTGTAAAGGGTTGCACTGTCATTTCATAAACTTAATTTTCAAATGCATGACATATGTATCCTTTGTTGTTAATGCCCAATCTTTTCACCGCTTTCGAGGCACTTAAAGGTATCCGACAAGGTTATCTGTTATCTTCATATCTTTTCACCCTTATTGTCAATGAACTGACACTTTACTTACAAGAAGCCTTTAATTCTAATCGTTTGGAAGGTATCCAACTGACCCCTCTTCCCCCATACATTTCTCGATGTTTGTGAATTACTTGATTCTTTGAAGTAGGGCGGATAAAGGTCGATTGTTTTGGATGGATAATCCTATCCATAATAGGAGCCACCCTAATAGCATGCGCCTTAGCTAGGATATGAAATATCACGTTAATAACCATGATCGGCCTGAACTATCAGATATCCGCCACTCCAACTACCTTTGGGATTAACGCTACGACACCATAGTTCAAACATGAGGCGTCAAGCAACGCGACATAGAAATCTTGGAAAATGTCCACCACCACCCGTTTGATGGCACTTCAAAATTTCAAAAAGAATCATACATGCAAACCATCGGGAGCAGGTGCTGAATCCAGACGCATGGACAAGATAGTGGCTTCAACATCATTTTTCATGTAAGGGAGGAGGAGGGCATTCTCTGCTTCCGACACCTTGTCATCCCTAGTCCACATGTCTAGGTGCAGCCCCACCCCCTAGGTTCTCACTGGAATATATCTTTTGTAAAAGTTGTCTCAACCTTGTCATAGAGCAACCTAGGTCCATCCCAAAGCACTGAAATGGTGCAACGCCTACACAGACCATTGGCAATGGCACGGAAATACACTGATGTCTGGCAGAGGCGTGGCGGCTTACCTATAGTAGAAAGGGTTTCATTGTCATTTCATAAACTTAATTTTTAAATCCATGACGTATGTCTCCTTTACCGTTAACATTAATTCCCAACCTTTTCACTGCTTTTGTGGCACTTGAAGGTATATGACAAGATTGCCGTTATTGTCGTATCTTTTCACTCTTGTTGTCAATGCACTGTCACTTTGTCTACAAGAAGCATTTAATTCTAATCATTTGGAAGGTATCCAATTGGCCTCTCTGGTCCCCAACATTCGTCGACGTTTGTGAATTACTTGATTGTTTGCGGTAGGGTGGATAATAATGATGCCTCCTATTTTGCGCATATCATTATATTTCTTGTGATATTTCTGGGCAAACACCAAATTGGAGTAAATCTTCCATCCTCTTTAGTAAATGCAGCAATGAAAATTCTCGTAATCAAATTAAGAATATTTCCCTTGCTCCTAATATGGCCTCTAACAATTTACACCTCGGGCTTGGGCACCCTCCCATCCTACCTGGGCTGGGAAGAATAGATCTGCAGTCCACAACTTCATTATTGATAAATTAAAGCTAAGAATTGTTACAAAGCTAATTGGCCTTATGTTTGCACACGAACATGTCACTGTGTACGCCGGCGTCGAGTGTGATAAGCAAGCCAATGTTGCCGAAGGAGTCTCGCTGGATACACAAGACATGCCGACGAGATCTTTTAAGGACTCGAAACCCCACACGTCTTTGAGGGAGCCCATCAGGGAGCACTTGCTATGGGATGCCCTTGGTTGACCTCAACACCCCTAGGGTCTCGTGGATCGCTGACACCGAACATGAAGGACAAAAAAGAACGGGGAAGAATATAATGAAGGAGAGATAAAAAGATAAAGGTAAAAGTGGTAGATTGATTGATTGGGCGTTGCTCAATCGGCCATCACTTCTCTTATATATATGAGGTGGCTGAACTTTCTTTACACGAATATGGCTCCAATTTTCTTCCAATTTTTTATTGTATTAAAGGAGGCATGACAAGACTATACAAGTGGACTACAAAATTTAACATGTAGTCATCTAGGTCATGGTTTTGCCAAATCGTTGTCTTGCAGAGAAGTCATCAAAGCCGGAAAAGCCGCGGATCCAAAAATGCGACCTCCAATAAATCTCGTAGGCCTCACACCAATAAAGATGAGGCTGGAGGATTTAACTAGGAACGGAACCACGCTCACCGACACCCTAACATATTGTGCAAACCCTAGCCTTACCATGCAGAACGGATGACAGGAATCTATGCTTGTGAGCAATTTACATTATCTCTATGCTCGAGGAAGAAGTATTCGTCGGACTAACCTCTGCCACCATCAATGGCACACCACGGAGGCGCTTTGTTGTATGATCTTGCCATCACCGTTAAAGGGCCGAACTAACGGACATCAAAATCCTACCTAAAACTAGGAAACCGGAGGAAACTACATCTCCGTTAGGTAGACCGAGCCCCCCACCCCGCAGCACCGGCAGGCCCGACAGACGAGAAGACGGTGGCGACCTACCGATAGAGGAGAAGTGGCAGCGTGGTGCGCCTAAAAAATCTTCTCTTGTTTGGGTTAGGATAAACATCACCCATACAAACGGATGAAGAGTGAACACATGACTGAAGGATGAGTGAGGGACGTTCTCCTAGCAATAGAGCAATAACTTTTCTATGTCTTTCTCCCCAGTTGGTTGTTATGTCTACGTTTAACACCCCCCAGCGCGCGCACAGACAAGCACACGCGAGCTGGTAGCTCAGTGATTGAACCTACTACATTTTCAAAAAGTGATTGAACTTGGCTAAAAGTACAAAAACATGCATCCACAATATTCTTAATAAACCGGCCTTGGATAAATGTCAATTGCTTCAGATGGATAATTCTAGCCATAATAGGAGCCATCTAATGGCAAGCTCCGTAGCTAGGATATGAAAGATCACTTTAATAAACGTGCTCGGCCTGAACTATGGGATATCCTTCGCTCCCACAACCTTTGGGATTAACGTCATGACACGGTAGTTCAAACGTGAGGCGTCAAGCACACCGACATAGAAATCCTGGAAATGTCCATCACCACCCCTTTGAAGGCACTCCAAAATTCCAAAAGGAACTGTACATGCAAACCATCGGACCAGGTGCCAGTCCATGTGTCTGGGTGCAACCCCACCCCTCCCCTAGGTTGTCTTTAGAACTAATCTTTGTAGAAGTCGTCGACATGAGTTTGGATCTCAACCTTGTCATGGAGCAACCTAGGTCCATCCCAAAGCACTGCAATGGTGCAACGCCTACGGAGACCATTGGCAATGACATGGAAATACGTTGATGTGTTGGTGGAGGTGTGGCCGGGTGACTTGGACTCGAAAGGGTTGCATTGTCATTTCATAATCTTAATTTTCAAATGCATGACATATGTCTCATTTGCCGTTAACATCAATGCCCAACCTTTTCACTACTTTCGGGGCACTCGAAGGTATCCGACAAGGTTGTTCATTGTCGCCTTATCTTTTCACTCTTGTAGTCAATGACCTGTCACTTTGTCTACAAGAAGCCTTTAATTCTAATCATTTGGAAGGTATCCAACTTGCCCTCTGCCCGCCCCCATACATTTTTTGATGTTTGTGAATTACTCGATTGTTTGCGGTAGGGCAGATAATAATGAGGCCTCCATTTTTGCGCATATAATTATATTTCTTGTGACACTTCTCGGCAAAGCACCAAATTGGAGTAAATGTTCCATCCTCGTTAGTAAATATACCGATCAAATTTCTCGTAATCAAAATAAGAATATTTCCCTTGCTCCAGTCCAAATATGGACTCTAACAATTTACACCTTGGGCTTGGGCACCTTCTCATCCTACCTGGCTGGACAGAACAGATGTGCAGTCCACAACTTTATTATTGACAAATTAAAGCTAAGCTTACTTGCTACTAAGCTAATTGACTTTCTAGTTGCACACAAACATGTCAATGTGTACGCCGTCGTCGAGCATGATAAGCAAGCCAACGTCGCCTGAGGAGTCTCGCCGGATACACAAGATATGTCAACGAGATCTTTTGAGGACCCGAAACCCCATATACCTGGGAGGGACCCCATGAGGGAGCACTTGCTATGGGATGCCCTAGGTCGACATGAACACCCGTAGGGTCTTGTGGATCACTGCCACCAAACATGAAGGACAAAGAAGAACGGAGAAGAATAAAACAAAGGAGAGATAAAAAGATAAATGTAAAAGTGATAGATTGATTGATTGGGTGCTCAATCGGCCATCACATCTCTGATATATATGAGGTGGCTGAACTTTATTTACCAGAAAATGACTCCAATTTTCTTCCAAATTTTTATTGCATTTAGGGAGGCATGACACTACTATACGAGTGGATTACAAAATTGAACATGAAAGGTGCCATGGAGGCATTCGTGCCCATGAATGAAATGGCAGAGGCGATGACAACGATGTTGTGATGGCGTGGTGGAGATGGTGCCATTAGCGCCGATCCTAGAGTCGCGCTAGAGGCGGCATTGTCGTTCTCCTACTTCTTCTTCCTTGTCTGCTCCCTCGTAGACAGCTTCTTGGTGACATGGAGGGCGATCTTAGGGTTGTGGAATGTGTCCCACGTGGAGGAGAGTGAGTGTATTTTGACTTGACGCAATTTTTACCCAAATCTTGGATTTGTTCCTTCTCCTTTTGATGCCACGAAGCTACCAATTTTGCCGTACTCATCCTTGTCTTAGATTTGGATCAATTTCTTTGCTATGGTCAAGATGATTGTTTGTCTCAACAATGTCAGCTTGGCTTCAAGGGTGTTGCAGAGACCGTGAGACGGATCAATCTTTGCTCGCGGCGCATCGCTGATCAATGCACTAGTAGAAAAAGGGCCTTTAGTCCCGGTTCATAAGAGCCTTTAGTCCCGGTTCTAAAACCGGGACTAAAATGTCGGTACTAATGCCTCTCCCTTTAGTCCCGGTTCAATCCAGAACCGGGACTAAAGGGCGCGGCCACGTGGAGCTCCACCTTTAGTCCCGGTTGGTAACACCAACCGGGACTAAAGGAAATTTTATGATTTTTTTTTGAAAAAAAATTTTGAATTTTTTTTTTGAATTTTTCTTTGATTTTCAAATTTCTGAATTATTTTAACCTATAGTCTGTAATCACCACCCCTCATCACTTCTCAATTTATCCTCTAATCACCCCTCATCATTCCAAATCATCTAACTTCCCGAACGGTCACCCATCCTCCCACTCCCCCAGCCAGAGCACGCTTAACTTCCGGGTTCTATTCTCCCTCGCTCCAAGTCTGCACTTGTTGTTTTCCTGACAATACTAAGATGTCAATCCTATTAACCTTCAGGAATTTTGCTTGAGCATGAAGTGACACATTTCATAGTTTTATTTTGAAACTATTGTTTTAAAAAACAATAATTATTTAGTAACACTAATATTTCTTGAATAATTAGTTTAACCATTGTTTGACCACAGTTTGACCAGATTTGACCAGATTTGACCAAAATTGAAATAACTGAAATAATTATTTAGTAACACTAATATTCTAGAATAATTAGTTTGACCATTGTTTGAATTTTTTTGAATTTTTTCACTCTAGATCTTAAAAGCCTCGTAACTTTTTTCTATTAGGTTTTTGAGGATTTTGAAAATGTTTAACGGGGTTCCCCCAGTTAAATTCGGATGTAACTTTTCGAGTAGATGATTTTTCATATAAAAAACTTTTTCATCCGAGTTAGTATGCAAAAGTTATGCCCATTTTTACAAATTTCAGAGAGATTTTGCAAATAAAGTCAAAATTCACATTTGCAAATTTTCCCAACAACTAGACCACATATCACATGTGAAACTTATTTTCTTTTATTTTTTTGATATTTCCATCATTTTCTTTTATTTTTTTTAAAACTGAAAAGGCGATCCCCGGGAAGGGGGGGGGTATAGTTTGAAAATGGCACCTTTAATACCGGTTCGTGGCACGAACCGGGACTAAAGGTCTCATCCCTATTAGTCCCGGTTCGTGCCTCAAACCGGGACTAAAGGTCTAATCTTTAGTCCCGGTTTGTGGCACGAACCGGGACCAATGGTTGTGGGCCAGGAGCGAGGCCCATTGGTCCCGGTTCATCCCACCAACCGGGACCAAAAGGTCTAGATGAACCGGGACCAATGGCCCATGTGGCCCGGCCGGCCCCCTGGGCTCACGAACCGGGATCAATGCCCCCATTGGTCCCGGTTCTGGACTGAACCGGGACTAATGGGGTTACCCGGCCTGGACCAAAGCCCCCTTTTCTACTAGTAATGCAAGAGGAAGACGGCGGTGATACACTCACGAATATGTGTTTTGTTTTCTAATTTTGTAAAGTTGGTCTTGTAAGAGCTGGACAATTTTAGTTTGTATGACCTTGGATTTCTTGCGAAGAAGAAATAAAAAATCCCAACCTTTTTCAAATTGGTGGTGAACGTCCAATATAGATAGGAGGTAAACCCAAAACCAGGAGAGGCCAAGCTCACGCATACCAACTATATTTTTTTTGAACATCAATACAGTCCTGCGTTTTGATTTTCGGATTGGGTTTTTTTCGCCCCTGAACGAAACAGCCGAATTTCGGTCAATTCAAAAATTTTGGCAAAATCTCGGACGAAATTGTATAAACAAAATTTGAATTTTTGAATGAAATTTGACCGAAATCTTGCCGAAATTCGGCTGAAATTTTGCAATCAGCAGAGGAAAGGTATAGCAGATCGAGCTCAAGGGATTAAAAACTGAATCAGTCCAAGAATAAACATTGGAGAAGCAAACGAAGAAGGAAGTGCCCTGATGCTACCTATGCATCAGTTCAACATATAAAAACAATCCTCACTGCCGCAGACATCATGCACCATGCCGTGGCCTTGAAGAAGCAACAGAGAATAAACTAGGTGGTGATGGAGGAGGCGTGAGGTGGCCCTGATGGAGGCTGTGCGTCCACGCGCTCAGACGCAAGCAAGCGGGCGGGAGGTACCAGTCAACGAGGCGGGTTGATGCAGCGGAGGAATGCGGACTCTTCACTGGAGGAGCTCCCGACGGGCGTGGGTAGGCAGCAGCAGGCGGGCAGCGGCGGCGCCGCACAGGGAAAGACAGAGGAAACGAGAAGTTTAGGGTTCGGGCGTTCAGTTTGATGGTTTCTTAGCCGGACCATAGTGGAGGCCTTCTAGATGTTGGGCTGGGCCATAACTTTCAAAACAGGCTGAAATTTTTGAAGCGAAAGGGACATATTCCGGGCCCAGCCGAGATGGCCGAAATTAGGCCGAAATTGATTTTTTCCGGCCGAAAATCAAAACTGTGGTACAGACACAAGCGCTTATATACACATGCATACACTCACCCTTATGAATGTACACACGCACACCCTACACGTATGAGCACCTCCGAAAGACTGAACTGATATATCATCTTTAGATTTACGAAGTTACTGTAGGCGTCTCGCCGTTGACGGGAACGTCTCCTCCCACCAAAAACGCATTGTCGAAAATCCTGAAATAAATTCAGAAATAATGCTAGCACCACGCATATCAACCAGCTGTATTCTGACGCGTGTCACCGGCCGTAGGACGATTCTCTCGTTCCCTGGCAGGAAGTAATTACGTGTGGTCCGGTTAGATATAGAACGGGGAGCACGGCGCTCGCCCAGCACCCGCTGGCTATATATTGATCCCCTCAGGTAGTCAAGTCCAGTAAGCCATTGGTCAAAGTCCCCTTTCTTCGTCTCCGGCCCCCAGGTGAGCTTTCGCCGCCCCCCCCCCCCCCCCCCCCCCCCCGCGGCAGGAAGATGAATGGGTGGGAGAGGACGCTGATGAATCAGGTTGGCAGCGCTGGCCTTGGCGTTGGCGGCTCCGGCGGGATGCGGCCGTGGCAACCGCAGATGCAGGATGTGGTGGGCCTTGCCGCCGCGGCCGATCCCCAGTTTGTGAGGCTCCGGGACAACGCCCGAGAGAAGATGTAAGCTCTTACTGCTTTTCTCTGCTCCAACCGCGATTGCGTAGATTAGAATATTTCGAGAAAAAACTGGAACGCGAAGTAGTCGTATCCAGTGACCTACTCAACAACAGTATCACGTTTATCACTCTGCCTTGTATCATTCCCAACAAATACTTATCATCAAAGGTGATCAATCGTGGACTATGTACCTGAACCTTCACAGGGCTTGCATATAAATTTTGCATATTTAAGGGCTGCGGTTGAATCCCTGTAACAGTTACAAAAAGATATCTTCTACTCTATCAAAGCTTTTTTTTTTTTTGCGGGGAAACTCTATCAAAGCTAATGATCTGAATCTGATATTAATTCACAGATTCAAGTTTTTGCTAACGTTGCAATTGCTGCCTCTCTGGCGGCCGCGCCTCCGGGCGCTCGCGAGCCGGCTAGAGGAAATCTTGTTTAGAAAATACCCAAACAAGGTGTTCCTCTCTTTCCTTCTTTATTGGAGCTTTGGTTTTCAGGCAACCAAGTCCATTTCCGAGTAAGATATCAAATATTACCATTTAGTTAACCATGTGTGTTGTTGATATGTCTGGTTGTTTGGGCAGATGGAGTACCACAACATGACGAGGCGACCAATGTCGCCAACAATGATGTTTGCTATCAAGACCTACACGGCTCAGAACCGACAATACCGACAAAATCAACAATCGTTAAGACAGATAGCATCTTCCCATGGCTATGGTGCGATGAATCTGACATCCAATATCATGCAAGGTGCGAGTGAAAATTCTAGAATGTTTTATGTGACGGGCAATGTTGGCCCTTTGTCCTCTACTGCAGACATGGTTCTGCAGAACGCCAACATGGATACCTCACTGCCAGGTACAGATAGATTTACTGAGATCTTACCCACGCATATCCTTATTAAGGCTAGTAGTAAATGTGTACATTTAATGCACATTAATACTAGATATGATATTAGTTGCATGTTGATATTAGGTAGAATATTAATTGTTCACCAATTATGTTGTAAATTTATGCCGATATTGATACTTGCTATGATATTAATTGCGTGTAAGACATGTTCAACGACTCACCATTGCAGCAATGTAAGTCGTTGGATTAACATATGATTTGATGACTGAGATTAGTTGGATATGTAGACATTAGTTTGGGACTTCTAGCCTAGGAAGCCAGCAGCGTACTATACTGGATAAAAATCAACTTATCTTGTAACAAACACCACTGTTTTTTAGTCCAGCATCTGTGTTCAGAATGAAGCCATGCATCCACTAAGTAGCTATTATGTGATAGAAAAAGCTCTAAGTAAAATGCTAGCCTGAAAGATGTATTACTGGAACAATTTACCCATATTCATATCTGAATTTTCCAATTACACATAGACTATTAAGTCTTGGGAGGATTTTTTCTCCCTAGTTTGCCTGACCATGTTTCCCGTTTACTAACTTCGTATGTCTTGCATTTTTTTCCTAGAAGGAGCTTCTGATGGGCATGTGAACACAATGCTTTCACTAGGGATAAACCCTACACGACATGATCTTTCTGGAGCGTCCAATAACAACCTGTTAACACACAATCTGGATACACGTGAAGCCAACAGATTCTCTGTAATAACTCTAGACTGTGCTACTGCTTTACATATACGAAATATTATTGTTACTATATGTATCCCTAAAGCTCTGCTAAACACTACAGCCCAAGGTGGCGCAGGGACGCCCGGCACCTGTGAAGGATCTCCCAAGGGAACCAAAATTCACCTGCCCAGTCTGCATCAATGAGCTGGTCGATGCATCGTCTACTATCTGCGGCCACATCTTCTGCAAGAAATGCATAGAGGCCTCCATCCGATTTCAGAAGAAGTGCCCTACCTGTCGTAGGAGGCTGACCATGAGAAATTTCCACCGAATCTACCTCCCGGCGATGGATTGAGCTGATCCAGCCATTCTAGGCGTGGTGGAGTATCAACACCCGACCCTTCCTCCTTAACGGCATTTTTGTGATTCTGTCTGAACTATTCTTCATGGGGTTATCACTAGAATTCAAAGCAACGATTTAATAAGTGCTCGACTCATAGTAAACAAACTTTTAATCTGCATCCTTGGTGGTAAAGGATACCTTTCTCGTGGGAATTTGAAACATGTGCCATGGTATTGTGAACATCTGCAAAGAATTACAAATATATTTTTTGCTTGTCAGGGTATATGGTGTGTTCACGCATGCACTCTAGGATATGTGTCTGTGCAAGGCTATCATGTTTAATTAGCAATAGCAGTAGACACTGTTACTGGTCGACCGACTAGGAACAAGTTGAGTAGAGCCCTAAAAGACATCAGACTGATAATTTATTTCCAATTGAGATATGGCCCAATCTCCCTTAAAAGACATAATTGTATTTCCTCACACTACTTGCCTGCTTGACAATTCCTTACCGAAACAGTCTCCAACCAGGACATGATGCTCTCCTTCGTGCTATTATATATTTTTGCATCCTTCCTAATATCTTCTATTTTTTCACACTAAGTGGTGCTTCCATTATATGGGCCTTGGTTTTTGGGCAATAGCATATGTGTCATTCTTTTTTTTTGAGAAAAGGCCCAGCCTACAGTTATATTACCACTGAGGAGATAATACAATCCTCCATGAGGAGGGGTTTAAGAGTGAGGGGGACATCTCCTATACATTTATAATCTCCATGTATTCTAGCAAGAGCGGCAAGCTCATGTGCTAGGTTGTTGCTGGATCTTCTCACGGCCTTGATGGTGACTTCACTGAACATTTTCATGAGGTCCCTACTGTCCGTGACAAGGGGGAAAAGGGCAGATTGATTGTGTAATTTGAAGTCCAGTAGCGCTGGAATGGATGCACAGTCTGTTTCCACACATAGAGGTCTGACGTAAATTTTACTTACAACAGAGAGTCCGTGTAATATCGCAGCTAGTTCGGCTTCTTCCGGATCTTTGCACGACTGCAGACGATTTCCACCTGAGACCACAACAAGCCCCCTGTAGTCTCTGACTATGAATCCAGCTGCGGACTCCCCCGTGCTCGGTATGAATGATGCATCAGTATTCAGCTTCCAGGTACCTGCAGTCGGAGAACCCATTGGCTCCTAGATGAACACCGTCTCACAAGTTGAGTTGGGGCTGATTGCTCTATATGGCACTCATCTCTGTCATTGACGGGCAGGCCATTAATCTGTCCCAGCCCCGTGGCTTGCTTCCCTTTCTTAATTTCCTCACGCTTCCCCTCTTCTTTGTTACTTCCGTGATGTTCCACCACTTGAACATTGGCCATATTATCCGTGTGTCGTCTTTCTCCTAGACTGATTTCATCCGCATATTTAACCAAGAATTGGACCGACTGACCCACCATTGCCCTGCCTTTTGCATGGATGCAGTCATCCCTTAGCCACCATGCTCGCCATAACAACAGGAGCACATTTCTGCGTACTACAGGAGTACATGAGCCCAGGAGGTTTTGTAGCCAATCATTTCCTGTAAAACGAAAACTGTCTTCTGAGGGTAGTTCCCAGACTGACCTCATTTCATGCCTAAGCGCTCTGGCTTTTGTGCATTCAATCACCGCATGGAATTCATTTTCAGTCTTGCTCCCACATATGTTGCATATGTTATCAATTTCCAGGGTTCTTTTCCACTTGTTTTCCTTTGTGGGAAGAGTTTCTGTGGCTACTCGCCAAGCAAAAATCCTAACCTTCTCCGGGACTTTTGCCTTCCAAATGTAATCCCATATGCATCTATTATCAGCTTCAGCACCAAAACTAGAGGCTGGTGGTATGGCCTGTTGTTTGAGCTGAGTTCCCCCAGCTTATATGCACTCCGCACGGAGAATATTCCAGATTTTTTGCCGTGCCATGCAACACAGTTGTCGACATCCCTCCTTGGAATTTTGATCTTACATATTTCATTTGCATCGAAACTGTGAAACAGTTGGTGTATCAGGGCCTCATCCCATTCTTTGGCATCATGTTTCATGAGTTGATTCACCCATCTCAATCTTGACCTCTTCTTAAATTCAGTAACCTTGAGGCCGCTCTTTCTAGGGACCCATTGGTCTCTTTGGATTTGGATTTGTTTCCCATTTCCAACTCTCCATATCAGTCCTTTCTTCAATAGCTCCAGCCCATGTTCAATTCCTCTCCATGTCTGAGAGGCATCTGACGCAAACACTGTGTCCAGAAGCTTACCTTTAGGATAGTATTTTGATTTTAGGACACGGGCACATAGGCTATCTGGCCGTTGGAGGAGGCGCCAACCTTGCCTGGCAAGAAGAGCTTGGTTGAAAATTTTCATATCTCGAAAGCCGATCCCTCCTGCTCTTTTGGGCTTTACCATTTGCTCCCATGCCATCCAATGAACTTTCCTATGCCCTTCCTCCTCTCCCCACCAGAACTCTCTAATCAGTCGCTCATACTTGTCACAAAAACCCACCGAGAATTTGAAAACCCCCATGGCATATGTCGGAAGAGCCTGGACCACCGACTTCACATTCACCTCCTTCGCAGCAAAGGACATATGTCTTCCATCCCAATCGTTGCATTTTTTTGAGAAATTTGTCCATGATGGGCTGGAATTTTGCATCTTTCATTCTCCCTTTCGGGGTTGGAAGACCCAAGTATTTGCTTTCGAAAGTAGCTGTATCACACGCAAGGATATCTTTAATTTCCTGCTGAAGTGTATTAGGACAATGCTCACTAAATAAGATAGAGCACTTACTGCTACTTAGGAGCTGCCCCGTGCATTTTTGGAACATGGATAGAGCTCCTTTCACCACTCTAGCTTGTTCTCTGGTGGCTTTGAAAAATACCAAACTATCATCTGCAAAAAGAAGATTAGAGATCCCAGGCCTATTGCGAGCCACTTTTACAGGAGAGATGCATCCACCTCGAACCTCCCTGTTAAAGATTGTAGCCAGCCCATCAGTAATAAAGAGGAACAAATATGGGCTCAAGGGATCGCCCTGTCTGAGTCCTCTTGTAGGAATGAAGGCCTCTAACATTCCCCCATTCATTTTCACTTGGAATCGGACAGATTTCACACACTTCATGATCCAACCAATCCACACAGCACTGAAACCCACCTTCTCCAGAGCTCCTTCAAGAAAGTCCCAGTCAACTCTGTCATAGGCTTTGGCCAGATCTAACTTGTACGCACGGTGAGTATTGTGAGGATTCTTACTCTGTTGTATTTTATGGAAGCACAAGAAGGCGATAATGGCATTGTCCGTGATCATCCGTCCGGGTATAAACACACTCTGGGTTTCCGATATTAGCTCATCCAAGAACGACCGTGGTCGGTTCACGAGGCATTTGGAGATTACTTTATATATTACACTGCAGAGACTGATCAGTCTGAATTCTTTCAAACTTTGTGGGTTCTTCCCTTTCGCAATAAGCACTATCGCTGTGTCATTAACGCCCTCTGGCATGATTCCATTCTCAAAAAAACTCAACACCGCAGAAACTACATCCTTCTTCAACGTCCCCTAGTTTAGTTGGAAGAAGCGTACCGGAAAGCCATCTGGCCCCGGCGCCTTCAGTGGTCCAATCTGAAAGAGTGCGTCGCTGATTTCTTTTTCTGTAAACTCCTTCGTTAAACTTGTGTTCATCTCCTCAGTCACCCTGCGCGGTAGCATCTCTATTAGTTCAAATGGTGCAACTCCCCTATCCTTTGTGTATAGCTCTTTGAAGAACTCTGTTGCCAAACTATTCAGATCCTCCTTTCTTTCGACCCATGCCCCATTACTGTTTTTCAATTTTTTTATTACATTTTTCTTTTGTCGCCAAGTAGCTTTCCGGTGGAAGAATTTTGTGTTTTGGTCCCCTTCCCGAATCCAAGTTGCTCGTGAGCGCTGCCGCCACATCATTTCTTCTCGTATCAATAGTTCATCTAGCTCAGCTGAAACTTTCTTTACTAGCATCTCCGTTTCATTTCTGTATGGCCTCTCTAGCAACTTTTTGAGACGCTGCCTCTTCTTTTTGATGTTCCAAGTGATAGACCCAAAATCCTTCTTGGACCATTCAGTAAGCGACTTCTGGACACTTCCCAGTTTCTGCATTACATCAGCTAGCGATTTTGCTGGCCCTTCCATGTCCCATGTTTCTTTTACTGTCGGCTCCAGAGACTGGACTCTTTCCCACATAGATTCATACCTGAAGTATCTCTTGTTTGCACTGTTTTGAACTTCCCTTTCATATGACAAAAGGAGTGGGAAGTGATCTGACCGTGAGGTGACTATGTGTTGTACATGAGCATGAGGGAATAATTCGCTCCACTCCATGGAGGCCACGCCTCTATCCAAACGTGCACGCACTTTCTTAATTCCCGCCTGCTTGTTGTCAAAGGTCCAGTCCGGTCCCTGGTAGCCTAGATCATGCACATCACACCAAGCTAGAGCTTCTCTAAAATTACTCATATTTCTTTCAGACCATCTTGTGGCCGAGAAATGCTCCCCCTGCCACATAGTTTCGTTAAAGTCTCCTATTATCATCCACGGCTGAGTTGATCTTTGCTTAATTCTCTTGAGTAGATTCCACATATGGTGTCGCTCGTGGGATTTTGGTTCGCCATACACAAAAGTGCCTTGCCACAAAGGGCCATGAGGATCAGTACGCACATGAACATCAATGTACCTCGGACCATATGAGAGCAATTTTATTTCAATGCTATCGTCCCAGAACAGGGCGATGCCAGCACCTTTACCCACCCCATCATGGGTGATACAGTGCTTCAGACCTAGCCTCCCTCTTATTCTATTGACACTCTCCTCACACTGCCGCGTTTCAGATAAGAACACGACAGAGGGGCAGTAGGTGCGCCCTAGGCACACAAGTTCCCGAACTGTCCCGGGATGGCCCAAACCCCGGCAGTTCCAGCACAAGATCGTCATTCCTCCTGACGGGTGCCTTCCTCGGCCCCCGTCAGTTCCCTGGCAGCCCCTATGCCAGTTGCTTCCTTTCCACCTATCTCTCCTTTAGTACTCACCTCCTCCTCTCTCACAACAGCTCTCTGTTTCTTGTGCATTTCACTATCCGCTAGCTCTCCCTCTAATCCTAGTCTGATTACAGAAGTGTTACATCCAGCTCGCTTGCCAAGGATCGAATCCACCTCCCCTGTGCCTCTCCTTCCCTTGAACTGACTCGAGTACCTCTTTTTTATTTTGCCCTTGTCCACACCAGTGCCTCCTTCCTGCTTCGCCGGGCTGACCACCTCTTCCACAACTTCTACAGGGGCCTCCTCCCCAGTATCATCTCCGCCCGCCGCTGGATCAGCAGCAGCCGGTGTAGCCTTGAACACCACGTCCGGTCCGAACCCAGGTGGGTACGGAGGGGTCGCAGCATCAACAATGGTATGCGCTGCCGGGGTTATATCGATGTCGTCCCCCGTCACTGTCCCAGTTGGTGGTGTCGAAGCAGTGTCCGCCGCGACCGTAGCTATTGCTGTTGTAGAAGCTACAGCCCGCGGTGAGGCAGCGCCCGTGGCGCCCGTAGCTATTGCTGGTGTAGAAGCTACAGCACGCTGTTGAGTGTCCATGGGCGCCACAGTGTTTTCCCCGACACTCATCTTCCTTGCATCTCCCTGGTCAGGTCCATCTTCCCTTGCCGCTTGTACACCTGGATCAAGCAAGATATCATCGGGGATCCTTCTGTATCTAACCATCTCCTGTGAGCCGGTGTTGTCCCTCGTCTCTTTATCCTTTCTGAGCCTTTCCCACGCCAGTTTGGCCGGGGCTGTCCATGTCTCCCCGTACACTTCCGAGCCAAAGTGGAGGAAGCGCCTTGCACTGCAGGCATCCGGTGCCACGAAGCCTCCCTTGTTCTTGCTCATCTTGAAAGGCGACGCTCTCATGGAGCCTGTGAACCTCACTGTTTGGTCGTCCACCGGCAGCCTACAGTCTATCTCCCCATGGCCTATGTGCCCACAGTACATACAGAACCTAGGTGCCCTCTCATACTTAACCTCTAGATCCATCCACTCATCTTCCCATAGTTCCCTAGAACTGATCTCACGCAGGAGATGAGTGTTTACATTGTGGTTTACACGTACACGAAGAAACTCAGAAAAAATGTTCCCAAACTTATCAGCATCTACCCTCAAAACATCACCCAAAAGAGCGCCCAGTTTCCAACATTTGTCTATATTCGGATCTATTGACCAAACTAGCAGTAAAAACTCTTCTGGGAAATAAAAATGAAACATCGAAATGCATCGGAATGAGCCGACTGAGCGCTGCCACATGTTGCTCCATCGCATGAGCCATCCTATCGTTTTTCATCGCAGGCGGAAAGTAATGGAGGCTATATTCCTACCGTACCATCACCCTGGAGAAAAAAACCTTGTAATCCACGTAGTAGCCAGCGGCACAACAGCGATAGGACACGGACTGAACCCGTCAGAGCGGTTAGGAGTTACGAGCACATGGTTGTTACGGCCGGGAAAGTTTGATACCTTCACATACGACTAGTTACTTTCTGGCCAGTATGTAAGGCAAGCAGAGTGTTGTTGAAGTAGGTTCGTAGGACCAAAGATCTAGTCGCGATGCGAATTGTACGTAGCTCAAATGATTATTTTTCTTGTAGAGGTACCATCCCACTAGGGTTCAAGTCCTGGAATTGACACTAGTGTGTACATTTTTCTGGATTTATTTCAGATTTTCTGGCGATGTTTCATTCAGTGTGAGGAGATGTTCCTGTCCACTAGCTACGAAGCGCCTATAGGGTAGGGTGTGTGTGCGTGCGTTTATAGGGGTGAGTGTATGTGTGCGTATGTGAGCATCTGTGATTGTACCGTGTTAAAAAAAAATATTTGCTGGGATCACATTAAGAAGAAGGAGCAGATAGACTCATGTTGGTAATGTGTTTGTTCGTGTTGGAAGCAACAGTATGGTATGCCCGTCCTACCGGTCAGGCAAAGTAGCAACTCTGGTATTATAGTATATTCTCATTACATTGATGTACTTAGTCCTTTCACACACACTATTTTGTTGATCTTATTATAAAGAGATATTCCATTGTGATCTCTTTATTTCTCAGGGCAAGTACCACAAGGTAAATTAAGCAGGGGTGATACAAGTTGACACATCATATTTGTGAGTCGGAGAAGAGTGGAGAAGAGGAGAGAGAAGATGAGTGGGTTGTAATCTTACACTTTGTGAGAGAAGAAGGAGAGCAAGGCAAAATGACATTGCATGTAGAGCCAATATCTATTATGTGGATGGGACATTGAAATGTCAAGGTTTATCAGCTAGCTGGGATGAGTAGGAGATTCTAAGATTTATCCCCAAAAGGTAAATGAGGATACAGGTATGAACAAATAGAACTATATCTATGCGACAACCAGATCATAAACCATCATATTCAAGAACAAGTATGAATGAGTTCTTGGCCACTACTCTACCAGTACTGCAGGAATGCCTAGCAGTGACGGCCAAGGCTCTTAGGGGCGTCCGCCACTGACCTCCCGCCACTGCTAACAAGGCATCAGTGGCGGGCGTTTGCACGCCACTGGTAAAGACCTAGCAGTGGCGGGCTTTAACTAGTGCCCGCCACTAGTATAACCCACTAACGGCACTAACGACACAAACTAGCAATGGTGGCGTCAATATTCACCCGCCATTGGTATGATTTTACTAATTAAAAGAATATGCACATCCTGGAGGCGCAATGGCGACACTCCACGGTGCGGCCCTGCCCCAACTCGGAAAGTCGACACACACAGGCATGCAAAATCTATGGGCCAACACCGCCGCGTGATGGATCCACCGGTCCATGCCGCCTCTGTGCACCCTTCCACACTCCATCCGTCGGGTGTCGCTCCACCTCCACAAAGTCGATGCTCCCATGGTCGAGCAGGTTGCATGTGACCTAGGCACTGCCATCGGAGCATCATCACCCGCACGGACCGGCGCCCGGCGTTGAGCTTGCATACATGGACCGGAGCATCAACTCATCTGCACGGACAAAGGTGAGTAAGGTTAGCCGATGTAGTGTGGAAAGGAGACAATCAATAATTCGGTCTAGTGAGGGAGAGAGAGGAGAGCGAGGTGGCGCTGGAGCATGCTTGGCGCCAGGGGAGATGGCCGAAGCCGGAGAGAGAGAGAGAGAGAGAGAGAGAGAGAGAGAGAGAGAGAGAGAGAGAGAGAGAGAGGTGGTTGTGGCTGGTGACCTTCGTGGCTCCTCTCCCATCCACCATTTAGAAGAAGCACAAACGGGTGTGGATGTGTGGATGCGAGCCACATCAACAATCCGTGGTAGTATTGTTTCGACCAATCAGAAGGAAACATCTTGTCCATGACCGGATCGCGGAGGTACCTGTGGCGGGCTCTAGATACCGCCCACCACTGCTATGTTTTTTTTACCATTTTCTATTATTTATTGTGTAACATAATATACTACTTACTCTGTGACTTCTCTAATTTGCCTGACCATGTTTTTCCATTTTACAGATTTGTATCTATTGTCTTGTTTGAGAGGGGGGGGGGGGGGGGCTCCTGATGAGCATGTGAACACAATGTTGTCTCAGGGGATACTCCCTACACAAAATGGTCGATCTAGAGCGTCCAACAACAACCTCGTAATAAACACAGTACACATACCTAAAACCAACAAACTCTTGGTAAGAACTCTACACTATGCTTATGCTTTACCAATACTAAATATGGTACTATGGTTACTATATTCCTAATGCTCAGCTAAACACTACAACCTAAGGTGACTCAGGTATGCCCCGCAGCTTCGAAGGATCTCCCAAAGGAACCAAACTTCAGCTACCTAGTCTGCATGAACGAGTTGGTCGATGCGTCGTCGACTATTTGTGGACACATTTTTCTGTCAGAAGTGCATCGAGGCCTCCATCCAGGCTCGGAGCAACGTGCCCTACCTGCTGTAGGATGCTGACCGTGAACAATTTTCACCATATCTACCTCCCGACCATGGACTGAAATGATCCAACCATTCGCGGCGTGGCGGAGCATCGGCATCTGAACCTTCTCCTCATCAGCATTTTGCTGATTCTGTCTTAACTATTCTTCATAGGGTTATATCACTAGCATTCAGTTTTTGCCGAACAGTTTAACAAGTGCTTGAGTAGTAGTTAATAATCTCCATCCTTGGTAGTAATTGGTAAAGGTCTAAATGATACATATTGTGAACTTCATCTGCAAAGAAATATGAAAAATATTTTTTTTGTTAGTGTATATGGTGGTGGCTGTGTGCATGGCTTGATGCAGAGGCTGGGGTTACCATTCTTTTCGTAAAAAGGGTACATGGTTGTGTTCACCCACTCTAGAATATATGTTTGTGCAGTCAAGAAGATTTGGGCTTGCGTTGTCCCTCTAAAAGAATATATGAAAGGAGAGGTCAGATTCCTTGTGATTGTTTGTCTTACGTGCCTCTTGGCTTGCACATTTGTTGTACCAATCCATGAACGTTATACATATAGTAATGTTATTACATGCAGATATACCTACCGCTAAGGTTTTGGGTACCGGGCAAAAAAATCCGTTACCGGGCGGTAACTACAAATCCCAGTACCTCAGGAAATATCACCTTACCGGGCGAGAAATCCTGATTTTTTTAATTTGATGAATTTTGGATGATTTTTTTTCTAGATTCAAATTCATTGAAATTTGCTCGGTAACTACCCAGTATTTTTGGGTTACCACAGTTACCAAAAATCTGAGTGCCCCACGAGAATTATGTTTCATCCGGGATCCAATCTGGAGCTAGATTAAATACTTGACCAGGGACAAAAAGTCATCTAGTTCATGGTCTTGCCAAGTCGTTCTCCTACAGATAAGTCATCAAAGCAGGAAAAGCCGTAGATCCAAAAATGCAACCTCCACTAAATCTCGTAGGCCTCACAACAATAAAGATGAGGCTGGAGGATTCAACTAGGAATGGAACCACCGCTGACCGCCACCCTAACAAATCATGCAAACCCTAGCCTTACCACTCAGAATGGATGGCAGGAATCTATGTTTGTGTGCAATTTATGTTATCACATACAACACCGTTGATATGGGAAGGATCGAGGAAGAAGTATTCGTCGGACAAACGTTTGACACCATCAATGACGCACCACCGGAGTCGACTTTATTGTGTGATCTTACCATCACCGGTAAAAGGGCCTAACGAATGGACATCAAAATCCTACCTAAAACTCGCAAATAGGAGGAAACTACACATGTGTTAGGTAGACTGAGCCTCCCAGCACCGGCAGGCCCGGTAGAGGAGAAGAATGTGGCAACCTACCGATAGAGAAGAACTGGCGGCATGGTGTGCCTAAAAAATCTTCCCTTGCTTGGGTTAGGATAGACATCACCCATACAAATGGATGAAGAGTGAACACATGACAGAAGGAGGAGCGAGGGATGTTCTCCTAGCAATAGAGCAAATTTTTTAAACTTTTCTATGAAATATTGTCCGGATTTTCACTCTTCTATATTTATGCTGAAAAATATTGTAGTTTTACGGTATGCCTTTCTCACGAGCTGATTGTTATGTGTACGTTGACCCCCCCCCCCTCTACAACGCGCGCACACAAACAAGCACACACCAGGTGGTACCTCAGTGAGTGAAGCTGTTGTGTTAAAGAAGTGACTGAACTTGCCTAAAAGTACAAAAAAATGCATCCATAATATTCTTAATAAACCAGCCTTTTTTAAAGGTTGATTGGTTCTGATGGATAATCCAGCCATAGGAGCCACCCTAATGCATGGCATGCGCTTAGCTAGTATATGAAAGACCACGTTAATAATCATGATCTGCCCGAACTATTGGGATATCCGTCTCTCCCACTAACTTTGGGATTAACGTTGCAAGACCATAGTTTAAATGCGAGGCGTCAAGCACCCCAACATAGAAATCCTAGAAAATGTCCGTCACTGCCCTTTTGATTGCACTCCAAAATTTCAAAATAAACCGTTCATGCAAACCATCGGGACCTGGCACCGAATCCGGATGCATGGACAAGATAGCGGCTTCAACATCATTTTTAGTGTAAGGGAGGAGGAGGGCATTCTCTGCTTCCGACACCTTGTCGGCCCCAGTCCACGGGTCTGGGTGCAGCCCCACCCCTCCCCTAGGTTGTCTCTAGAAAAGATCTATGTAGAAGTCATCGACATGAGTAAATCTTGTCGCTAGAAAATCTTTGTAAAAGTCGTCTCAACCTTGTCATGGAGCAACCTAGGTCCATCCCAAATCACTACAGTGGTGCAATGCCTAAGGAGACCATTGGCAATGGCATGAAAATACACTCATGTACTAGTAGAGGTGCGGCCGGCTAACCTGAACTCTAAAGGATTGCATTATCATTTCATAAACTTAATATTCAAACACATGATGTATGTCTTTTTTGCCGTTAACATTAATGCCCAACCTTTTCACTGCTTTCGAGTCACTCAAGGGTATCCAACAAGGTTGTCTGTTATCGTCGTATCTTTTCACTCTTGTTGTCAATGAACTGTCACTTTGTCTACAATAAGGCTAAAATTATAATATTTGGAAGGTATCCAACTGGCTCCTCTGGTCCCCCCATACACTCCTCGATGTTTGTGAATTACTTGATTGTTTGCAATAGGGCCGATAATAATGATGCCTCCATTTTTGCACATATCATTATATTTCTTGTGATAGTTCTGGGAAAACACCAAATTGGAGTAAATGTCCCTTCCTCTTTAGTAAATGTACTGATCAAAATTCTCGTAATCAAATGAAGTATATTTCCCTTGCTCCTAATATGGACTCTTAACAATTCACACGTTGGGCTTGGGCACCCTCTCATCCTACCTGGGCTGGGAAGAATAGATTTGTAGTCCACAACTTCATTATTGATAAACTAAAGCTAAGCTTACTTGTTACAAAGCTAATTGGCTTTCGTTTGCACACGAACACATCATGTGTACCCCGGCGTCAAGTGTGATAAGAAATCCAACGTTGCCGGAGGAGTCTCCCCATATACACAAGATACGCGATGAGATACGTTGAGGACCCGAAACCCCAGATGCCTGGGAGGGACCCGATGAGGGAGCGCTTGCTATGGGATGCCCTAGATCGACCTGAACACCCCTAGGGTCTCTTGGATCACTGCCACCGAACGTGAAGGACAAAGAATAATGGGGAATAATAAAATGAAGGAGAGATAAAAAGATAAAGGTAAAAGTGGTAGATTGATTGATTGGGCGTTGCTCAATCGGCCATCACATCTCTTATATTTATGAGGTGGCAGAACTTTCTTTAAAAGTTCCAAATTTTTACTGTATTATGGGAGGCACGACACGACGATACGAGTGGACTACAAAATTTAACATGAAAGGTGCCATGGAGATATTGGTTCTCATGACTGAAATGGCAGAGGTGACGACAACGATGCCGTGATGGCGCAGTGGAGATGATGGCATTAGCGCCGACCCTAGGGTCGCGCTAGTGGCGGTATTGTGATTCTCCTCCTTCTTCTTCCTTGTCTCCTTCCTCGTAGATGGCTTCTTGGCGTCATGGAGGGCGATCTTAGGGTTGTGGGATGTGTCCCACCTGGAGGAGATTGAAGTCTGAGCTGTGTATTTTGACTTTACGCAATTTTGACCAAAATCTTGGAGTTGTTCTTTCTCCTTTTGATGCCATAAAGTTACCGATTTTTCCCAATTCATCCTATTCTTGGATTTGGATTCATTCAAAAAAATGTTCGGTAACCGTGGTTAAGGTATATGGTGCACCACGAGATTACCACGGTTACAAAAAATCTAGGTGCCCCATGAGATTTGTTTTTCATCCGGGATCCAATCTGGAGCTAGATTAAGATTCTTGATTAGGGACAAAAAGTCATCTAGGTCATGGTCTTGCAAAATCATTGTCCTATAGAGAAGTCATCAAAGCCGGAAAAGCCATGCACTACAGGAATCAGGCACTTTGTCGTCTGCCAAGGGAGACAGCAAAGACATACCTGGCGGATGGCAAAGGCCTTTGCCGTCCTTCAGCAGACGGCAACATGTCCGGCTGAATAGGCTACGACGAAGGCCTTTTTGGTCGTCTGCTGGCGGACGGCAAAGATGAAATGGTCTTTGTCGTTTGGCGGATGGCAAAGGTCCTGGACGGCACTCGTGGCAGCTTATGGCCGTTAGGGGGTTAACGGTGCGCTTTGTCGTCCGCTGGCAGACGACAAAGACCATTGCGCCTTTGCCGTCAGCCAGCGGACGACAAAGTAACCAAATAGGCTAGCCCCCAGGTTGCACAGGTAGCTGCCACATGGCATCTTTGCCGTCTGTTGGCTTATGGCAAAGCTCTTTGCCGTCTGCCAGTGGACGGCAAAGATCCTGTATAGCCCCTGTTTTTTCTTAAATTCATTCAATTTCAACACACAAGTTTCAACACACAAATTTCACAGCAGACATATCAAACAAACAAGTTTCATCATATATACATACATAACCAACACATAGTTCCATCCATACATATGACAAAAGTTTCAACACCTATCCATCCATCCATATAACAAGTTCCATCCATGCAAGTTAATCGATACAAAATAAAAGCAGAAAGGGAAAAGAAGCACTCCATCCATGCAAGCTTCCGTGCATTAAATGAAATATGCAAAATGGGAAACAAGAAATTTAGAAGAAGAAGACTAGAAGAAGAAGAAGAAAGTGAAGAAGAAGAAGACTAGAATAAGAAGTAAGCATACTTAGGTAAAATGGAGCTAACCTATCTAATTATGCCATTTTTGAGTGAACTAAGCATATTATGCCATTTTTGATATAAAGCAGCTAAGTATAAGTCTTTATTGAGCTAACCTAGGTAACTAAGCATATTAGAGCGAACTTAGAGCTAACTTAGGTCATTTTGGAGAAGAAGAAGAAGACTACAAGAAGAATAAGAAAAAGAAGAAGAAGAATACTAGAAGAAGAAGAAGGAGATTTTTACCCTTTTCCTTCTCATTCTTCTTCTTTTATTCTTTCTTTTTCTTCTCTTTCTTCTTCTATTCTTTCTTTTCCCCCACTTCCTTGTTTTTCTTCTTCTTATTCCTTATTTGTGTCATTTTAGATCTTTCATAGGTAATTATGCCATTTTTAGCTAACTAAGCTTATTATGTCAATTTGGAGGAAAATAAGGTAAGTATAGGTCATTTTTGTGCTAACCTAGCTAAAATGGATCATATTGGTGCTAACCTAGCTAAAATGGATCATATTGGAGCTAACCTAGGTAAACTTGGTCATTTTGGAGCTAACCTAGGTAAAATGGATCATATTGGAGCTAACCTAGGTTAAATGGGTCATTTTGGAGCTAACTTAACTAATTATGCCATTTTTGAGTTAACTAAGCATAATTATGCCATTTTTTATATAAGTAAGCCAAGTGTATGTCATTATTGAGAAAATCTAGGAAACTAAGCACATTAGAGATAACTTAGCATATTAGAGCTAACTTATGTCATTTCAAAGGAAACAAAGCTAAGTATAGATCATTTTGGAGATCTGACATACCTGACATAGTTCGCTCCTCCTTCTTCTCCTTCACCTTCATCATCCTGATGCGCCTAGAGCGGCGAGGCAGTGGAGGCAGTGGGATGTAGTCTTCTACCATAATTGGCATGGTCATGTCGCCCGGCTGTGGGATCGCCGACGCCACCACCATCGCGAGGTCATTGTCAGGCAACACCACCATCACGACGCCATCTTCAGGCAGCACCATCGCTAGGTCATCCTCAGCCACCACCATCTCTTGCCCATCGTCAGCCACCACCATCTCTTGCCCATCATCAACCACCACCATCGCTAGGTCATCCTCAGCCACCACCATCTCTTGCCCATCGCCAGCCAGCACCTCCTCATCCCCACTCTGCTCCTCTTCTTCCCCACTCCATTCCAGATCATCCTCGCTGCTGCTTTTGTTGCAGCCAGAGTCGCTGCTGCTTTGGCTGTAGCCAGAGTCGCTGCCGCTGCTCCCATTGCCTGACCAAATGCAACAATGACTGTTAGCAATCGATATGAGACAAAGCCAAATGTAGAGGAAGAAGAGGCGGAACATACTGGCATCGTCGTCGTCCTAGTAGCGCATGCGACACATAGTCGTGTTGAACACCTTCACGGTGAGCATGGCATCGCCGTCGTACCTGAAGAGAAGGAAGCACCTGTGCCGCAGGTCATAGGCATGGTAGAACTGCTCCCAGCCACCACACATGTACATGTGGTCGTACCTGATCAGCAACTCCATTGTCCCAATGCCTGCAAAGCCCTCTGCCGGCTTGTCGCAGCTTCACATTCTTTGGCCGATGGCCGTCCAACATGTTCGTAAAAGTTCCAGGCAGCCTCTGCAATATGGGACAAGGAGTGATGTAGCAAACAACAGATTTATCATAATGAGATGGGTGAAGGGGTGATATCTCCTTTATATACCTGCCTCTCAGAGGAATTCCCAAGTATGATACTGAAGAACTTGAAAGCATCCAACTCGTACTCCGGTGTGGCAGAGCACAGCCTACGGTGGCGGCCTTTCCCCATCTCTGATAAGCAGCAAAAGAGACTAGTTACTACCCTTACAACATTATCATACAACATTATAGCAGCAGAAGTGTTGAGCAAAAGATAATCAACTACACGAAGTTATCATTTCACATTCAAAAAGCAATGCACTTGCGGACATATGATGGCAACAACTTGAACCCTTCAAAACTAGGGATTTCTTTCTACATGAAACAAAACTGAAAATGTAAACCAAATTTCTACCTGACTTCTCCATCGTAATTTCTACCTGACTAAAAATCTCTCTTATTTCAAATCAACATTCCACAGATATTAAGGAGGAAGTGATGCTTTTTTTGCATAACACTGTGAGTCTTTGAGACCATGGAAAAAATTCAAAAAACCCCGGACACATTATCACTAGGACAAAACCCAAATTTTTTGCATCTTCGACCCTTCAAATCACCTTGGAAACTCACCAGATAAAACCAAGGCACTAAGCAAGGCATATGCAGTCCAGGTCAGGAAAGTGTAAACACATTTGTTTGTCCACTTGAATCAAAATGAAAGTGTAATATTACAGTCTGACACATTTAGATGCTTGAGCTGCGAACTTGCAAACTTCACTACTCCCACCAAACCTAGAACACCATATTTGACAAAGTGTTCTAGCTTACTAAGAAGCATAAGCGCTAGACGGCCCCTTTTAGAACAGTAAACCTTCAGAATAACTGAATGAGAAAATGCATGCACCCCCAAATCCCTTCAATAGATCAATCAAATGATTCCATCAAATCCTCCGAACCATCCCCGGTATATGCGAGCATAGTAACCTGCAGCTACCCCCACATCGTGAAGAAATCAGAGTAAATTATGCCGCACAGTGAAGCGGATCTGTGCATCCCCACGAAAAACCACTGGCAGTCACTAGGCAAACCTCCCATCACGACTCTCTCCTAACCCAAATCATGAGCACTAACCCATACACTCCTAAACCCCTGCCAATCCACTACCACGAATCAAGCAACGAAACGGCTGGTACAGCTAGGGTTTAGACTAGTGGCTGTGAGGTCGGAGAGCGTACCTGTACTCCAAGGTCTGGAAGCCGGAGCGGTAGAGGAGGAAGTGGATGGGCTCCCAGTAGTTGAACACCTCGTCACAGTCGCGGCGGCGGCGCGGCGACGGGGTTGGCACGGGGGCAGCGAGGGGGTCGCCGAGGCGGCGCGGCGATGTGGGTGGCATGGGGCGGCGGCGACACGGGGGCGGGGCGACGGGGTTGGCGCGGGGGCGGAGAGGGGGTCGCCGGGGCGGCGCGGCAATGTGGGTGGCGCGGGGCGGCCGACGACTGGGGTGGCGCGGGGCGGCGGCGGCTCGGGCACGAGGCGGAGAGAGGGGGCAGAGAGAGAGGGGTCGGGCATAGGCGTGTTTGATTTTTAGTTAGGGCTAGGTTCTTAACGGACGTCATTTTGTGCACTTTCTTTGTCGTCTGCTAGCAGACGACAAAGAAAGTGGCCGTTAGGTGGTTGTCGCTAGTGGGCCATGATACATCTCCATCGTATCTAGTTTTCCAAACACTTTTGCCCTTGTTTTGGACTCTAACTTGTATGATTTGAATGAAACTAACCCGGACTGACACTGTTTTCAGCAGAATTACCATGGTGTTGTTTTATGTGCAGAAAACAAATATTCTCGGAATGACCTGAAACTCCATGGGAGGTCTTAGAAAAAATAATAAAAAATCCTCGCCAAATATGAAGACCAGGGGGGCCACACCCTTCTCACGAGGGTGGGGGGCGCCCCCCTAGGGCGCGTCCCCTACCTCGTGGGCCCCCTGTTGACCCTCCGACGCCAACTCCAACTCTATATATGTGCTTTCGGGGAGAAAAAAATCAGAGAGAAGAAATCATCGCATTTTACGATACGGAGCCGCCGCCAAGCCCTAAAACCTCTCGGGAGGGCTGGTCTGGAGTCCGCTTGGGGCTCCGGAGAGGGGGATTCATCGTCGTCGTCATCATTAACCATCCTCCATCACCAATTTCATGATGCTTACCGCCTTGTGTGAGTAATTGCATCGTAGGCTTGCTGGACGGTGATGGGTTGGATGAGATTTATCATGTAATTGAGTTAGTTTTGTTAGGGTTTGATCCCTAGTATCCACTATGTTCTGAGATTGATGTTGCTATGACTTTGCTATGCTTAATGCTTGTCACTAGGGCCCGAGTGCCAGGATTTTAGATCTGGACCTATTATGTTTTCATGAATATATGAGAGTTCTAGATCCTATCTTGCAAGTCTATAGTCACCTACTATGTGTTATGACCCGGCAACCCCGAAGTGACAATAATCGGGACCACTCCCAGTGATGACCATAGTTTGAGGAGTTCATGTATTCACTATGTGCTAATGCTTTGTTCCGGTTCTCTATTAAAAGGAGGCCTTAATATCCCTTAGTTTCCAATAGGACGCCGCTGCCACGGGAGGGTAGGACAAAAGATGTCATGCAAGTTCTTTTCCATAAGCACGTATGACTATATACGGAATACATGCCTACATTACATTGATGAATTGGAACTAGTTCTGTGTCACCCTATGTTATGACTGTTACATGATGAACCGCACCCAGCATAATTATCCATCACTGATCCGGTGCCTATGAGTTTTCCATATACTGGTTTACACTTATTTAGTTTTCCGCTGCTACTATTACAATCACTACAAAATACCAAAAACATTACTTTTGCTGTCTTTACTTTTGTTGCCGCTACCACCACTATCATATTACTTTGCTACTAAAATTTTTGCCGCAGATAATAATTTTCCAGGTGTGGTTGAATTGACAACTCAACTGCTAATACTTGAGAATATTCTTTGGCTCCCCTTTTGTTGAATCAATAAATTTGGGTTGAATACTCTACCCTCGAAAGCTGTTGCGATCCCCTATACTTGCGGGTTATCAAGACCTTTTTCTGGCGCCGTTGCCGGGGAGCATAGCTCTATTCTTTGAGTCACTTGGGATTTATATCTGCTGGACACTATGAAGAACTTGAGAGATCCAAAAACCAAGATCTATCCCTCAACTACGAGGGGAGGTAAGGAACTGCCATCTAGCTCTGCACTTGATTCACCTTCTGTTATGAGTAAGTTTGCGACACCTACACCTGCTTCTGCTATTCGTTCTGATATGTCGCATGTTATTGATGATGCCACTTCTACTATGCATGATACTTATGATGAAACTACTTCTATGCCTGATACTACTGTGCCCCTTAGTGAATTTCTTGATGAACAAATTGCTAGGGCTAGAGAAAAAGAAATTATTGAATCTGAATACGATGATGATAGTGATGATGAAAATATGCCTGTTATTCCTGAGGGTTATCTTTTTGATATGGAATCTTCTGCTGCTATTTCTACTTGCAAAGATAGATATGAGCTTAATAGGTTATTAATTAAATGGAACAAAGAATCACTAAGAGATAGAATGAGACCCGACCCTGCTTTTGCTACTTCACCTATATGTGTTCCTGATAAAGATTATGAATTCTCTGTTGATCCTGATATAATTACTTTGGTTGAATCTGATCCGTTTTATGGCTATGAATCTGAAACTGTTGTGGCACATCTTACTAAGTTAAATGATATAGCTGCCCTGTTCACTAATAATGAGAGATCACGTTACCTCTATTTACTCAAAATATTTCCGTTCTCATTAAAGGGTGATGCTAATATATGGTTTAATTCTCTTGATCCTGGTTGTGTGTGTAGTCCCCAGGATATGATTTATTACTTCTCTGCTAAATATTTCCCCGCTCATAAGAAACAAGATGCTTTAAGGGAAATATACAACTTTGTGCAAATTAAAGAAGAGAGTCTACCACAAGCTTGGGGGAGGCTTATCAAGTTACTTAATGATTTGCCTGATCAACCTCTTAAGAAACCTGAGATACTTGATATCTTTTATAATGGACTAACTGATGCTTCGAGAGATTACCTGGATAGTTGTGCTGGTTCTCTTTTCAGGGAAAGAACACCGGATGAAGCTGAAATTATATTGAATAATATGTTGACAAATGAAAATAATTGGGCACCTCCTGAGCCAGCTCCTGCTCCAATCACTGAGCCTATTCCTAAACCAACTCCGAAGAAGAGAGGTGTTCTATTTCTCAGTTCCGAAGATATGCAAGAGGCAAAGAAATCTATGAAAGAGAAAGGTATTAAAGCTGAAGACGTTAAGAATTTACCTCCTATTGAAGAAATACATGGTCTTAATTCACCGCCTGTTGAAGAAACTTATGATCTCAATTATTTATTTACTGAAGAACCTCCTGATCCCGATATCCCGACACAGGTAGTAAAGGTAAATTCTCTCTATAGATATGATAAAGCTGAAGTCCCTCTTACTAAAATTGCTAGTCAGTGCTTGGATGAGTTTGATAACTTTATGTTTAAACAAGACGACTTCAATGCTTATTTTGGTAGACAATTAAAAGAAAATTCTTATATGATTAGACGCTTGGGTGATTATATGGCTGATATTAAAGGTGAACTTAAACTTATTAGCAAACATGCTTCTATGGTTACCACTCAAGTAGAACAAGTAGTTAAAGCTCAAAAGTAAGTGCTAAATGAAATGAATAGAAAGAAAAATGATTATGCTGTTAGAGTGGCTACTAGAACTGGTAGAATGACTCAGGAACCTTTGTATCCTAAAGGCCACCCTAAGAGAATCGAGCAAGATTCTCAAAGAAATAATATTGATGTTCCTAGTTCTTCTAAAAAGAAGAAGAAGAAAAATGATAGAACTGTGCAAACTTCTAGTGAACCTATTGCTGAACCACCAGATAATCCAAATGATATATCTATGTCTAATGCTGAAACACAATCTGGTAATGAACATGAACCTAGTAAAAATATTAGTGATAATGTTCATGATGATGCTCAACCTAGTAATGATAATTATGTAGAAATTGAACCTACTGTTGATCTTGATAACCCACAATCAAAGAATCAACGTTATGATAAAAGAGACATTGTTGCTAGGAAACATGGTAAAGAAAGGGAACCTTGGGTTTAGAAATCCATGCCTTTTCCTCTGAAACCATCCAAGAAAAAGGATGATGAGGATTTTGAGCGCTTTGCTGAAATGATTAGGCCTATATTTTTGCGTATGCGATTAACTGATGTGCTCAAAACAAATCCTTATGCTAAATATATGAAAGATATCATTACTAATAAAAGAAAGATACCGGAAGCTGAAATTTCCACCATGCTTGCTAATTATACTTTTAAGGGTGGAATACCAAAGAAACTTGGAGAACCCGGAGTACCTACTATACCTTGCTCCATTAAAAGAAATTATATTAAAACTGCTTTATGTGATCTTGGAGCCGGTGTTAGTGTTATGCCTCTGTGTTTATATCGTAGACTTGACTTGAATAAGTTGACACCTACCGAAATATCTTTGCAAATGGCTGATAAATCAACTGCTATACCTGTTGGTATTTGTGAGGATGTTCCTGTTGTGGTTGCAAACGTTACTATTTTAACGGACTTTGTTATACTTGATATTCCAGAGGCAATAATAAAATGGTTATTATTGTATTTCCTTGTTCATGATAATTGTCTATTGTTCATGCTATAATTGTATTAACCGGAAAGCGTAATACATGTGTGAATACATAGACAACAACATGTCCCTAGTAAGCCTCTAGTTGACTAGCTCGTTGATCAATAGATGGTCATGGTTTCCTGACCATGGACATTGGATGTCATTGATAACGGGATCACATCATTAGGAGAATGATGTGATGGACAAGACCCAATCCTAATCCTAGCACAAGATCATATAGTTCGTCTGCTAAAGCTTTTCTAATGTCAAGTATCATTTCCTTAGACCATGAGATTGTGCAACTCCTGGATACCGTAGGAATGCTTTGGGTGTACCAAACGCCACAACGTAACTGGGTGGCTATAAAGGTGCACTACGGGTATCTCCGAAAGTGTCTGTTCGGTTGGCACGAATCGAGACTGGGATTTGTCACTCCGTGTAAACGGAGAGGTATCTCTGGGCCCACTCAGTAGGACATCATCATAATGTGCACAATGTGACCAAGGAGTTGATCACGGGATGATGTGTTACGGAACGAGTAAAGAGACTTGCCGGTAACAAGATTGAACAAGGTATCGAGATACCGACAATCAAATCTCGGGCAAGTAACGTACCGATTAACAAAGGGAATTGAATATGGGATTGATTGAATCCTCGACATCATGGTTCATCCGATGAGATCATCGTGGAATATGTCGGAGCCAACATGGGTATCCAGATCCCGCTGTTGGTTATTGGCCGGAGAGTTGTCTCGGTCATGTCTGCATGGTTCCCGAACTCGTAGGGTCTACACACTTAAGGTTCGTTGACGCTAGGGTTGTAGAGATATTAGTATGCAGTAACCCGTAAGTTTTTCGGAGTCCCGAATGAGATCCCGAACGTCACGAGGAGTTCCGGAATGGTCCGGAGGTAAAGATTTATATATAGGAAGACCAGTTTCGGCCATCGAGAAAGTTTCGGGGGTCACCGGTATTGTACAGGGACCACCGGAAGGGTCCCGGGGGTCCACCGGGTGGGGCCACCTATCCCGGAGGGCCCCATGGGCTGAAGTGGGAAGGGATCCAGCCCCTGGTGGGCTGGTGTGCCCCCCTTGGGCCTCCCCCTGCGCCTAGGGTTGGAAACCCTAGGGGTGGGGGGCGCCTCCACTTGGCTTGGGGGCCAAGCCACCCCCTTGGCCGCCCCCCATCTAGATGGGATCTAGAGGGGCTGGCGCCCCCCTGGCCCCTATATATAGTGGAGGGGAGGGAGGGCAGCCACACGTAAGTCCCTGGCGCCTCCCTCTCCCTCTGTGACACCTCTCCCTCTTGTTGGTGCTTGGCGAAGCCCTGCCGAGATCCCGCTGCTTCCACCACCACGCCGTCGTGCTGCTGGATCTCCATCAACCTCTCCTCTCCCCTTGCTGGATCAAGAATGAGGAGACGTCTCTCCCAACCGCACGTGTGTTGAACGCGGAGGTGCCATCCGTTCGGCGCTCGGTCATCGGTGATTTGGATCACGACGAGTATGACTCCATCAACCCCGTTCTCTTGAACGCTTCCGCTCGTGATCTACAAGGGTATGTAGATGCACTCCTCTTCCCCTTGTTGCTAGATGACTCCATAGATTGATCTTGGTGATGCGTAGAAAAATTTTAAATTTCTGCTACATTCCCCAACAGTGGCATCATGAGCTAGGTCTATGCGTAGATTCTATGCACGAGTAGAACACAAAGTAGTTGTGGGCGATGATTTGTTCAATTTTCTTGCCGTTACTAGTCTTATCTTGATTCGGCGGCATTGTGGGATGAAGCGGCCCGGACCGACCTTACACGTACACTTACGTGAGATAGGTTCCACTGACTGACATGCAGTTGATGCATAAGGTGGCTGGCGGGTGTCTGTCTCTCCCACTTTAGTCGGATCGGATTCGATGAAAAGGGTCCTTATGAAGGGTAAATAGCAATTGGCATATCACCATTGTGGTTTTGCGTAGGTAAGAAACGTTCTTGCTAGAAACCCATAGCAGCCACGTAAAACATGCAACAACAATTAGAGGACGTCTAACTTGTTTTTGCTGGGTATGCTATGTGATGTGATATGGCCAAAAGGATGTGATGAATGATATATGTGATGTATGAGATTGATCATGTTCTTGTAATAGGAATCATGACTTGCATGTCGATGAGTATGACAACCGGCAGGAGCCATAGGAGTTGTCTTAATTTATTTATGACCTGCGTGTCAATGAAAATGCCATGTAATTACTTTACTTTATTGCTAACCGTTAGCCATAGTAGTAGAAGTAATAGTTGGCGAGGCAACTTCATGAAGACACGATGATGGAGATCATGATGATGGAGATCATGGTGTCATGCCAGTGACGATGGTGTTCATGTCGCGCCTCGAAGATGGAGATCAAAGGCGCAAGATGATATTGGCCATATCATGTCACTTTATGATTTGCATGTGATGTTTGTCATGTTTACATCTTATTTTCTTAGAATGATGGTAGCATAAATAAGACGATCCCTCGCAATAATTTCAAGAAAGTGTTCCCCCTAACTGTGCACCATTGCTAAGGTCCATTGTTCCGAAGCACCATGTGATGATCGGGTGTGATAGGTTCTAACGTTCGCCAGATTTACATGGGTGTAAGCCAGATTTACACACGCAATACACTTAGGTTCACTTGACGATCCTAGCATATACAGACATGGTCTCGGAACACGGAAAACCGAAAGGTTGAACATGAGTAGTATAGTGGATACGATCAACATGAAGATGTTCACCGATGATGACTAGTCCGTCTCACGTGATGATCGGACACAGCCTAGTTGACTCAGATCATGTATCACTTAGATGACTAGAGGGATGTCTATCTAAGTGGGTGTTCATTGAATAATTTGATTAGATGAACTTAATTATCATGAACATAGTCAAAAGGTCTTTGTAAATTATGTTGTAGCTTATGCTTTGGTTCTACTATTTTAGACATGTTCCTAGAGAAAATTTAGTTGAGAGTTGACAGTAGCAATTATGTGGACTGGGTGCATGAACTGAGGATTGTCCTCATTGCTGCACAGAAGGGTTATGTCCTTAATGCACCGCTCAGTGTGTTGAACCTCGAGCGTCGTCTGTAGATGTTGGGAACCATCTGACATACACGTTTTGATGACTACGTGATAGTTCAGTGCGTAATACTAACGGTTTAGAATTGTGGCACCAAAGACGTTTTTGAAACGTCGCAGAACATATGAGATGTTCGAAAGACTGAAATTGGGATTTCAGACTAGTGCCCACATTAAGAGGTATGAGACCTCTGACAAGTTTCTTAAGCCTGCAAACTAAGGGAAGAAAACTCAATCGTTGAGCATGTGCTCAGATTGTCTGAGTACTGCAATCGCTTGAATCGAGTGGGAGTTAATCTTCCAGATGAGATAGTGATGGTTCTCCATAGTCACTGCCACCAAGCTATTGGAGCTTCGTGATGAACTATAACATATCAGGGATAAACATGATGATCCTTGAGCAACTCGCGATGTTTGACACCGCGAAAGTAGAAATCAAGTAGGAGCATCAATTGTTGATGGTTAAACCACTAGTTTCAAGAAGGGCAAGGGAAAGAAGGGATACTTCATGAGACAGAAAATCAGTTGCTGCTCTAGTGAAGAAACCCAAGGTTGAACCAAACCCGAGACTAAGTGCTTCTATAATGAGGGGAACGGTCACTGAAGCAGAACTACCATAGATACTTGGTAGATGAGAAGGATGGCAAGGTCGACAGAAGTATTTTGGATATACGTCATATTATTGTGTACTTTACTAGTACTCCTAGTAGCACCGGGGTAATAAATACCGGTTTGGTTGCTAAGCATTAGTAACTTGAAATAAAAGGCTGTGGAGACTAGCTAAAGGTGAGATGATGATATGTGTTGGAAGTGTTTCCAAGGTTGATGTGATCAAACATCGCACGCTCCCTCTACCATCGGGATTGGTGTTAAACCGAAATAATTGTTATTTGGTGTTTGCGTTGAGCATAGACATGATTGGATTATGTTTATCGCCACACGGTTATTCATTTAAGGAGAATAATGGTTACTCTGTTTATTTGAATAATACCTTCAATGGTCTTGCACCTAAAATGAATGGTTTATTGAATCTCGATCGTAGTGATACACATGTTCATGCCAAAAGATATAAGATAGTAATGATAGTACCACGTACTTGTGGCACTGCCATTTGAGTCATGTTGGTACAAAACGCATGAAGAAGCTCCATGTTGATGGTTCTTTGGACTCACTCATTTTTGTAAAGATTGAGACATGCGAACCATGTCTATTGGTAGATATGCATGAAGAAACTCCATGCAGATGGATCGTTTGGACTCACTTGATTTTGAATCACTTGAGACATGCAAATCATACCACACGGGCAAGATGACTGAAAGGCCTCGTTTTCAATAAGATGGAACAAGAAAGCGACTTGTTGGAAGTAATACATTTTGATGTGTGCAGTCCAATGAGTGCTTAGCCACGCGGTGGATATCGTTATGTTCTTACTTCACAGATGATTTGAGTAGATGCTGAGTATATTTACTTGATGAAACACAAGTCTGAATTATTGAAAGGTTTAAGTAATTTCAGAGTGAAGTTGAAGATCGTCGTGACAACATGATAAAATGTCTATGATATGATCATAGAGATGAATATCTGAGTTACGAGTTTGGCACACAATTAAGACATTGTGGAAATTGTTTCACAACTAATACCGCCTGGACCACCATAGTGTGATGGTGTGTCCGAACATCACAACTGCACCCTATTGGATATGGTGCATACCATGATGTCTCTTATCGAATTACCACTATCATTTATGGGTTAGGCATTAGAGACAACCGCACTCACTTTAAATACGACACCACACAATTCCGTTGAGACGATACCATATGAACTATGGTTTAGAGAAACCTAAGCTGTCCTTTCTTAAAAGTTTGGTGCTACGATGCTTATGTGAAAAAGTTTCAGGCTGATAAGCTCGAACCCAGAGCGGATAAATGCATCTTCATAGAATACCCAAAAATAGTTGGGTATACCTCCTATTTCAGATCCGGAAGCAAAAGTGATTGTTTCTAGAAATGGGTCCTTTCTCGAGGTAAAGTTTCTCTCGAAAGAATTGAGTGGGAGGATGGAGGAGACTTGATGAGGTTATTGAACCATCACTTCAACTAGTGTGTAGTAGGGCACATGAAGTTGTTCCTGTGGCACCTACACCAATTGAAGTGGAAGCTTATGATAGTGATCATGAAACTTCGGATCAAGTCACTACCAAACCTCATAGGTCGACAAGGATGCATACTACTTCAGAGTGGTACGTAATCCTGTCTTGGAAGTCATGTTGCTAGACAACAATGAATCTACGAGCTATGGAGAAGCGATCGTGGGCCCGGATTCCGACGAATGGCTCGAGGCCATAAAATCCGAGAGAGGAGCCATGTATAAAAACAAAGTATAGACTTTGGAAGAACTACTTGATGGTCGTAAGGCTGTTGGGTGCAGATGGATTTTAAAAGGAAGACGAACAATGATGGTAAGTGTGACCATTAAGAAAGCTTGACTTGTCATTAAGATGTTTTCTGACAAGTTCAAGGAGTTGACTATGATGAGACTTTCTCACTCGTAGCGATGCTAAGAGTCTGTTGGAATTATGTTAGCAATTACTGCATTATTTATGAAATCTTGTAGATAGGATGTCAAAACATTGTTTCCTCGATGTTTTTCTTGAGGAAAGGTTGTATGTGATACAACCAGAAGGTTTTGTCAATCCTGAAAGATGCTAACAAGTATGCAAAGCTCCAGCAATCCTCTAAGGACCGGAGTATGCATCTCGGAATTGGAATATACGCTTTGATGAGATTATCAAAGATTTTGGGTTTATACAAAGTTTATGAGAAACTTGTATTTCCAAAGAAGTGAGTGGGAGCACTCTAGAATTTTTGATGAGTATATGTTGTTAACATATTGTTGATCAAAAATGATGTAGAATTTCTGGAAAGCATACGGGGTTATTTGAAAAGTGTTTTTCAATGGAAAACCTGGATTAAGCTACTTGAACATTGAGCATCAAGATCTATAAGGATAGATCAAAAATGCTTAATAGTACTTTCAAATAAATACATACCGTGACAAGATTTTGAAGGAGTTCAAAATAGATCAGCAAAGTTCTTGGTTGTGTTACAAGGTATGAGCATTGAGTAAGACTCAAGACCTGACCACGGCAGAAGAGAGAGAAAGGACGAAGGTCGTCCCCTATGCTTTAGACATAGGCTCTACAGTATGCTATGCTGTGTACCGCACCTGAAAGTGTGCCTTGCCATGAGTCGGTCAAGGGGTACAAGAGTGATCCAGGTATGGATCACATGACAGCGGTCGAACTTATCCTTAGTAACTAGTGGACTAAGGAATTTTCTCGATTATGGAGGTGGTAAAAGAGTTCGTCATAAAGGGTTACATGGATGCAAACTTTGACACTAATCCGGATGACTCTGAGTAGTAAACCGGATTCATATAGTAGAACAGTTATTTGGAATAGCTCCAAGTAGCGCGTGGTAGCTGCATCTACAAGATGACATAGAGATTTGTAAAGCACACATGGATCTGAAAGGTTCAGACTCATTGACTAATAAACTGTAACGCCCCAGATATACTTTCCATATTTGTACTCCAACTCTTGCCGTCTCCGGCGCTAAGTTATATTTATTTCTCGGGTTGGGTCTTTGTCTCCGTGTGTTGTTTTTCTTTTTCGTGCATCTCTTATCATGTCATCACGTGCATTGCATTTGCATACATGTTCATCTCATGCATTCGAGCATTTTCCCCGTTGTCCGTTTTGCATTCCGGCGCTTCGATCTCCTCCGGTGGTCATTTCTAGTCTTCTTTCGTGTGTGGGGTTTAAACATTTCCGGATTGGTCCGAGACTTGCCAAGCGGCCTTGGTTTACTACCGGTAGACCGCTTGTCAAGTTTCGTATCATTTGGACTTCGTTTGATACTCCAACGGTTAACCGAGGGACCGAAAAGGCCTCGTGTGTGTTGCAGCCCAACACCCCCCCAAATTTGGCCCAAAACCCACCAAACTCTTCTCCTTGTCCTAGAGCGTTCGATCATGATCGTGTGGGCGAAAACCGCACCTCATTTGGACTCTCCTAGCTCCCTCTATGCCTATTTATACCCCCTCCATTCGGATCTCTTCTTCCCCCGTCCGAAACCCTAGTTATAAAAAAACAGATCCCTCTTCCCCGCGCCGGGCCGGACGTGTCCGCCCGCGCCGGACGTTGTCCGCCCCGCCGCCGCACCCCACTCACGCGCCGCCACGTGGGCGCACGCCCACTTCGCCGCCGCCGGCCCGGGAGGCCCAGGAGGGGCCCCCGCGGCCCAGATCCGCCGCGCCGCCACCCGCCTCCTCTCCCCCCCCCGCGCCCGGCGACGCCCTCCGCCGACCGCCGCCGCGCCGCCGCGGGCCCTCGTCGCCGGCGAGCTTCCCCGGGCGCCCGAGCCGGCCTCCTCGCCCGGCGCCGCCCCGTCCGGCGCCCTCCGCCGCACGCGCCGCCCCGGGTCGCCGGATCGGCCCCGGCGACCACCTCCTCCACGCCGGCGAGCTACCCCGGCGCCCCTCCACCTCTCTCCGGCCGCCGCGCCATCGCCGGCATCTTCTGTGCCGCGAGATCGGATCGGGAGCGGGTAGCTACAGTAAACCCTAGCGCCCCCCGTTGACTTTCTCCCTCTCCCATTATATTTTTCTTGCTACTTTGACTGCTTGTATCTCCGCAACCGTACCTCCGTTTTGGGCATATGATATATCAAAATCTTCGCCTCGACATGTACATCATTTCATTCCATTGCATCATTTGCATTTGAGTTCATCTTGATACCCAAAATGATGTTAGAAGGAGGCTTCCTGAGTTAAATTGCAGATCCGTTAGTTCATCATGCACTTTTGTCATTTTTGCTATGTTTAATTCGTGCATGATATGCCTGTGCCCCTTTGGGATGTATTGTGAAGCATTTTGTCTTCTTTCCAGAGGTGCCACCCATGCATTTTTAGGATGTGTGTGTTGTCTTGTGCAAGCTTGCGAAGTAGGGTACCTGAGAATGCAGATTTCAGGGACTTAGTGATTTTCACTAAGTCTGGGATATTTTAGTTCATGATGCTATATGTCCAGCTTGTTTCCTAGCGATCCGTGCCTCTTTTGAGGATGATCAGTAAGGGAGTTTTGATATTTAAGTTATGCTCTATCCATCCATGTCTTTGTTGGCATATGTGGAGTGCTCTAGGTTGACTCAATCGAGCTCAACTTTTGCTTCGTTGTTAATCTGGGCAGATCGTCAACTTGTTTGCGATTTTGCCGATGCTACCGTTAGTGTTCCATGCATGCTATGCCTTCGTTCTTGCCATGTGTAGCTAGCACTTTGTGCCTTCTTGCTGGTTATATGCTTTCCTTGCCATGACTTGCACCGTAGTGAGTGCATCGAGCTCGTTTACATGCCTTCGTGAGTTAAATTTCAGCATGTCTCAGTTTTCACTAAGTCTGAAAACTGATTGTGTTCGAGCGATGTTCGTGAGCTCGGTAGAGTATTTTGTGAACCCTTTTGGCCCCAGGTCACTTTGGGTGTTTTATTAAGCTTGTTGAGTAGCTCCATGCCATGTTCTTACTTGTCATGTTCAGGTTTTCTATCATGTTGTTTTGCTGCTCCGAAGAGAGCATCGTGATCTGAAATTTCAGACT
Organism: Triticum aestivum; assembly: GCF_018294505.1. NCBI lineage: Eukaryota > Viridiplantae > Streptophyta > Magnoliopsida > Poales > Poaceae > Triticum > Triticum aestivum. The sequence goes on from NC_057800.1 coordinate 669,066,332, forward strand.
AGTGTTAATTTCACTAAGTCTGAAATCTGTTTTGCATTTGCGTTTTAGCCATGCTTGTTTGAACCTCTTAATGGATGAATTTGCCTATGGCTCAGTGCTAGTGTTTTGTCAACCATCTTGTGTACATCACTGCCATGTATTTTGTTTTCATGTTTGGTGGCTGTAGCATGTTCATTTCGTTGCATTTAGATGCCTACTTGCTGTAAATCGCAGACCGGTGTCATATCTTAAAACGCTTGCCATTTCTAAACCGTAGCTCCGATTCCAATGATCTTTATATCGTTTTCAAGCGATTTCATCCCCTCTATCCAGTGGCACACTTGGTTTTCCAAGTTGATGCCAGGTTCATGCATTTCCTGTCATATCTTGCATTTTGCATCCCGCATCGCATCCCGCATAGCATATCGTCATTTCATCATATTGCTTGGTCTTGCCCGTGGTTGATTGTATCCTTGTTGCTTGTTTGTCTTGTTGGGTAGAGCCGGGAGACGAGTTCGCTACCGAGGAGCCCGTTGAGTTTGCTTGTGAGGATCCAGTCAACTCTGACAACTGTGCAGGCAAGATGATCATACCCTCGAAATCACTACTATCTTTGCTATGCTAGTTTGCTCGCTCTTTTGCTTTGCCACTGCTACGATGCCTACCTTTTGCTTGTCAGCCTCCCAATTGCCATGTTGAACCTCTAACCCACCATTGTCCTAGCAAACCGTTGATTGGCTATGTTACCGCTTTGCTCAGCCCTTCTTATAGCGTTGTTAGTTGCAGGTGAAGATTGGAGCCGTTCCTTGTTGGAACATTTATTTACTTGTTGGGATATCATTATATTGCTATGTTATCTTAATGCATCTATATACTTGGTAAAGGGTGGAAGGCTCGGCCTCTCGCCTAGTGTTTTGTTCCACTCTTGCCGCCCTAGTTTCCGTCATATCGGTGTTATGTTCCCGGATTGTGCGTCCCTTACGCGGTTGGGCTATAATGGGAACCCCTTGATAGTTCGCCTTGATTAAAGCTTTTCCAGCAATGCCCAACATTGGTTTTACCATTTGCCACCTAGCCTCTTTTTCCCTTGGGTTTCCGGAGCCCGAGGGTCATCTTATTTTAACCCCCCCCCCGGGCCAGTGCTCCTCTGAGTGTTGGTCCGAACCAGGCAGCCTGCGGGGCCACCTCGGGGAAACTTGAGGTTTGGTTTTACTCGTAGCTTGACCTATCCGAGCGTGCCCTGAGAAAGAGATATGTGCAGCTCCTATCGGGATTTGTCGGCACATTCGGGCGGTGTTGCTGGACTTGTTTTAACCTGTCGAATCATCTTGTTGTACCGAGATACCGAGTCTGATCGGTGTGTCTTGGGTGGAGGTCTATTCCTTCGTTGACCGTGAGAGCTTGTTATGGGCTAAGTTGGGACCCCCCTGCAGGGATTGATCTTTCGAAAGCCGTGCCCGCGGTTATGGGCGGATGGGAATTTGTTAACGTCCGGTTGTAGATGACTTGAACTAAACTTAATTAAAATGAATCAACCGTGTGTGTTACCGTGATGGCCCCTTCTCGGCGGAGTCCGGGAAGTGGACACGGTGTTGGAGTTATGCTTGCGCAGGATGTTCCTTTAGCTTCTCGCTCGTGCTTCGCCTTCTCTTCTCGCTCTCTTTTGCGTATAAGTTAGCCACCACATATGCTAGTCGCTTGCTGCAGCTCCACATATATTTGCCTTATCCATTCCTATGAGCTTAAATAGTTTTGATCGCGTGGGTGTGAGATTGCTGAGTCCCTGTGGCTCACAGATACTACAACTCCAGATGCAGGTCCAGGTGATTCCGCTCCAGTTGACGATTACGAGCTCAAGTGGGAGTTCGACGAGGACTCTCAGCGATACTACGTGTCTTTTCCGGATGATCAGTAGTGGTGCCTAGTTGGGGTTATCGATTCAGGACCTTGTCGCATGTTGGGGTTCTTTTCTATTTTGGCGCCGTAGTCGGGCCATGAGTGTTTGTTTGATGGATGTTATTTATGTACTCTGATGTGACGTGGCGAGTGTAAGCCAACTATGTTATCTCCCCCTTTTATTATATATTACATGGGATGTTGTAATGATTGCCTGACTTGCGACATTGCTTTCAATGCGGTTATGCCTCTAAGTCGTGCCTCGACACGTGGGAGCTATAGCCGCATCGAGGGCGTTACAAGTTGGTAATCAGAGCCTTCCCCGACCTTAGGAGCCCCATTGCTTGATCGTTTTTAGCAGCCGAGTTGTGTCTAGAAAAATGTTTTGAGTCCTTAGGAATTATATATCGGAGAGCTTAGGAATTCTTTTTACTTCCCAGTCTCCTCATCGCTCTGGTAAGGCATCCTGGCGTAGAGTTTTGACTCTTCTCTTCTCAAATTTCACTAAAATTTTTTTTAGGATCACGCGAGTATCTTGGTTTTGTTCCGATGGTTTTGTGACGAGAACATTGTTCTTGGTGCCTCCTGTCTTTAGGGGTTGTGGCAGTGTCCCGGGGAGTTGAGCTCCGAGGTGTTGTCGTCACAATTTTATCGTTGCAATTCTGGTATACTTGAGATATGTTCGCCGACATCGAAAATCTCTTTTATGCAGTTCGTTGGTGAGATAACCTCGACGCCACCCAGTACTGGGGCGGGAGTTCGGGAGTATCGCCATAACTTGTATAACGGATGCTTTTCGAAGGTTGAGGTAGATGGTTTCCGAAGTTTTCCTGGTTATGTGTTGAAGGATGGATACAGCTGGATGTAGGATTTGCTAGTTTGGGTGAGATATTGTGCTTCCCCTGTATCCCCAACACCTGATTGCATAACCGGAAAGGTTCGGGAATTTCATAGGTGGGAATTCTAGTAGCTCTAGTTCTTCTTCCACGGATATTGGTTTGAGATTGGGATTTCTTACCGATTATTCGTTCTTGATCCGTACCTTGTTGAATTATTTCTCTTCCTTAATTCTTCGTGGCTTCTCAATTTATGGATATGTGACCATTTGAAGAGGAATGCATTCGTTCATTTTGTTCGGATGTGAAGACTATATGTTGCAATTTTCATTCCGTTGGATTCAGCTTCTATATTGTTGTCTATCTATGTGCTAATGGTGGTCAACCTCTTCAGGATGGCTCCTCCAACGCGCACGACTCCGAATCCTGATCCGCCTCCACCTCCGCCTCCTCCGGAAGCATGGCAAGCTGTGATGGCCGCTACTAATGCAAATACACAGTTGATCATGCAAATCCTCAAGAGCGCAATCAAGGCAGTCAAGGGAATCAAGGCCATAATCAGCACCACTTTGCTACTCTGAACCAGTTCCTTGCTAATGGCCCAAAGACGTTCAGCGGTTGTGTTGAGGCTACCGATGCTGACGATTGGCTAGTGGATCTGGGCAAGCATTTTGAATGTAGCAACGTCAGGCCTGAAGATTTCGTCAAGTTCGCTTCTTTCCAGCTCAAAGATCAGGCTGCAGAGTGGTTCCAGCAGTACAAGGATTCCAGAGGTGGACGTCTGATCACTTGGGACGATTTCCGTCAAGATTTCCGCGCTCATCACATCCCTCAAAGTGTGGTTGAGAGTAAGCGTCAGGAATTCCGCAATCTGAAGCAAGGCTCTTTGTCTGTCTATGACTACAACAAGTTGTTCCAGAAGCTCGCCCGTTTTGCCAAGCAGGATGTTCCTGATGAGAAGAGCATGATCTATCAGTTCAGGGGTGGTCTTCGTGAGGAAATTCAGCTCGCTCTTGTCCTCTTTGAGCCGTTGAGATACGATGAGTTCTACAACATGGCACTGAAGCAAGAGGCTGCTCAGATGAGGTGTGATGCTTCCAGGAAGCGTGCCAGAGATGTTACTCCTTCTTCCTCTACTCAAGTGGTCAAGCAGCAGAAGTATTGGCTTCCTCCTCCTCCGTTCCGTCAGCCGTATCAGCAGAAGAGCAAAGGTGGCAGTGGTTTCTCCCACCCACCCAACCCAGGCTTTCAGAACAAGTCTTCGTCTCAAGCGCCAAGATCGAGTGCTCCGTATCACCGTCCGCTTTCAGAGGTCACGTGCAACAAGTGCCAACAGAAGGGTCACTATGCCAACAAGTGTACCAACCAGAGGCGTCTTCCTCCTCCTCCTCCTGTCAGATCGGCAAGTACAGCTGTGGTCAAGCATAATCCCAAGCACGCCAAGGTCAATATGCTGAATGCAGCTCAGGCAGAGGATTCTTCAGATGTGATCATGGGTAACCTTCCTATTAATGATATTCCTGCAAAAGTTCTTTTTGACACGGGTGCATCGCATTGTTTCATGTCAAAGCCATTTTTTACCAAGCATGAGTTCGTTTCTTCTCATTTGGGTAAACATATGGATATCATTTCTGCTGGCAAACGTTTGAGCGCAAGTCTGGAGGTGCCAGATGTCGCTATCACGATGGGCGATTTCAAGTTTCTGGCTTCTCCTATGGTTCTTGGTAACTCGGATATCGATCTTATTCTCGGGATGGACTGGCTCTCTAAGCATAAAGCTCATCTTGATTGTGCAGCCAGGCAGATTCAACTGACTCATTCGTCTGAGGATGTCATTGTGTTTGCCGCTCGGGATAATTCCATCCGGTTGTTTTCTCTCAATGAGAAGGGTGAATTGGATGCTATTTCGCAGATTACGATTGTTTGTGAGTATCAAGACGTCTTTCCAGAAGAACTTCCAGGGATGCCTCTGCACCGGCCAGTTGAATTTGTTATTGAACTTGAGCCCGGTACGGAACCTGTGTGCAAACGTCCCTACAAGCTCGGCCCTGAAGAGTTGAAGGAGTTGAAGAAACAACTCGATGAGCAAGAAAGATTGGGTCTCATTCGGCCTAGTACTTCTCCGTGGGGTTGTGGTGTTCTTTTTGTGAAGAAGAAGGATGGATCGAGTCGACTTTGTGTTGATTACCGTCCAGTAAACAAGAAGACCATCAAGAACAAATACCCACTTCCCAACATCAATGAGCTGTTCGAACAACTCAAGGGTGCTCAAGTATTCTCCAAGCTTGATCTCCGTATGGGTTATCATCAGATTCGTATTCGTGAGCAAGATATTCCCAAGACGGCGTTCAGAACAAGCTTTGGTTCATATGAATACACCGTCATGTCTTTTGGCCTCGCCAACGCTCCTCCGACGTTCTCTCGCATGATGAACTTCATCTTCAACCCCTACACCAATGAATTTGTTTTGGTCTATCTCGACGACATTCTGGTTTTCTCGAAGAACAAGGAAGATCATGCCAAGCACTTGCGTTTGGTTCTTGACAAGCTCAGAGAACATCAGTTCTACGCCAAGTTCTCCAAGTGTGAATTTTGGCTCGATGAGGTTCTTTATCTTGGTCATATCATCTCTGCCAAGGGCATTTCCGTGAATCCTGAGAAGGTGTCTGCAATTGTGAATTGGGAACCTCCTCAGAACGTGAAGCAACTCCGCAGTTTTCTCGGTCTCGCAAGCTATTGCAGAAGATTCGTTGAAAACTTTTCTAAGATCGCCAAGCCTCTCTCAAATCTTCTTCAGAAGCACGTCAAGTACGTTTGGTCTCCGGAGTGTGATATTGCTTTCAACACTTTGAAAGAGAAATTGATCACTGCTCCAGTTCTGACTCCGCCTGATGAAACCAAGCCGTACGAGGTCTTTTGTGATGCCTCTCTCCAAGGTCTCGGTGCTGTACTGATGCAAGAGAAGAAAGTTGTTGCTTATACCTCTCGCCAGTTGAAACCTAATGAGAAGAACTACCCCACTCATGATCTCGAGTTGGCGGCAGTTGTGCACGCTTTGTTGACTTGGAGACATCTTCTATTGGGAAGGAAAGTGGATATTTTCACTGATCACAAGAGTCTCAAGTACATCTTCACTCAGCCTAATCTCAACCTCAGGCAGACTCGATGGGTCGAAATGATTCAAGAGTACAATCCGAGTATCGAGTATACTCCAGGCAAGGCTAATGTGATTGCTGACGCTTTGAGCAGAAAAGCATATTGCAACAGTCTGATTCTCAAGCCTTATCAACCCGAGCTTTGTGAAGCTTTCCGCAAACTTAATCTGCAAGTTGTTCCTCAAGGTTTCCTCGCCAACCTTCAAGTCTCTCCTACCTTAGAAGACCAGATTCGCCAAGCCCAACTTCTTGATGCTATGGTGAAGAAGGTGAAGATTGGTATTGCAAAGAGTCAGTCCAAGTACAAGTGCTTCCGACTTGATGACAAGGACACTCTCTTCTTCGAGGATCGAATTGTTGTGCCCAAAGGTGAACTCCGTAAGGTGATCATGAACGAGGCTCACAACTCTCTCCTCTCCATCCACCCTGGTAGTACGAAGATGTATCAGGATCTCAAGCAAGCTTATTGGTGGACTCGAATGAAGCGCGAGATCGCTCAATTCGTGAACGAATGTGATGTCTGCAGAAGAGTGAAGGCAGAACACCAAAGGCCAGCTGGTCTCCTCCAACCTCTTGCCATTCCAGAATGGAAGTTTGACCACATTGAAATGGACTTCGTGACTGGGTTTCCAAAGTCCAAGCGTGGCAATGATGCTATATTTGTTGTCATCGACAAGCTCACCAAAGTGGCTCATTTTCTGCCTATCAAAGAGTCAATCACTGCAGCTCAATTGGCGGAACTCTATACCTCTCGCATTGTCTCTCTGCACGGTATTCCTCAAGTGATATCTTCAGACCGTGGCAGCATCTTTACCTCCAAGTTTTGGGATTCTTTTCAGAAAGGCCATGGGCACCAACATCCGCTTCAGCACAGCTTTCCATCCTCAAACGAGCGGTCAAGTCGAGCGTGTCAACCAAATTCTTGAAGATATGCTCAGGGCTTGTGTGATCTCCTTCGGCATGAAGTGGGAGGATTGTCTTCCTTATGCTGAATTCTCATACAACAACAGCTTTCAAGCAAGTTCGGGCAAGGCCCCCTTTGAAATTCTGTATGGCAGGAAGTGCCGTACCCCTCTCAACTGGTCTGAAACCGGTGAACGTCAGCTGCTGGGTAATGACTTAATCACAGAAGCAGAAGAAATGTGCAAAGTCATTCGTGATAACCTCAAAGCAGCCCAGTCCCGCCAGAAGAGCTACTATGATAGTAAGCACCGTGATCTGGCTTTCGAGATCGGAGATCATGTTTACCTCCGCGTTTCTCCTATGAAAGGTACTCGTCGCTTCGGTATCAAAGGGAAGCTTGCCCCTAGATACGTGGGACCTTTCAGGATTGTCAGCAAGAGAGGCGACCTCGCCTATCAACTCGAGCTTCCTTCAAACTTTGCAAATGTTCATGATGTGTTCCATGTCTCTCAGCTTCGAAAGTGCTTCAAGACTCCTGACCGCACCGTCAACTTCGAGGACATTGAGCTCCAAGAAGATCTCTCCTATCGTGAGCACCCAGTTGCTATTCTTGAAGAGACTGAACGCAAGACTCGCAACAAGTCAATCAAATTCCTCAAAGTTAAGTGGTCTCACCATTCCGACCGTGAAGCTACCTGGGAACGCGAGGATCACCTCCGTTCTGAGTACCCGGAGTTCTTTCAGTCCTAGATCTCGGGACGAGATCTTTTCGTAGTGGTGGAGTGTTGTAACGCCCCAGATATACTTTCCATATTTGTACTCCAACTCTTGCCGTCTCCGGCGCTAAGTTATATTTATTTCTCGGGTTGGGTCTTTGTCTCCGTGTGTTGTTTTTCTTTTTCGTGCATCTCTTATCATGTCATCACGTGCATTGCATTTGCATACATGTTCATCTCATGCATTCGAGCATTTTCCCCGTTGTCCGTTTTGCATTCCGGCGCTTCGATCTCCTCCGGTGGTCATTTCTAGTCTTCTTTCGTGTGTGGGGTTTAAACATTTCCGGATTGGTCCGAGACTTGCCAAGCGGCCTTGGTTTACTACCGGTAGACCGCTTGTCAAGTTTCGTATCATTTGGACTTCGTTTGATACTCCAACGGTTAACCGAGGGACCGAAAAGGCCTCGTGTGTGTTGCAGCCCAACACCCCCCCCAAATTTGGCCCAAAACCCACCAAACTCTGCTCCTTGTCCTAGAGCGTTCGATCATGATCGTGTGGGCGAAAACCGCACCTCATTTGGACTCTCCTAGCTCCCTCTATGCCTATTTATACCCCCTCCATTCGGATCTCTTCTTCCCCCGTCCGAAACCCTAGTTATAAAAAAACAGATCCCTCTTCCCCGCGCCGGGCCGGACGTGTCCGCCCGCGCCGGACGTTGTCCGCCCCGCCGCCGCACCCACTCACGCGCCGCCACGTGGGCGCGCGCCCACTTCGCCGCCGCCGGCCCGGGAGGCCCAAGAGGGGCCCCCGCGGCCCAGATCCGCCGCGCCGCCACCCGCCTCCTCTCCCCCCCCCCGCGCCCGGCGACGCCCTCCGCCGACCGCCGCCGCGCCGCCGCGGGCCCTCGTCGCCGGCGAGCTTCCCCGGGCGCCCGAGCCGGCCTCCTCGCCCGGCGCCGCCCCGTCCGGCGCCCTCCGCCGCCACGCGCCGCCCCGGGTCGCCGGATCCGGCCCCCGGCGACCACCTCCTCCACGCCGGCGAGCTACCCCGGCGCCCCTCCACCTCTCTCCGGCCGCCGCGCCATCGCCGGCATCTTCTGTGGCCGCGAGATCGGATCGGGAGCGGGTAGCTACAGTAAACCCTAGCGCCCCCCCCCCCGTTGACTTTCTCCCTCTCCTATTATATTTTTTCTTGCTACTTTGACTGCTTGTATCTCCGCAACCGTAGCTCCGTTTTGGGCATATGATATATCAAAATCTTCGCCTCGACATGTGCATCATTTCATTCCATTTCATTATTTGCATTTGAGGTCATCTTGATACCCAAAATGATGTTAGAAGGAGGCTTCGTGAGTTAAATTGCAGATCCGTTAGTTCATCATGCACTTTTGTCATTTTTGCTATGTTTAATTCGTGCATGATATGCCTGTGCCCCTTTGGGATGTATTGTGAAGCATTTTGTCTTCTTTCCAGAGGTGCCACCCACGTATTTTTAGGATGTGTGTGTTGTCTTGTGCAAGCTTGCGAAGTAGGGTACCTGAGAATGCAGATTTCAGGGACTTAGTGATTTTCACTAAGTCTGGGATATTTTAGTTCATGATGCTATATGTCCAGCTTGTTTCCTAGCGATCCGTGCCTCTTTTGAGGATGATCAGTAAGGGAGTTTTGATATTTAAGTTATGCTCTATCCATCCATGTCTTTGTTGGCATATGTGGAGTGCTCTAGGTTGACTCAATCGAGCTCAACTTTTGCTTCGTTGTTAATCTGGGCAGATCGTCAACTTGTTTGCGGTTTTGCCGATGCTACCGTTAGTGTTCCATGCATGCTATGCCTTCGTTCTTGCCATGTGTAGCTAGCACTTTGTGCCTTCTTGCTGGTTATATGCTTTCCTTGCCATGACTTGCACCGTAGTGAGTGCATCGAGCTCGTTTGCATGCCTTCGTGAGTTAAATTTCAGCATGTCTCAGTTTTCACTAAGTCTGAAAACTGATTGTGTTCGAGCGATGTTCGTGAGCTCGGTAGAGTATTTTGTGAACCCTTTTGGCCCCAGGTCACTTTGGGTGTTTTATTAAGCTTGTTGAGTAGCTCCATGCCATGTTCTTACTTGTCATGTTCAGGTTTTCTATCATGTTGTTTTGCTGCTCCGAAGAGAGCATCGTGATCTGAAATTTCAGACTAGTGTTAATTTCACTAAGTCTGAAATCTGTTTTGCATTTGCGTTTTAGCCATGCTTGTTTGAACCTCTTAATGGATGAATTTGCCTATGGCTCAGTGCTAGTGTTTTGTCAACCATCTTGTGTACTTCATTGCCATATATTTTGTTTTCATGTTTGGTGGCTGTAGCATGTTCATTTCGTTGCATTTAGATGCCTACTTGCTGTAATCGCAGACCGGTGTCATATCTTGAAACGCTTGCCATTTCTAAACCGTAACTCCGATTCCAATGATCTTTATATCGTTTTCAAGCGATTTCATCCCCTCTATCCAGTGGCACACTTGGTTTTCCAAGTTGATGCCAGGTTCATGCATTTCCTGTCATATCTTGCATTTTGCATCCCGCATCGCATCCCGCATAGCATATCGTCATTTCATCATATTGCTTGGTCTTGCCCGTGGTTGATTGTATCCTTGTTGCTTGTTTGTCTTGTTGGGTAGAGCCGGGAGACGAGTTCGCTACCGAGGAGCCCGTTGAGTTCGCTTGTGAGGATCCAGTCAACTCTGACAACTGTGCAGGCAAGATGATCATACCCTCGAAATCACTACTATCTTTGCTATGCTAGTTTGCTCGCTCTTTTGCTTTGCCAATGCTACGATGCCTACCTTTTGCTTGTCAGCCTCCCAATTGCCATGTTGAACCTCTAACCCACCTTGTCCTAGCAAACCGTTGATTGGCTATGTTACCGCCTTGCTCAGCCCTTCTTATAGCGTTGTTAGTTGCAGGTGAAGATTGGAGCCGTTCCTTGTTGGAACATTTATTTACTTGTTGGGATATCATTATATTGCTATGTTATCTTAATGCATCTATATACTTGGTAAAGGGTGGAAGGCTCGGCCTCTCGCCTAGTGTTTTGTTCCACTCTTGCCGCCCTAGTTTCCGTCATATCGGTGTTATGTTCCCGGATTGTGCGTCCCTTACGCGGTTGGGCTATAATGGGAACCCCTTGATAGTTCGCCTTGATTAAAGCTTTTCCAGCAATGCCTAACATTGGTTTTACCATTTGCCACCTAGCCTCTTTTTCCCTTGGGTTTCCGGAGCCCGAGGGTCATCTTATTTTAACCCCCCCCCCCCGGGCCAGTGCTCCTCTGAGTGTTGGTCTGAACAAGGCAGCCTGCGGGGCCACCTCGGGGAAACTTGAGGTTTGGTTTTACTCGTAGCTTGACCTATCCGAGCGTGCCCTGAGAAAGAGATATGTGCAGCTCCTATCGGGATTTGTCGGCACATTCGGGCGGTGTTGCTGGACTTGTTTTAACCTGTCGAAATGTCTTGTTGTACCGGGTTACCGAGTCTGATCGGTGTGTCCCGGGTGGAGGTCTATTCCTTCGTTGACCGTGAGAGCTTGTCATGGGCTAAGTTGGGACTCCCCTGCAGGGATTGATCTTTCGAAAGCCGTGCCCGCGGTTATGGGCGGATGGGAATTTGTTAACGTCCGGTTGTAGATGACTTGAACTAAACTTAATTAAAATGAATCAACCGTGTGTGTTACCGTGATGGCCCCTTCTCGGCGGAGTCCGGGAAGTGGACACGGTGTTGGAGTTATGCTTGCGCAGGATGTTCCTTTAGTTTCTCGCTCGTGCTTCGCCTTCTCTTCTCGCTCTCTTTTGCGTATAAGTTAGCCACCACATATGCTAGTCGCTTGCTGCAGCCCCACACATTTTTGCCTTATCCATTCCTATTAGCTTAAATAGTTTTGATCGCGTGGGTGTGAGATTGCTGAGTCCCTGTGGCTCACAGATACTACAACTCCAGATGCAGGTCCAGGTGATTCCGCTCCAGGTGACGAGTACGAGCTCAAGTGGGAGTTCGACGAGGACTCTCAGCGTTACTACGTGTCTTTTCCGGATGATCAGTAGTGGTGCCTAGTTGGGGTTATCGATTCAGGACCTTGTCGCATGTTGGGTTCTTTTCTATTTTGGCGCCGTAGTCGGGCCATGAGTGTTTGTTTGATGGATGTTATTTATGTACTCTGATGTGACGTGGCGAGTGTAAGCCAACTATGTTATCTTCCCCTTTTATTATATATTACATGGGATGTTGTAATGATTGCCTGACTTGCGACATTGCTTTCAATGCGGTTATGCCTCTAAGTCGTGCCTCGACACGTGGGAGCTATAGCCGCATCGAGGGCGTTACATAAACCTCTCTCATAAGAAAGATATGAACAAACCCCATGGGTGTTGGATTCATTGCAATCACATAGTGATGTGAACTAGATTATTGACTCTAGTGCAAGTGGGAGACTGTTGGAAATATGCCCTAGAGGCAATAATAAAATGGTTATTATTGTATTTCCTTGTTCATGATAATTGTCTATTGTTCATGCTATAATTGTATTAACCGGAAACCGTAATACATGTGTGAATACATAGACCACAACATGTCCCTAGTAAGCCTCTAGTTGACTAGCTCGTTGGTCAATAGATGGTCATGGTTTCCTGACCATGGACATTGGATTTCATTGATAACGGGATCACATCATTAGGAGAATGATGTGATGGACAAGACCCAATCCTAAGCCTAGCACAAGATCGTATAGTTCGTCCGCTAAAGCTTTTCTAATGTCAAGTATCATTTCCTTAGACCATGAGATTGTGCAACTCTCGGATACCGTAGGAATGCTTTGGGTGTACCAAATGCCACAACGTAACTGGGTGGCTATAAAGGTGCACTACGGGTATCTCCGAAAGTGTCTGTTGGGTTAGCACGAATCGAGACTGGGATTTGTCACTCCATGTAAACGGAGAGGTATCTCTGGGCCCACTCGATAGGACATCATCATAATGTACACAATGTGACCAAGGAGTTGACCACGGGATGATGTGTTACGGAACGAGTAAAGAGACTTGCTGGTAACGAGATTGAACAAGGTATCGGGATACCGACGATCGAATCTCGGGCAAGTAACGTACCGATTGACAAAGTGAATTGAATACGAGATTGATTGAATCCTCGACATCGTGGTTCATCCGGTGATATCATCGTGGAATATGTGGGAGCCAACATGGGTATCCAGATCCCGCTGTTGGTTATTGGCCGGAGAGTTGTCTCGGTCATGTCTGCATGGTTCCCGAACTCATAGGGTCTACACACTTAAGGTTCGGTGACGCTAGGGTTGTAGAGATATTAGTATGCGGTAACCCGAAAGTTGTTCCGTGTCCCGGATGAGATCCCGGACGTCACGAGGAGTTCCGGAATGGTCCGGAGGTAAAGATTTATATATAGGAAGACCAGTTTCGGCCACCGGGAATGTTTTGGGGGTCACCAGTATTGTACCGGGACCACCAGAAGGGTCCCGGGGGTCCACCGGGTGGGGCCACCTATCCCGGAGGGCCTCATGGGCTGAAGTGGGAAGGGAACCAGCCCCTGGTGGGCTGGTGCGCCCCCCTTGGGCCTCCCCCTGCGCTTAGGGTTGGAAACCCAAGGGGTGGTGGGCGCCTCCACTTGGCTTGGGGGCCAAGCCACCCTCTTGGCCGCCGCCCCCCCATCTAGATGGGATCTAGAGGGGCCGGTGCCCCCCTGGCCCTATATATAGTGGAGGGGAGGGAGGGCAGCCGCACATAAGTCCCTGGCGCCTCCCTCTCCCTCCGTGACACCTCTCCCTCTCGTTGGTGCTTGGCGAAGCCCTGCTGAGATCCCACTGCTTCCACCACCACGCCGTCGTGCTGCTGGATCTCCATCAACCTCTCCTCTCCCCTTGCTGGATCAGGAAGGAGGAGACGTCTCTCCCAACCGTATGTGTGTTGAACGCGGTGGTGTCGTCCGTTCGGCGCTCGATCATCGGTGATTTGGATCACGACGAGTACGACTCCATCAACCCTGTTCTCTTGAACGCTTCCGTTCGAGATCTACAAGGGTATGTAGATGCACTCCTCTTCCCCTCGTTGCTAGATGACTTCATAGATTGATCTTGGTGATGCGTAGAATTTTTTAAAATTTGTGCTACGTTCCCCAACATATAGTAACAACTCTATTGGAAAAATTCCATCGATTATATTTGGAGGTTTTGAATTTCCTCTTTCTACTGTCAAGAAGAAATATGATATACTTATTATTGGGGATGTGCACATATCCCCGTTGAGGTAACTTAATGTTATTCGAAATTTCTCCGGTTTCATGATTATCGGAATGAGTTGGTTAACAAGACTTGATCAACCTTGTTAGTGGATTCTTTTTGATGAGCATGAGATGGATGAAACTAGAAGCACAAACTTCTGCACCCCACTTTTACTTTCTGTTATTTATATTAAATAAATGAAAAATAGTATTTGTCTGTCTGTTTCCTGACTTATCCGTGCAAAATAAAAATATCCCGAAAATAAAAGTCCTCAGAATGCCATGCCAATTTAATATGATTTTTTCGGGGATATTTGAGGATTTACTGTGCAAAAATTACCGCGGGAGGAGCTGCCACCTGGTCACGAGGGTGGTGGGCACCCCCTATAGGGCGCGCCCCCTGCCTCGTGGGCCCATGGTGGCCCTCCTCCACTTATCCCAGCACCCATCTTCTTCCTCTGTCTCACACAAACCCGAAAAACCAACTCAAGCACGACTTCTAGCCACTTTTCCTGTGATTTTCGATCTCCTTGCTCAAAGCACCTCTCGCAAAACTGCTTGGGGAGATTGTTCCTTGGTATGTGACTCCTCCATTGGTCCAATTAGTTTTTGTTCTAGTGCTTTATTTATTGCAAATTTGTGCTGCATAGGTGACCATGTTCTTGAGCTTGCATGTCAAATTTATATGGTTCTAAGTAGTTCTAATGCTTGATATAGGCTCTAGGCACTTGTAGCAGTAGTTGCTATCAATATTATTGAGTTTGGTTTACTTTTACTTTGAAGTTACTAAAAATTTCAGAATTTTTTAGAGAAAAACAATATGTTTAGGAAGATGTTCCAAGGTGGTTCCTCTAAGAAGCAAGGACCTAGGATTGCTATGCACGATGCTGACGAGGATCCACCAAGAGAAGCTCCAGTACGGCCTTGCGAATGGCTGTTGGAAAATTTTATGGACCATGCGGGAATTAAAGAAGAATTTAAAGCATATCTGTGCAATGCCGGTCTTGACGATTTTGAGGCTAACAAATGGCCCCAGTATCATGATCTCACAAGTTCATTTGTGAGGAGGTTTGAGTATTCATCTTCGCGTAATTCTCCTTCAGTCATGTTTGATCTTTATGAAAAATCTTATACCCTGGACCTAGAGGATTTCACTTCTGCTTGCGAACTTCCATCATGGGGTAGTGTTAGGGATCCCCCTAAATCTGAATTTAGAAACTTTCTTGCTAGTATAACTATGGGGGAATCTAGATATATAACGTAGGCTACCATAGGGAGCATTCACCTTCCTGTTATACATTATTTTGCTCTCTTTATCAGTAGATGCATAAATGCTAAGGACGAAGCATGTCACATGTGTGTCCCTGATCTTAGCATTCTTAGGAGTGCTGTGTTCGGAGACCAATCTTATCATATGGGAGCAATTGTAGCTCGTAGGTTGCATCATAATAGACATAATGGAGATTTCTTTGGAGGAATTTACGCAACCCGCTTAGCTCATTTTCTTGAAATAGACATTCGTGAGGGTGATATGGAGTTGCCTCCTACATATTTAGATTATAACTCGCTTCGCACCAGTTTGCCGAGAGGCCTGAATCACCTCTCTTATATCGCTTAATTTTTGATAAACGACGTGTTTTCCGTATTACTCTCCCTGCTCCTGCCTTCTTTGATTCATAGACAAAAGGAAGATATGTCATTACCAGAGAGGAGGCAGAAGAGTACGAGAGGAGAGCGGAGGCAGGCCGACTCCACGCTGCAGCTCAGCAGGCGATAACCGCTGCACATCAGTATGATCCCAACTAACCCTCCTCATCACAGTACGACCCCAACAACTATTATTATGGATATCCACAATGGCCAACCGTGGCCATAGACCAACTTAGGCCAAAAGCCTAAGCTTGGGGGAGTACGTATTTCTCACCGACATTACATTTATGCTCACACACACTCATTGCTAGATGTCGGTGCTCATACTTTTTCACTGTAATATCCATGCTAGTTTATTTTCCTTTTCCTACTTTCTTCTTGTGTGTTTGTCAAACCTTAAGAAAAACCAAAAAAATTAGTAGTAGTTTATTTTTCTGCTGTAGTAGTAATAATTAAAAAGAAAACCCAAAAATATTTCCTGTTCTTCTTTTGCTTGTTGGGAGCTTTCCCGTGTAAATAGTTTTATTTATTTTCTTTTCTTTGGGGGTCAGTAGGAGAAGACCATAATTAAATTGTTGAAGTGGCTCTTATATGCATTATTGTTGATTTAACCAAGGGCCCATATTGCCTTGTCCTCTCCTGTTTATTGAATGCTCGCAGATTCCAGCTTAGTCCAATGCACGTACACTCTTATTATTATTCACACCGTTCGGTCGTGCAAGTGAAAGGCAATTATGATGATATATGATGGACTGACTGAGATGAGAAAAACTGGTATGAACTCGACCTCTTTTGTTTTTGTAAATATGATGAGCCCGTCGTTCTTGATTCAGCTTATTATGAATAAACATGTTTGCAATGACAATTAGAGATCAGAGTTGCTTGTGCCACGCTTGATTAGCTATGAGTTATAATGATTTACCTTGTATGCCAACATGCTATTGAGACGATTATGATGTGGTATGATGGGGTGGTATCCTCCTTTGAATAATTTAAGTGACTTGACTTGGCACATGTTCATGCATGTAGTTGAAACAAAATCAACATAGCCTTCACGATATTTATGTTCATGGTGGATTATATCCTACTCATGCTTGCATCCAATGTTTATTAATTTTAATGCATGTACATGGCTGTTGTCGCTCTCTAGTTGGTCGCTTCCCAGTCTTTTGCTAGCCTTCACTTGTACTAAGCGGGAATACTGCTTGTGCATCCAATCCCTTAAACCCCAAAGTTATTCCAGATGTGTCCACTATACCTTCCTATATGCGGTATCTACCTGCCGTTCCAAGTAAATTTGTATGTGCCAAACTCTAAACCTTCAAATAAACATTATGTTTTGTATGCTCGAATAACTCATGTACCAACAAAGGTTGTCCTTATCTTCTGTGTTAGGCGGGTTATTCTCAAGAGGAGTGGACTCCGCTCCTCACTTACGAGAAAATGGCTGGTCACCGAGATGCCCAGTCCCATGCTTTATGCAAACTAAATCAAAATTAATTGCAAACAAAACTCCCCCTGGGACCTGATGTATGTTGGAGGCACTCGTTGTTTCGAGCAAACCATGGATTGATGCTTGTTGGTGGAGGGGGAGTATAAACTTTACCATTCTGTTTGGGAACCGCCTATAATGTGTTTAGCATGGAAGATATCGCCATCTCTTAGTTGTTACGTTGACAATGAAAGTATAACGCTCAAAATACAATTTATTTCTATTTCAAAACCGAGCTCTGGCACCTCTACAAATCCCTGCTTCCCTCTGTGAAGGGCCTATCCATTTACTTTTATGTTGAGTCATCACCCTCGTATTAAAAAGCACTAGCTGGAGAGCACAGTCGTCATTTGCATTCATCACTATTAATCTATGTTGGGTATGACTATGATTGGATCTCTTTTACCATGAATTACAATGTCTAGTCAGTCCTTGATCTTTAAAGGTGCTCTGCATTTATATTTTGCGGTCTCAAAAAGGGCTAGCGAGATACCATCTTGTTATATCATATTATGATAGTTTTGAGAAAGTGTTGTCATCCGAGATTTATTATTATGACTTGCTAGTTGATTATGCTATTGATATGAGTAATGATGAGACCTGAGAATTATTGCAAATGTGGTTAGTTATGATCTATGCTGAAAACTTGAATGCTGGCTTGACATAGTTACAACAACAAGAGCAAATAGAGTTTGTAAAAGTTTTTCTTTCTTTCTTTCAGTTTGTCAACTGAATTGCTTGAGGACAAGCAAGGGTTTAAGCTTGGGGGAGTTGATACGTCTCCGTCGTATCTACTTTTCCAAACACTTTTGCCCTTATTTTGGACTCTAACTTGTATGATTTGAATGAAACTAACCCGGACTGATGTTGTTTTCAGCAGAATTACCATGGTGTTGTTTTATGTGCAGAAAACAAATATTCTTGGAATGACCTGAAATTCCACGGGAGGTCTTAGAAAAAATAATAAAAAATGCTCGCCAAATATGAAGACCAAGGGGCCCACACCCTTCTCACGAGGGTGGGGGGCGCCCCCCTAGGGCGCGCCCCTACCTCATGGGCCCCCTGTTGACCCTCCGACGCTAACTCCAACTCTATATATTTGGTTTCGGAGAGAGAAAAAATCAAAGAGAAGAAATCATCGCGTTTTACAATACGGAGCTGCCGCCAAGCCCTAAAACCTCTCGGGAGGGCTGATCTGGAGTCCGTTTGGGGCTCCGGAGAGGGGGATTCATCGCCGTCGTCATCATTAACCATCCTCCATCACCAATTTCATGATGCTCACCGCCTTGTGTGAGTAATTACATCGTAGGCTTGCTGGACGGTGATGGGTTGGATGAGATTTATCATGTAATCGAGTTAGTTTTGTTAGGGTTTGATCCCTAGTATCCACTATGTTCTGAGATTGATGTTGCTATGACTTTGCTATGCTTAATGCTTGCCACTAGGGCCCGAGTGCCAGGATTTTAGATCTGGACCTATTATGTTTTCATGAATATATGAGAGTTCTAGATCCTATCTTGCAAGTCTATAGTCACCTACTATGTTTTATGACCCGGCAACCCCGAAGTGACAATAATCGGGACCACTCCCAGTGATGACCATAGTTTGAGGAGTTCACGTATTCACTATGTGCTAATGCTTTGTTCCGGTTCTCCATTAAAAGGAGGCCTTAATATCCCTTAGTTTCCAATAGGACCCCGCTGCCACGGGAGGGTAGGACAATAGGACCCCGCTGACTATATAGGGAATACATGCCTACATTACATTGATGAATTGGAGCTAGTTCTGTGTCACCCTATGTTATGACTGTTACATGATGAACCGCATCCGGCATAATTATCCATCACTGATCCGGTGCCTACGAGTTTTCCATATACTGGTTTACGCTTATTTACTTTTCCGCTGCTACTGTTACAATCACTACAAAATACCAAAAACATTACTTTTGCTGTCTTTACTTTTGTTGCCGCTACAACCACTATCATATTACTTTGCTACTAAACGCTTTGCTGCAGATACTAAGTTTCCAGGTGTGGTTGAATTGACAACTCAACTGCTAATACTTGAGAATATTCTTTGGCTCCCCTTGTGTCGAATCAATAAATTTGGGTTAAATACTCTACCCTCGAAAGCTGTTGCGATCTCCTGTACTTGTGGGTTATTAGGCCACCCTCCCTCTTTGCCATCAGCGAGCGGACGGCAATGCATCTATGTCGTCAGCTAGAGGACGACAAAGAGTCGGCTGACAGTAGACGACATCTTTGCCGTCAACTTATTATTTGCCGTCAGTTTCATTTAACCTTATGGCATAGACCTTCTTTGCCATCAGCTAGCTGACGACAAAGATCCAGGAGACGGCAAAGATCCTGACTCCAGTAGTGACGGATCCAAAAATGCAACCTCCACAAAATATCGTAGGCCTCACACCAATAAAGATGAGGCTGGAGAATTCAACTGGGAACGAAACCACCGTTGACCGCCACCCTAACAAATAGTGCAAACTCTAGCCTTACCATCCAGAATGGACGACAGGAATCTACGCTTGAGAGCGATTTACGTTCACATATAACACCATTGATATGGGAAGGCTCGAGGAAGAAGTATTCACTAGTGCAGAACCAGGCAATAGCACTAGTTCGTAAGGCCCTTTAGTGCCGGTTCGGTAACCGGCACTAAAGTGTGGGCACTAAAGCCCCCCCCCTTTAGTACCGGTTCAGCACGAACCTGTGCTAAAGGGCAACCACATGGCACGAGGCGCGCCGTGGTCTTGGGGACCTTTAGTCCCGGTTGGTGGATTTTTTTTGAAACAAAGCAAAAACAGACCGCCTACTCGGCCGGCACGGCCTGCATACGACTAGAAACCCAACCTCTAGTTAGGCCAGGATGCAGGCCCGTACGGCCCAGTAGGCCCCACGGGGAATAAGACTTGCAATAGGCCCACAAAGGCCTTCTTAGAGAGGAGCTCGACACGGTAGCCACGGCGGGGCTTATAAACCGGTGCGAGCTCCAGTCAACTAGCGAGGTGGGACTAAACATTGTGCACTGCGGGTGGCAGCGCACCACCTTTAGTACCGGTTGGTGGCTCCAACCGGTACTAAAGGGGGGGTCTTTAGTACCGGTTGGAGCCACCAACCCGTACTAAAGGCCACCACCTTTCACCAACCCATACTAAAGGCCACCACCTTTAGTACCGGTTGGAGCCACCAACCCGTACTAAGGGGGGGGGGTCTTTAGTACCGGTTGGAGCCACCAACCATACTAAAGGCCACCACCTCTTTAGTACCGGTTTGTGGCACGAACCGGTACTAAAGGTTCGCCATGAACCAGTACTAATGAGCGCCGCCCGTCTAGCCGTTGGAATCGGCACTATTGGTCACATTAGTGCCGGCTCAAATACAAACCGGGACTAATGAGCTGAACATTTGACCCTTTTTCTACTAGTGATTCGTCGGACAAACATCTACCACCATCAACGACGCATCACTCGAGGCAACTTTATTGTGTGATCTTCTCATCATCGATAAAAGGGCCTAACTAATGAACATCAAAATGTACCTAAAACTTGCAAATCGAAAGAAACTACATCTCCGTTAGGTAGACCAGGCGCCTTCCCCCTCCCCCGTGCACTGGTAGGTCCGACATAGGAGAAGAAGTATGGCAACCTACGGATAGAGAAGTGGCGGCGTGGTGCACCTAAAAAATCTTCTCTTTCTTGGGTTAGGATAGACATCACCCATACAAACGGATGAAGAGTGAACACATAACTGAGGGATGAGCAAGGACGTTCTCCTAGCAATAGAGCAATAATTTTTAAAACTTGTATATGAAATATTGTCCGCTGACACCCCCCCCCAAGTGGTGATGACCTACAAGTATAGGGGATCAATTGTAGCTCTTTTAGATAAGTAAGAGTGTCGAACCCAACGAGGAGCAGAAGAAAATGACAAGTGGTTTTCAGCAAGGTAATGTCTGCAAGCGCTGAAATTGTAAGTAACAGAGTAGTTTGATATCAAGATAATTTGTAACGAGCAAGTAACGATAATAATAGAAAAAGTGCAGCAAGGTAGTCCAATCCTTTTGAGGCAAAGGACATGCCAAAATGGTGTCTTATAATAGGCAAAGAGTTCTTGAGGGTACACGGAAATTTCATCTAGTCACTTTCATCATGTTGATTCGATTCGTGTTTGCTACTTTGATAATATGATATGTGGGTGGACCGGTGCTTAGGTGTTGTTCTTACTTGAACAAACCTCTTACTTAGATTAACCCCCTCGCAAGCATCCGCAACTACGAGAAAAGTATTAAGAATAAATTCTAACCATAGCATTAAACTTTTGGATCCAATCGCTCTCTTACGGAATAGCGCATAAACTAGGGTTTAAACTTCTGTCACTCTCGCAACCCATGATCTAATAACTAATCCACAATGCATTTCCTTAGGCCCAAATATGGCGAAGTGTCATGTAGTCGATGTTCACATGACACCACTAAGGGAATCACAACATACATACTATCAAAATATCGAACACACATCAAGTTCACATGATTACTTGCAACATGATTTCTCCCGTGACCTCAAGAACAGAAGTAACTACTCACAAATGTTATTCATGCTCAAGATCAGAGGGGTACTAAATAGCATATTGGATCTGAACATATAGTCTTCCACCAAGTAAACCATATAGTAATCAACTACAAGATGTAATCAACACTACTAGTGACCCACAAGCACCAATCTATAGTTCCAGTAACAAGATTGAACACAAGAGATGAACTAGGGTTTGATATGAGATGGTGCTGTTGAAGATGTTGATGGAGATTTCCCTCCCCAAGATGGGAGAGTTGTTGGTGATGATGATGACAATGATTTTCCCCTCCGGGAGGGAAGTTCCCCTGGCTGAATCACTCCACCGGAGGGCAAAAGTGCTCCTGCCCAAGTTCCGCCTCGAGACGGCGGTGCTCCGTCCCGAAAGTCCTCCCTTATTTTCTCTAGGTCAAAATGACATATATAATAGAAGATGGGCACCGGAGGTGGGCCGAGGGGAGCACAACCCACCAAGGCGCGCCTAGGTGGGTTGTGCCCACCTGGTGGGCCCCCTCTGGTACTTATTGGCTCCAATATTTCTCATATATTCCATAAAAAAACCCTAAAGTTTAGCTTGTTTGGACTTGTGCAGAATAGGTGGCCTGACGTAGCTTTTCCAGGTCCAAATTTCCAGCTGCCGGAATTCTCCCTTTTTGTGTGTACCTTGCATATTATGAGAGAAAAGGTATTAGAATTACCCCAAAAAGCTTTATTATGCATAAAAACATCATAAATAACAGTAGGAAAACATGATGCAAAATGGATTTATCAAGCGGCAGCGTGCGCAAACGGACAAGCAGACATAAGGTGGTAGCTCGGTTGAACCCGTTGTGTTACAAAAGTGATTGGACCTACCTAAAAGTACAAAAAATGCACCCACAATATTGTTAATAAACAGGCCTTGGACAAAGGTTGATTAGTTTGGATGGATAATCATAGCCATAATAGGAGCCACACTAATGGCATCCGCCTTAGCTAGGATATGAAAGATCACATTAATAACCATGATCAGTCTAAACTATCGAATATCCATCGCTCCCCCTACCTTTATGATTAATGTTACGACATCATAGTTCAAACGCGAGGTGTCAAGCACCCCAAAATAGAAATCCTAGAAAATGTCCATCGCCACCCCTTTGATGGCACTCCAAAATTTCAAAAAGAATCGTACATGCAAACCATCAGGACCAGGCACCGAATCCAGACGCATGGACAAGATAGCAGCTTCAACATTTTTGGGCAAGGGAGGAGGAGGGCATTCTCTGCTTCCGACACCATGCCGTCCCCAGTCCACGTGTCCGGGTGCAGCCCCACCCCTCCCCTAGGTTGTCACTAGAACAGATCTTTGTAAAATTCGTCTCAACCTTGTCATGGAGCAACCTAGGTTCATCCCAAAGAACCGCAATGGTGCAACAGCCACAAAGACCATTGGCAATGGCATGGAGATCCGCTAATGTACTGGCAGAGGCGTGGCGGCTGGCCTGTACTCTAAAGGGTTGCATTGTCATTTCATAAACTAATTTTTTAAATCCATGACATATGTCTCCTTTGCTGTTAACATTAATGCCCAACCTTTTCACTCCTTTCGGGGCACTGGAAGGTATCCGACAAGGTTGTCCGTTGTCGCCGTATCTTTTCACTCTTTTGTCAACGAACTATCACTTTTTTACAATAAGCCTTTAATTCTAATCGTTTGGAAGGTATCCAACTGGCCTCTCTGCCCCCCAAACATTCCTCAATGGTTGTTAATTACTTGATTATTTGGCGTAGTGTGGATAATAATGATGCCTCCATTTTTACGCATATCATTATCTTTCTTGTGATATTTCTGGGCAAACACCAAATTGGAGTAAATCATCCATCCTCTTTAGTAAATGCAGCAATCGAAATTCTCGTAATCAAATTAAGAATATTTCCCTTGATCCTAATATGGACTCTAACAATTTACACCTCGGGCTTGCGCACCCTCTCATCCTACCTGGGCCGGGAAGAATAGATATGCAGTCCACAACTTCATTATTGATAAATTAAAGCTAACCTTACTTGTTAGAAAGCTAATTGGTTTTCTGTTCGCACACAGACACGTCACTGTGTACCCCGGCGTTGAGCGTGATTAGCAAGCCAACGTTACCAGAAGAGTCTTGCCGGATACGCAAGACACGATAACGAGATTTTTTAAGGACCCGAAACCCCACTCATCTAGGAGGGACCCCATAGGGAGCGCTTGCTATGGGATGCCCTAGGTCGACCTGAACACCCCTAGGGTCTCGTAGATAGCTGCCACTGAACGTGAAAGACAAAGAAGAACGGGGAAGAATAAAATGAAAGAGAGATAAAAAGATAAAGGTAAAAGTTTTCGATTGATTGATTGATTGGGCGTTGCTGAATCGGCCATCACATCTCTTATATATATGAGGTGGCTGAACTTTCTTTACAGGAAAATGACTCCAATTTTCTTCCAATTTTTTACTGTATTAAGGGAGGCATGACATGACTATACAAGTGCACTGCAAATTTTAACATGAAAGGTGCCATGGAGGCATTGGTGCTCAAGAATGAAATGACAGAGGCGACGACAATGATGGTGTGATGGCGCGGTGGAGATGGTGCCATTAGGGTCGACCCTAGGGTTGCGCTAGAGGCGGTAGTGTCATTCTGCTTCTTCTTCTTCCTTCTCTCCTTCCTCGTAGACGGCTTCTTGGCGACATGGAGGGTGATCTTAGGGTTGTGGTATGTGTCCCACCTCGAGGAGATTGAGTGTATTTTGACGACGCAATTTTGACCCGAATCTTGGATTCGTTCCTTCTCCTTTTGATGCCACGAAGCTACCAATTTTGTCCAATTTATCCTTTTCTTGGAGTTGGATCCATTTCTTTGCTATATATGGTCAAGGTAATTGTTTGTCTCAACAATGTTACCTTGCCTTCAAGTGTGTTCCAGAGATCCAATGACAGATCGATCTTTGCTCATGGCGCGCCACCGGCCAGTGCAAGAGAAAGACCGCGGCGATATACTTACGTACATGTGTGTTGTTTTCTAATTTTGTAAAGTTGGTCTTGTAAGAGGAGGACAATTTTCGTATGTATGGCCTTGGCCTTGTTGCACAAAAAAATATATCCCAATACCAATTGGCGGTGAACGTCCAATAGATAGCAGGGTAACCCAAAACCAAGAAGGGCCAGGCTCACGCACACTAACCAGTTGTATTCTGACGCCTGTCACCGGGCGTAGGGCGATACTCTCATTCTGTGGCAGGAAGTAATTACGTGTGGTCCGGCTACATATCAACGGGGAGCACGGCGCTCGCCCAGCACCCGCTATATATTGACCCTCTCTCAGGCAGACAAGTCCAGTACGCCATTGGTCAAAGTCCCCTTTCTTTCTTCGTCTCGCCGGCCGGCCACCTCCTAGTCCCAGGTGAGCCTTCGTCCCCCACTGGCCAGGAAGATGAACGGGTGGCATAGCACGCTGATGAATCAGCAGGTTGGCAGCGCCGGCCTTGGCGTTGGCGGCTCCGTCGGGATGCAGGATGTGGTGGGCCTTGCCGCCGCGGGCCGATCCCCAGTTTGTGAGGCTGCGGGACATGGCCCGAGAGAAGATGTAAGCTCTTGCTGCTTTTCTCTGCTCCAACTGCGATTGCGTAGATTAGAGTATTTCGAGAAAAAACTGGAACTCTTAGTAGTCGTATCCTATTCGATGACCTACTCAACAGCAGTACCACGTTTATCACTCTATCATTCCCAACAAATATCATCAAAGGTGATCAATCGTGGACTACGTACCTGAAACTTCACAGGGGCTTGCATATAAATTTTGCATATTTAAGGGGTGCGGTTGAATCCCTGTAACAGTTACAAAAAGATATCTTCTACTCTATCAAAGCTAAAGATCTGAATCTGATATTAATTCACAGATTCAAGTTTTTGCTAACGTTGCAATTGCTGCCTCTCTGGCAGCCGCGCCTCCGGGCGCTTGCGAGCCAGCTCGAGGAAATCTTGTTTAGAAAATACCCAAACAAGGTGTTCCTCTCTTTCCTTCTTTATTGGAGCTTTGGTTTTCAGGCAACCAAGTCCATTTCCGAGCAAGATATCAAATATTACCATTTAATTAACCATGTGTGTTTTTGATATCTCTTGTTGTTAGGGCAGATGGAGTACGGTAACATTACGAGGCGACCGATGCCGCCAACAATGATGTTTGCTATAAAGACCTACACGGCTCAGAACCGACAATACCGACAAAATCAACAATCGTTAAGACAGATAGCATCTTTCCCTAGCTATGGGGCGATGTGTAACATCCTAAATTTTCAATTTGGAATGTTATAAATAGGTTATTCATGCATATCATATTTTATTGCATTTTGTTTTGCGATCTTAGAAAATCCTAACCAACTCAAGCACCCACGGAGAGAGTTGGGGATTTCAAGATTTTCATATTTGAATTTTTTTTCAGTTATTGAAACAAAGATCATTTTGGTGTTAATTATTTTTCCGTCGAAAATATTTCATATTAAAATATATGGAAGAAGATAATATGACTTCTCCAAAATAAAAGAAATATTGAAGGAAAAAGTTTAAAATCAAATAAATAATTTTATTTGGATTTTATTGCTATTTTATTTTAAATTAGGAAAAATATGCATT
This sequence comes from Triticum aestivum, assembly GCF_018294505.1. Lineage (NCBI taxonomy): Eukaryota > Viridiplantae > Streptophyta > Magnoliopsida > Poales > Poaceae > Triticum > Triticum aestivum. Next base: position 669,092,462 of record NC_057800.1, read on the forward strand.
TTTCAAAATTACATTAGAGGCTCAAATAAATGTTCACTTTGTCTGCATATTATTAGAGGACCGTCAAAATTTATCTCAGGATTTTTGGACTTCGTTTAGTATTTCATTTGTTAGTTTTTCCACGTCAGGATTATTTAAAAAAAAGTCAACCGACCTATTGGGCCGTGCCCGAGCTGGACTCGTCCGAGCTCAGGCTTTATAAGCCCAAGCCCGAGGCGCCCCGAGGCCCAACAGTCGCCGCCGCCCCAAACCCTAACCCTAGCACCGCCCAGCCGCCGCCGCCACCACTTCGCCCCCCGCGCCGCCGCCCGCCGCCTCGCCGTAGTTAGCACCGCCGGTTTTCATCGGTTTTGGTTTCGGTAAAAACCCTAGATCGGTTTTATTTTTTGATCGGTTTTTGTTCGGTTTTCTTCGGTTTAGTTAAATAGCGGGCATTCGTCCGAACGTTCGTTTTAACAAACGATGTTCATCAGTTAGCCGTAGACAGCGAATGTTCGTTCGTTAGCCTGTTCGTCTCGTTTTATTTTCCAGGGTTTTTTCGCGATTATTTTTGATCGCGATTTCTACCCTGATCTTCGTTTTAGTTTATCTTTTCTCTCGTTTATGCAAATCAGGTGAAACAAGCGCCTAGATCTTCGTCTCGAAGCCCTTTTTCTGTTTAACCAATTTGAACAAGATTTTGGTACTGTAAAATTTTACTTTAGTCCAGATTAGTAAACGCATCTTGTTTCTTTGTTACTAAGAGTCACTAGGTTTTGCGGATCGTCGGCAAGGCAAGTAACACATTGATCATACTCTTTTCATACCCATTTTTTATGCATTAATTACAATCCTCAAACACTGCATGATTAGGATGTGTTTTACTTGTGGGTATTGGGAAGTAGATGATGAGGTAGAACCTATTACCTGTTCTATTATCAAACCTTGGGAGTAACTTCTACGTTATGCTTATATCGCCATGCTATGCTCGTAGACGTGGATTGAGTTTGAGTGTATCCATGACAGATGTGAGATTGTTAACTAATGGTACAACTTAAGGTGCCAACTTTGATACACATCTGGGTGGATTGTTGGTTTGGGCACCTGGGGTTATACCAGTGTTGTCCAAGGAGATCCCGGGGTTATACTGTGTGATCGTCCTATGGTACGCCACCCAGGCTCAGAGGGATCATAAGATTATTTAGGCTAGAAACTTCCGTGTGTAGCCATGATGACCCACAAGTATTGGGGATCTATCGTAGTCCTTTCGATAAATAACAGTGTCGAACCCAACGAGGAGCAAAAGGAAATGATAAGCGGTTTTTAGCAAAGTATTCTCTGCAAGCACTAAAATTATCGGTAACAGATAGTTTTGTGATAAGGTAATTTGTAACGAGTAGCAAGTAATAAATGTAAATAAGGTGCAGCAAGATGGCCCAATCCTTTTTGTAGCAAAGGACAAGCCTGGACAAACTCTTATATGAAGGAAAGCGCTCCCGAAGACACATGGGAATTATCGTCAAGCTAGTTTTCATCACGTTCATATTATTCGCGTTTGGTACTTTGATAATTTGATATGTGAGTGGACCGGTGCTTGGGTACTGTTCTTACTTGGACAAGCATCCCACTTATGATTAACCCCCATTGCAAGCATCCGCAACTACAACAGAAGTATTAAGGTAAACCTAACCATAACATGAAACATATGGGTCCAAATCAGCCCCTTACGAAGCAACACATAAACTAGGGTTTAAGCTTCTGTCACTTTAGCAACCCATCATGTACTTATTACTTCCCGATGCCTCCCTCTAGGCCCAAACAATGGTGAAGTGTCATGTAGTCGACGTTCACATGACACCACTAGAGGGATGAGAACATACATCTCATCAAAATATCGAACGAATACCAAATTCACATGACTACTAATAGCAAGACTTCTCCCATGTCCTTAGGAACAAATGTAACTACTCACAAAACATATTCATGTTCATAATCAGAGGGGTATTAATATGCATAATGGATCTGGACATATGATCTTCCACCAAGTAAACCAACTAGCATCAACTACAAGGAGTAATCAACACTAGCTACTAGCAACCCACTGGTACCAACCTGAGGTTTGGATACAAGAGATGAACTAGGGTTTGAGATGAGATGGTGCTGGTGAATATTTTGATGGAGATTGACCCCCTCCCGATGAGAGGATCGTTGGTGATGATTTCCCCCTCCCGAAGGGAAATTTCCCCAGCAGAACAGCTCTGCTAGAGCCCTAGATTGGTTCCGCCAAGGTTCCGCCTAGTGGCGGAGGAGTCTCGTCCCGTGAGTTGGAGTATGATTTTTTTCCTCGACGAAAGACCTCATATAGCAGAAGATGGGCATCGGAGGGCCACCAGGGGGCCCATGAGGCAGGCGGGCGCGCCCCCCACCCTCGTGGCTGATGGGTGGCCCCCCTCTGGTACTTCTTGCACCCAATATTTTATATATATTCTGAAAAGTGCTCCCATGGAGTTTCAGGACTTTTGGAGATGTGTAGAATAGGTCTCTAATATTTGCTTCTTTTCCAGCCCAGAATTCCAGCTGCCGGCATTCCCCCTCTTCATGTAAACCTTGTAAAATAAGAGAGAATAGGCATAAGTATTGTGACATAATGTGTAATAACAGCCCATAATGCAATAAATATCGACATAAAAGCATGATGTGAAATGGACGTATCAACTCCCCCAAGCTTAGACCTCGCTTGTCCTCAAGCGAAAGCCGAAATAAAAAAATATGTCCATGTGTCTAGAGATAGAGGTGTCCATAAAAATAAAATACGGACATGAGGGCATCATGATCATTCTTAGAACATCGATCTTTGTTTATGATCTCTTATGCTAAAGTAACAATTCAATCACAATTTCAAGTATGAATCATAAACTTCATTGAAAGCTAACAAACTCTAATCTCAGTCACTGAGGCAATTGCAATTTATCATAACATAGGAAAGAGTCAATATAAGAGCTTTTCAGCAAGTCCACATACTCAACTATCATTTAGTCTTTCACAGTTGCTAACACTCACGCAATATTTATGGGTATGGAGTTTTAATCGGTCACAGAGAAAGATAGGGGCTTATAGTATTGCCTCCCAAGGTTTTACCTCAAGGGTAATGTCAACAATAATAGCTCATACAAACTCACATCCAATTAGCTATATGTATCTGGAACTTTCCAACACATTGTGCTTGCCAAAAGATAAAATGTAAAAAGGAAAGGTGAAGATCACCATAACTCTTATATAAGATAGAAGATAAAAGTAAAAGATAGGCCCTTCACAGAGGGAAGCAGAGATTGTCATGCGTTTTGTGGTTGGATGCACAAAATCTTAATGCAAAAGAATGTAACTTTATATTGCCACTTGTGATATGGACCTTTATTATGCAGTCCGTCGCTTTTATTTCTTCCACATCACAAGATCGTATAAAGCTTATTTTCTCCACATCAATAAGTCATACATATTTAGAGAGCAATTTTTATTGCTTGGACCATGACAACTTACTTGAAGGATCTTACTCAATCCATAGGTAGATATGGTGGACTCTCATGGCAAAAACGGGTTTAGGGATATTTGGAAGCACAAGTAGTATCTCTACTTGGTGCAAAGAAATTGGCTAGCATGAGAGGGAAAAGCAAGCTCAACATGTTGGATGATCCATGACATTATATTTTATCTCAGATGTAAGAAAACATAACCCATTACATTGTCTTCCTTGTCCAACGTCAACTCTTTAGCATGTCATACTTTAGTGAGTGCTTACAATCATAAAAGATGTCCAAGATATTATATTTATATGTGAACCTCTCTTTCTTTATTACTTCCTATTAATTGCAACGATGACCAAAACTATGTTTGTCAACTCTCAACAACTTTTACTCCTCATACTCTTTATATGTGAGCTCATTATTGTCCATAAGATCCATATGATCTCTTTATTTCTTTTTATTTTATTCCCTCAAGATCATAGCAAAATAATCAAGCCATTGACTCAACACTAATCTTATTATATAGCTCACGGACTCAATTACATAGGAAGATCATAAGGCAAATCTCACAACTAGATCATCCTAAAACTTTATTCTACTAGATCAAGATATTATCAAAAGGATCGAACTAAGAAATATGGTAAAGATAAAAGTGATGGTGGTACGATACCAGGGCACTGCCCCAAGCTTGGCAGTTGCCAAGGGGAGTGCCCATACCCGAGGCTCAGTTCTTGTTTGTTGGTGAAGAAGAAGATGGTTTTGTTGATGGTGTAGGATTCTTCCTTAATTTGTGCTTGAGGACAAAATTTTGATCCCTCAGGTCATCGATCTCCTGCTCCAGGTTTAATATCTTTTTGCATAATTCGTGCTTGTTTTCCTGCAAGCACTAGTGCAGAACCGGGCAATAGCACCGGTTCGTAAGGCCCTTTAGTGCCGGTTCCATAACCGGCACTAAAGTGTGGTCACTAAAGGCCCCCCCTTTAGTACCGGTTCAGCACAAACCGGTGCTAAAGGGCAACCACGTGGCATGAGCCAGCTCCGGGGGCCGGGAGCCCTTTAGTACCGGTTGGTAACACCAACCGGTACTAAAATGTTTGGGTTTTTTTGGTTTTATGATTTCTTTTTCATTTAATTTTGTGTTTTCCATTTTAATTCTTTTTCGTTTGCTGGTATTTTACGATATGACACATTGTACACGTTATGCATATATATATATATAAATAGAATTTCTAGTAGAACCAATCATATATATATCATCAATGTCTCACAAACCACCATATTAATTCACACATACACACATGTATAGCTATATACAATTTCTCCTACATATGCATGTTGCCTTCGGAACCAGTGGCATTAGCCTAATTGGTGCCTTCAGAGCACGATGACAATTGGAAGTGGTTCATGACCTGGTCGATGGGGGCGGTAGCGGGTAATAGTATTCTCCCTTCGGATTTATGACCTGGTCGAGCAAAAATCCCGCTATTTCCTCTTGAAGTGCTTCTACGCGCTCCGTTTCTAGGAGCTTGTCCCGCACCTCTTTGAACTGTTAAGAAGGAGATCAATATGCATGTGTATTAGTTGTGTGACTAGATATCGATAATGGTGTAAAAATTGTGAATAGTGTTCTGACAAGCGTACCCATTCCTGTCTTTGAGATCTGCTCCTTTCGGACGCCATCATGCGAATGTTCTCGCAAACGCAGAATGCACACAGATCAGTCCCCTGCGCCTGCTTCAGGGCCTTTATTACGAGAATGGAATTTAATTTGATCAGATAATAATTAATCAAGCATGATAATTAAAGAGATGGCAGCTAGCTAGCTAGCTAGTACTACTTAATTACTTACCTTGGGTCGAAACCATTTCAGCTGTCGTTTCCATTCGCCTTCCGTGACGCTGATGAACCTTGCCCAAGCCCTGCCCGCCGACAAAGAAAATGAATAAAGGGGTTATTAAATAGTTCATATCATGAAATGACGAACTAAATAGGCCGAGATATATAGTTAATAATGATTGAAATTACCTGTTGACTATCCCAAACAAGATGTTATAGTCACTATTTGCTTTGAGTAGTGAGTCCAGTATTTGAACTGTTCCGGCGTCAACTTTAATGATACACAAGATCCAGTGAAATCTGCATGCACACACGTTTGCATGTCTTAATTAAGCGGGCATATGTAAGCAAAAACATGTAGCTAGCTAGTAGGCAAAAACAGAGAATTTGTAGTACAAGAAAGTGTGACTCACTGGAAGTTGTAAGGAAGTAGTATATCTTCATTGTATTTGAGGCGCTTCAAGAACTCTAGCATGCTGTCCTCTACCTGCTTTTCATAATGCTTGTTTATTTTCCATGTGTATTCATTAACGGTGTTTGGGTCAATGAACCCAATGCCATAGCGTCCACCTTTTCTCATTTCATACATCTTCATCCTGCATAATACCACAGAAAAGAATATAGTGAGGATAATTACAGGTAATGATTGATCAAAAGGATCACTACAGCTAGCTTGAGACTTAAATTACAGAAAGAAATCACTTACAGACAATAGCAACTGACGATAGATTTGTCGAGTGCGTCTTGATTGTATAACTGAAACAGTTCAGAATACTCAACGGTCACAGGTTTCTCATGGTAGTAATGATCCTTCTTGACTTGCACCATGAGGGACTCTCGATCGGATCTCTTGGTAATGTCCATGTACCATTGATGCAATTCATACATTCTCGTTGGGAGCTTCTTGACCTCTTCTGGCTTGACCAAAGGTTGGCCCCGGGCATATTTCCGTTTTATTTCCTCCTCTGTAAGCACAGGCATGTCCTCGATCTCGAGGAGTTGTCCAACAGTGATTTTGAGAGTTTCAGCCTGCATTATATGCTCCTGGGTTATTACCACATCGCCCACCTCGGGAACGTAAACTGTTTGCCCACAATAATATTGGGCGCGCGTACTGTCACGTGTTGTTCGCGGCACAACAAGCGGGGGGATCGATTGCGCCGCCTGTTCTCCCAGCTGGGCAACGGTTTTCCCGCATTTTTTGACAGCTGCTTGTTGTTTGCTCGAGCTCGAGCTCGCCTTCTTCTGTAGACGTTGTCGATGTAACTTCCTGATGTGGCGCTCATAGTCTGTGTCAACAGGCTTAGGAGCTGGTGGTTGAGCCATACGAATGAAGTGGTCAACTACTTCCACAGGCACTTTCTCCCTTGGCGGCGGTGGCGGTTTCGGTCCAAAATGGGCGTCGACTTCTGCCCGCACTATGGCATTGGTTTGCTCCTCGGTCCTGTCGTAAGCCCTCTCAGGAAGAGGAGTAGTGAGGTTTGGACCATATTTATATCGCTTGCCTCCGCCTGTACTTCCTGTACTATGACCTCGACTCGTACCGCTACGCACCATAGCTGCGGGGTGTCTCTTCTGCGATTGCTGAGGCGGCGGAGACGGCTGACGGGGCTGAGTTGGACGAGGAGGAGTGGCCTGAAGCTGTGCCGGACTTGCAGTGGCCTGAGGTTGTGCCGGACTTGGAGGAGGAGTGGACGTCTGACGCTGTGTCGGACTTGGAGGAGGAGTGGCCTGACACTTTGCCGGACTTGGAGGAGGAGGAGTGGCCTCACGCGTTGGTGGACTTGGAGGAGCGGGAGTCTGCTGACTCGGTGGCGGACTTCGACGAGGAGTCGGGTGACGCGGTGTCGGTGGCCTTCGAAAGATGATGCAATCCTTTCTCCATAGGATGATACGATGTTTGGCATCTCCGAGTGTGTGCTCCTCGTCACCTCCAGGAATGTCAAGCTCTAGCCCCGAATATTGGTCCACCACCTCATCAACCACGACACGAGCATAGCCTGCTGGAATCGGGTTGCAATGGAAGGTTGCATCGGGGGAATTTGTATAAGCAACGCCGTCCGCCACCTTCAAGGATATGTTCTTAATTTTGAAGTGTAGCTCGCAGTTAGTGTTCTCCGCGATATCATCCACGGGGTATCTATCCAGCATTGCGTCAAACGGGGCGGAACCCACGCTGCTTCTCGGCATGGATGGGGCGGTGGTATCCAATGCTGGATCATCCGCTAGCTGCTGCAGCTGCTGAGACCCCCTTTGCTGGCTAAGTGAGTCGATCTGCTCCTGCTGCCGCTGGAATTTGATTGCCAAGTCCGCGTGCGCTGATTCTAGGCCTTGAAGGCGTTCATAGTCGAGCTTCCTCTGCTCCTCCTCCATCTTCCTCTTCTTCTCCTCCGCAATCTTCTTTCTCGCACGGGTTCTGTAGTCGGCGTTCCAGTCCGAAAACCCCTCATACCACGGAATAGCGCCCATGCCTCGTGTTCTTCCCGGGTGTTCAGGATTTCCCAGGGCACGCGTAAGCTCGTCGTTCTCTCTGTTGGGCTCGAACAACCCGGATCGAGCCTCTTCTATTGCAACAAGTAGCTTATCTTCGGCTCCGTCCAGACATGCCTTCTTGGAAACTTTGCCTGTCTTCGGGTCCAACTCCCCCCCATGCGCATAGAACCAAGTCCTGCACCTGGGGGGCCAGCTCAATGTTTCTGGAGTGACACTTGCATCCAGCATCTCTTTCTCAGACTTATCCCACTTAGGCATTCCCACCGCATAGCCACCTGGCCCCAGCTTATGGAACTTATCCTTTTTTGCGGCATTGGCCTTGTTTATTCTTGACCGTTCCTTAGATAATTCTGAATCCTTGAATTTCACGAAATCGTCCCAATGAGCACTTTGATTCTCTAGTGTTCCCTCGAATACTGGAGTCTTCCTTCCTCCCTTGACGTACTTGTCCCATTCACGATTCTTGTGGTTCTTGAATGCAACCGCCATCTTCCTAAGAGCAGCGTCCTTGACTTTCTGCACATCTGCTTCTGTGAAATGATCTGGTAGGGTGAAATGTTCCATGAGAGTATCCCAAAGCAGACTTTTTTGTCTGTCGTCGACAAAAGTAAGATCTGGACGTGGCTTTGCTGGCTTTCTCCATTCTTGAAGGGAGATCGGGAGTTGGTCCTTCACAAGAACTGCGCACTGACGAACGAACTTGTCCGCAATCTTCTTAGGCGCTAATGGTTCGCCATTAGGTTTGATTGCCTCGATATTATACTTTACGCCCTCCTTCAACTTTTTGTTCGGGCCTCGTTTCGTCCTGTTGCCTGAAGATTTGCTCGATCCGGATGGCTGAAAGAAGAAAGATCGATTCGTTAATATATCTTCAACTCATTTAAAACATGTGATGATCACCAGATGCCTGCTTATATAAATATATATACCTCTCCGGTGTTGTCATAATCGTAGTTCATGACTTCATCAATTCGGTCGTCGCGATCGAATATCATATCACCCTCTCCGGTGTTGTTTAGAAATTCGGAGCCGTCATAATCTTCTTCATTCTGATCATCATCTGGCCCGCGTATTATATCGAACATGGTCTGTTCTCCCTCTCTGTTGGTATTGTCCGCCATAGCTTTTATTTAACTATGCCAAAAGAAATATAAAACAATTTAGTATTCAAATTACATCGTCTCGAATAATAGATATAATCTCGAATACATCGTCTCGAATAATAGATATAATCTCGAATACATCGTCTCGAATAATAGATATAATCTCGAATACATCGTCTCGAATAATAGATATAATCTCGAATACATCGTCTCGAATAATATATAATCTCGAATACATCGTCTTGAATATTATATAGCAAGTACATCACTGGCTAGGTAGCTAATAAAGATCGAATACTACAGAAGAATCTAGGAAACTCGTGGTTCCTGCGGCGCGGGCGGTGGACACCCAAAGAGAAGGAACCCTAACAGGATCATAGCTGAAGTGAGATCCCTGAAGAAACTGCCAGGTATTGGAGAACCTGGCGCCCTCTAAAGCAACCATGTAGCGATGGATGTGCTCGTCCTCCTCCCTGACACGGCGACGTACCACCTCCGGCGGGGCCGGCTCTCTCCACACCGAAACTGGCCCACGCGAACGCCACCAAATGAGATCAGGGTCGACGACGGGTCCCGGGGCCGGGTTCCTCATCAAGCGGCGCGCCCCTCTAGGCAGCACCTCCCAATGCTAGCCCGGCGGAGCCCAGTCCCGGACATGGGTCAGTCGGACGTCGTCGCAGACGGGTCGACGACGAGGATGCGGGCCGGGCATCGTCGAGAACAAATACTAGCTGTATGCCCGCAAAAAGTAACATTTTTTTAATGATTGGATTTTGATAACTAAAATTTCTATATAACTAACATTTCTATAACATTTCTAATATTTCTAGAACTAAAAAAAGAAAAATTTCTAACTTTTTTATAACTATTTCTATAACTAAAAAACAGAAAAATTTCTAACAATTCTAACTTTTTTATAACTATTTCTATAACTAAAAACAGAAAAATTTCTAACAATTCTAACATTTCTAACTATTCTAACAATTCTAACATTTCTAACTATTTCTAAAAAACAGAAAAATTTCTAACAATTCTAACTTTTTTATAACTATTTCTATAACTAAAAAACAGAAAAATTTCTAACAATTCTAACATTTCTAACTATTCTAACAATTCTAACATTTATAACTATTTCTATAAAACAGAAAAATTTCTAACTATTTGTATAACTAAAAAACAAAAAATGTATGTGTGTGTGTGCGCGCGCTCACCGACGAGGCGAGAGGCGACGGGGGGCGGCGACGGGGACGGTGACGGGCGCGGCGACGACGGGGATGACGACGACGGTGACAGGGACGGGGCGGCGTTGACGGGGAGGGGGACGTACGGGCCGTGGCGGCAACGACGACGGGGACGTACGGGGCGGCGACGACGGGGACGACGCGGGACGGGCTGGGACGGGGCGGCGGTGACGACGGGGACGACGGGGACGGGGACGACGGGGTGGCGATGACGGGGGCGGCGACGAGGGATGGAGACGTACGGGGGGCGCGGCGGGCGACAGTGCAGAGGAGAAGAAGCAGATGAGAAACTGAAATTTTTGTAAGTGTTGTTTATATAGGAGGGGCCTTTAGTACCGGTTGGAGCCACCAACCGGTACTAAAGGCCTGTTTTGGCCAGGCCAAGCGGCAGGAAGCGACCCCCTTTAGTACCGGTTGGTGGCTCCAACCGGTACTAAAGGCCCCCCTTTAGTACCGGTTGGTGCCACGAACCGGTACTAAAGGGGGTGCGCTGGCGCAGGTGCGGTGCGGCAAGTTCAGTCCCACCTCGCTAGCCGAGGGGCGACCACACTGGTTTATAAACCCCCATGCGGTAGCTCTCTCGAGCTCCTCTCCAAAGCAGGCCTACTGGGCCTACATGTTCTGTGCTGCCCTGTTGGCCTACTGGGCCTTTGCGGGCCTGCATCCTGGCCCAACAACAGGTTGGGTTTCTAGTCGTATGCCGGCCGCTTTGGCCTAGTAGGCGGGCTTTTTTTATTTTTTTGCTTTATTTATTTTTTAGTTGTTTTTTTTTTGTGTATTTAGAGTTTCTTTGTGAATATTTTTGCTTTAGGTACAAAAAATTACAAACTTTCTGTTAGTGCCCGTAGTTTTCAAATTTGAATAGTTTAAATTTTGAATTATTTGAAATTAGTGTGAATCACTAGTTTGTGAATAACTTAACTTTAAAAATCAGTAAAGGCATGAAAGAATTTGTTTGCACATAAAATTTCTTCGCGTTTCAAATGCCAAAACACATAATTAACTACCCTAACTATTACAGAGATTCCCTTCTGGGTGTGAAACACAGAAGAAAGTGATGATAGTGAAGCCGATCACATCCCAGATCTTTGGGTGTGAAACTTTTTCTTCGCGTGTGTCCCTTTGCGCCGTAACCATGGAAAATCTTCATCATTTAACGGGATGCTCGGGTCAATATTCACTGTGAATGGAGCAATTTCATCAAACTTTTCATAATCTTCTGACTTGTCTGTCTTGTCATCCACTCCCACGATGTTTCTCTTCCCAGAAAGAACTATGTGCCGCTTTGGCTCATCGTACGATGCATTCGCTTCCTTATCTTTTCTTTTTCTTGGCTTGGTAGACATGTCCTTCACATAGAAAACCTGTGCCACATCATTGGCTAGGACGAATGGTTCGTCTGCATACGCAAGATTGTTGAGATCCACTGTTGTCATTCCGTACTGCGGGTCTTCCGTTACCCCGCCTCGTGTCATATTGACCCATTTGCACCGAAACAAAGGGACCTTCAAACCACGTCGATAGTCAAGTTCCCATATGTCCTGTATATAACCATAATATGTTTCCTTTCCCGTCTTGGTTTCTGCATCAAAGCGGACACCACTGTTTTGGTTGGTGCTCTTCTTATCTTGGGCGATCGTGTAAAATGTATTACCATTTATCTCGTACCCTTTGAAAGTCATTATATTCGAAGATGGTAACTGGGACAGCAAGTACAGGTCATCTTCAATAGAGGTGTCATGCATGGTACGTGTCTGCAACCAGCTGGCGAAACTCCTGGTTTGTTCACGTGTAATCCAGTCATCAGACCGCTCCGGGTGTTTGGAGCGTAGCAAATTCTTGTGTTCATCCATATACGGAGCCACCAAGGCGGAATTCTGTAGAACTGTGTAGTGTGCTTCAGTGAGAGAATGTCCGTCCATACATATTATTTGTTCCCCTCCTAGCGTGCCTTTTCCATCCAGTCTGCCCTTATGCCGCGATTCAGGAACACCAATCGGCTTAAGGTCAGGAATAAAGTCAATACAAAACTCAATGACCTCCTCATTTTGACGGCCCTTGGAGATGCTTCCTTCTGGCCTAGCACGGTTATGAACATATTTCTTTAAGACTCCCATGAACCTCTCAAAGGGGAACATATTGTGTAGAAATACAGGACCCAAAACGTTAATCTCTTCGCATAGGTGAACTAGGACGTGCGTCATGATGTTGAAGAAGGATGGTGGGAACACCAACTCGAAACTGACAAGACATTGCACCAAATCATTCTCTAACCTTGGTATGATTTCTGGATCGATTACCTTCTGAGAGATTGCATTGAGAAATGCACATAGCTTCACAATGGCTAATCGAACGTTTTCCGGTAGAAGCCCCCTCAATGCAACCGGAAGCAGTTGCGTCATAATCACGTGGCAGTCATGAGACTTTAGGTTCTGGAATTTTTTCTCTGCCATGTTTATTATTCCCTTTATATTCGACGAGAAGCCAGACGGTACCTTAATACTGAGCAGGCATTCAAAGAAGATTTCCTTCTCTTCTTTGGTAAGAGCGTAGCTTGCATGACCCTGATGTATGCCGTCTTTTCCGTGCATACGTTGCTGGTCCTCTCGTGCCTCAGGTGTATCTTTTGTCTTCCCATACACGCCCAAGAAGCCAAGCAGGGTCACACAAAGATTCTTCGTCACGTGCATCACGTCGATTGCGGAGCGGACCTCTAGGTCTTTCCAATAGGGCAGGTCCCAAAATATAGATTTCTTCTTCCACATGGGTGCGCGTCCGTCAGCGTCATTCGGAACAGGTTGTCCACCAGGACCCTTTCCAAAGACCACCTTCAAATCCTTGACCATATCATGTACATCAGCACCAGTACGGTGGCGAGGCTTCGTCCGGTGATCCGCCTCACCTTTGAAATGCTTGCCTTTCTTTCTTACGGGATGCCTGCTCGGAAGAAATCGACGATGTCCCAGGTACACATTCTTCTTACAATTAGCCAAATATATACTGTCGGTATCGTCCAAACAGTGCGTGCATGCGCGGTATCCCTTGTTTGTCTGTCCTGAAAGGTTACTGAGAGCAGGCCAATCATTGATGGTCACGAACAGCAACGCCTTTAGGTCAAATTCTTCCCCCATGTGCTCATCCCACGCACGTACACCTGTTCCATTCCACAGTTGTAAGAGTTCTTCAACTAATGGCCTTAGGTACACATCAATGTCGTTGCCGGGTTGCTTAGGGCCTTGGATGAGCACTGGCATCATAATGAACTTCCGCTTCATGCACAACCAAGGAGGAAGGTTATACAAACATAGAGTCACAGGCCAGGTGCTATGGTTGCTGCTCTGCTCCCCAAAAGGATTAATGCCATCTGCGCTTAGACCAAACCATACGCTCCTTGCGTCATCTGCAAACTCCTTCCCGTACTTTCTTTCGATTTTTCTCCACTGCGACCCGTCAGCGGGTACTCTCAACTTTCCGTCTTTCTTACGGTCTTCTCTGTGCCATCGCATCGCCTTGGCATGCTCTTTGTTTTGGAACAAACGTTTCAACCGTGGTATTATAGGAGCATACCACATCACCTTGGCAGGAATCTTCTTCCTGGGGCGCTCGCCCTCGACATCACCAGGGTCATCGCGGCTGATCTTATAGCGCAATGCACCACATACCGGGCAAGCGTTCAAATCCTCGTACTCACCGCGGTAGAGGATGCAATCATTAGGGCATGCATGTATCTTCTGCACCTCTAACCCTAGAGGGCAGACAACCTTCTTTGCTTCGTACGTACTCTCGGGCAATTCGTTGTCCTTTGGAAGCATATCCTTTATCATTACCAGCAACTTTCCAAATCCCTTGTCAGATACACCATTCTCTGCCTTCCATTGCAGCAATTCCAGTGTGGTGCCCAGCTTTTTCTTGTCACCTACGCAATTCGGGTACAACAATTTTTTGTGATCCTCTAACATGCGCTGCAACTTCTTCTTCTCCAAATCACTTGCGCAGTTTCTCTTTGCATCGGCAATGGCCCGACCTAGATCATCAACGGGCTCATCTGATGCCTCTTCTTCAGCTTCTTCCCGCATTGCCGGCTCAGCTTCTTCCCGCATTACCGGCTCAGCTTCTTCCCCCATTGTTGTATCATCGTATTCAGGGAACCCATGGCCAGGATAGCTGTCGTCGTCCTCTTCTTCTTCATTGTCTTCCATCATAACCCCTCTTTCTCCGTGCTTGGTCCAAACATTATAGTGGGGCATGAAACCGGACTTAAACAGGTGGACGTGAATGGTTCTTGACGTAGAGTAATTGTGACCATTCTTACAGCGAGCACATGGACAAGGCATAAAACCATCCGCCCGCTTGTTTGCCTCAGCCGCAAGCAGAAAAGTATGCACGCCCTCAACGAACTGGGGAGAGCATCGGTCATCGTACATCCATTGCCGGCTCATCTTCATTACACAACACCGAATAGACCAAATTAATACAAGTTCATACATAAAGTTCATACAACACTTAAATGCAACAAACAAATAACTCTCTAGCTAAAGCATTTAAATGCAACAACAAATACGATCAAGATCGCAACTAAGGTAACAATGGATCCAACAGCATAATGATACCAAGCCTCACTATCGATGGCATATTTTCTAATCTTTCTAATCTTCAAGCGCATTTTCTCCATCTTGATCTTGTGATCATCGACGACATCGGCAACATGCAACTCCAATTCCATCTTCTCCCCCTCAATTCTTTTCAATTTTTCTTTCAAGTACTCGTTTTCTCTTTCAACTAAATTTAACCTCTCGACAATAGGGTCGGTTGGAATTTCCGGTTCACATACCTCCTAGAAAAAATTTCTATGTCAACTTGATGGGCATAATTTGTCATAAACACGAAATGCAACTAGTTTTAAAAGAGAATATATATACCACATCCGAATCATAACAAGGACGAGGGCCGACGGGGACGGATATCAAAACCATGGCACTATATGTATAACAAACAACGTACGGGTAAGATAATTATACGAGTAACTATATATCCAAATCACACAAACATCAATTTTTATATAAAATTTCATGAACAAGAGGCTCACCACAAGGTGGTGCCGGCGACGGGACGGTGCGGGCGATCGACGGTGGTTACGACGGAGATTTAGAAGGCACTAAGTAAACCACACCTACATATGCAAACTAAGTGTTATTTTTGACCTCAAATTGCATATAAATCAAATACTAGCACATATATATATCCTCCCAAATTACTAAACTCACAAATTAATCACTATATAAAGCATTGCAAGAGCTAATCTAGCAATGAGAGATGAAAGGACAAAGTTGCTAACCTTTGTGATCATTTGAATGGATGGGGGCCTTCAAATCTTGACAAATTTTGGGCAAAATGTGTGATGAGCTCGAGAGGAAGAGGGGAAGAACAGAGAGGAGAGGGGAAAGGGGAAGAACAGAGCGAGCTCGGGTGTGAAGGGTTTATGTAGGACGACCTTTAGTACTGGTTCGTGCCAAGAACCGGTACTAAAGAGGCTGGAGGGGCCCCAATCTGACAACATCCTGCCACCACTCTCATTAGTACCGGTTCGTGGCACGAACCGGTGCTAAAGGTTCGCCACGAACCGGTACTAATGAAAGCGGCCCGGCTAGCCGTTGGAACCGGCACTAATGTATACATTAGTGCCGGCTCAAATACAAACCGGCACTAATGTGCTTCACGTTTGACCCTTTTTCTACTAGTGAAGAGGTGAAAAGGGATAAACTCGATCTTAGGTTTCTTTGCTCTATCCGTGAGGCTTGACTTTTTGAACTCCACATACATGTCCCCAGGTTGAGGTAATGGGAATTCATCTTCATCTGAGCTCGTCTCCTCCTTTCCCTTAGCTTCATAGTCTTCTTCTTCTTCCGTAGTCCAACCACAATGCTCCACATCCCCATAGACTTTAGGATCTGCAAGGTAATCAGACACATAGCTTTCTCCTTCCGAACCATGGGACTAAATGTTGCTCAAATCTGCAGCAGGACAACTCAAAACAAAGACCAGAGATATTTGCGTGATACGGTGGTCAAAACCTTCAAGAGATTATATAATGAATTTTCACCGACTAAAAGAAGTATCGTGCAATAAAACGGAGTCCAGAGAGCACACGAGGTGCCCATGAGGCAGGGGGCGCGCCCTCCACCCTCGTGGACACCTCGTGTCCTTTCCAGTCTGCTTCTTATTTTCCTATTCTCTTAAATATTGCAAAACAGAGAAAAATTGCCATTAGAATTGTTTTGGAGTCGGTTTACTTACCGTACCACGTACCTATTCCTTTTCAGAGTCTGAAATGTTCCGGAAAGTATCCCTTATGTATTACTCCGGGGTTACAGTTTCAATAATATTAGTTTCAACATTTATGGGATTACCTGAGATATAATGTTTGATTCTTTGACCATTGACCACCTTCGGATTTGTGCCTTTGAAGTTGTTGATTTTTATGGCACCGGAACGATAGACCTCCTCGATGACGTAAGGGCCTTCCCATTTTGAGAGAAGTTTGCCTGCAAAAAATATTAAACGAGAGTTGTATAGCAATACATAATCACCTACATTAAACTCACATTTTTGTATCCTTTTGTCATGCCATCTTTTAACTTTTTCTTTAAACATCTTGGCATTTTCATAGGCTTGGGTTCTCCAGTCATCAAGTGAGCTAATGTCAAATAACCTCTTCTCACCGGCAAGTTTGATGTCATAGTTGAACTCTTTAATAGCCCAATATGCCTTATGTTCTAATTCAAGAGGTAAGTGACATGCTTTTCCATAAACCATTTTATAAGGAGACATACCCATAGGATTTTTATATGTAGTTCTATAAGCCTATAATGCATCATCAAGTTTATTGGACCAATTCTTCCTAGATCTATTAACGGTATTTTGCAAAATTAATTCGAGCTCTCTATTACTCAATTCTACTTGACCACTAGACTGTGGATGATATGGAGATGCAATTCTATGATTAACATCATACTTAGCAAGCATTTTATGAAAGGCACCATGAATAAAATGTGAACCACCATCAGTCATTAAATATCGAGGGACTCCAAACCTTGGAAAAATAACTTCTTTAAGCATCTTATTAATAGAGGTGTTATGATCAGCACTACTAGTTGGAATAGCTTATACCCACTTAGTAACGTAATCAACAGCAACTAAAATATGTGTATACCCATTAGAGGAAGGAAAAGGTCCCATATAATCAAAGCCCCAAACATCAAATGGTTCAATAACAAGTGAATAATTCATAGGCATTTCTTGACGTCTACTAATATTACCAATTCTTTGACATTCATCACAAGACAAGACAAACTTATGGGCATCCTTGAAGAGAGTAGGCCAATAAAAACCAGATTGCAATACCCTGTGTGCAGTTCTATCTCCAGCATGGTACCATCCATAGGTTTCGGAGTGACACTTGCATAGGATCTGTTCTGGTTCATGCTCAGGTACACAATGTCTAATAACACCATCTACTCCTTCTTTATAAAGATGTGGGTCATCCCAAATGTAATGCCTTAAATCATAGAAGAACTTTTTATTTTGTTGGTATGTGAAACTAGGTGGTATAAATTTAGCAACAATGTAATTAGCATAATCAGCATACCATGGAGCAGTACGAGAAGCATTTATGACATTTAATTGTTCATCAGGAAAGCTATCATCAATAGGTAGTGGGTCATCAAGAACATTCTCTAACCTAGACAAGTTGTCTGCAACGGGGTTCTCATCTCCCTTTCTATCAATAATATGCAAATCAAATTCTTGTAGCAGGAGAGCCCATCTAATAATTCTAGGTTTAGCATATTTCTTTTCCATAAGATATTTAATAGCAGCATGATCAGTGTGAATAGTTAATTTAGAATCAACAATATAAGGTCTGAACTTATCACATGCAAATATAACTGCTTAAAATTCTTTTTTAGTAGTAGCATAATTTCTCTGCGCATTGTCTAGAGTTTTACTAGTATATTGAATAACATTTAATTTCTTATCAACTCTTTGTCCTAGAACAGCCTCTACAGCATAATCACTAGCATCACACATAATTTCAAAAGGGTAATTCCAATCAGGTGGCTGAACAATAGGTGCAGAAATCAAAGCTTTCTTAAGTATTTCAAATGCTTCTACACAATCATAATCAAAGACAAAAGGAATATCTTTTTGTAATAGGTTAGTCAGAGGTCGAGAAATTTTTGAGAAGTCCTTAGTGAACCTCCTATAAAAGCCGGCATGACCAAGGAAACTTCTTATACCTTTGATGTCCTTGGGACATGGCATCTTTTCAATAGCATCAACTTTAGCTTTGTCAACTACTACCTCTTGAGCACTTCGTTGATTTTCCCTTGAAGACAAAAGTGCTACCTCTTGAGCACTGCATTGGTTTTCCCCGAAGAGGAAGGGATGATGCAGCAAAGTAGCATAAGTATTTCCCTCAGTTTTTGAGAACCAAGGTATCAATCCAGAAGGAGGCTACGCGCGAGTCCCTCACACCTGCACAAAACAAATAAATCCTTGCAACCAACGCGATAAGGGGTTGTCAATCCCTACACGGCCACTTACGAGAGTGAGATCTGATAGGTATGATAAGATAATATTTTTGGTATTTTTGTGATAAAGATGCAAAGTAAAATAAAAGCAAAGTAAAAAAGCAAAGGAAATAACTAAGTAGTAGGAGATTAATATGATGAAGATAGACCCGGGGGCCATAGTTTCACTAGTGGCTTCTCTCGAGAGCATAAGTGTTCTACGGTGGGTGAACAAATTACTGTTGAGCAATTGACATAATTGAGCATAATTATGAGAATATCTAGGCATGATCATGTATATAGGCATCACGTCCGAGACAAGTAGACCGACTCCTGCCTGTATGTACTACTATTACTCCACTCATCGACCACTATCCAGCATGCATCTAGAGTATTAAGTTAATGAAAACAGAGTAACGCCTTAAGCAAGATGACATCATGTAGAGGGATAAGCTCATGCAATATGATGAAAACCCCATCTTGTTATCCTTGATGGCAACAATACAATACGTGCCTTGCTGCCCCTACTGTCACTGGGAAAGGACACCGCAAGATTGAACCCAAAGCTAAGCACTTCTCCCATTGCAAGAAAGATCAATCTGGTAGGCCAAACCAAACTGGTAATTCAAAGAGACTTGCAAAGATAGCCAATCATACATAAAAGAATTTAGAGAAGATTCAAATATTGTTCATAGATAGACTTGATCATAAACCCACAATTCATCGGTCTCAACAAACACACCGCAAAAAGAAGATTACATCGAATAATTCTCCACAAGAGAGGGGGGGGACCATTGTATTGAGATCCAAAAAGAGAGAAGAAGCCATCTAGCTACTAACTATGGACCCGTAGGTCTGAGGTGAACTACTCACACTTCATCGGAGGGGCTATGGGGTTGATGTAGAAGCCCTCTGTGATCGATGCCCCCTCCAGCGGAGCTCTGGAACAGGCCCCAACATGGGATCTCATGGATACAGAAAGTTGCAGCGGTGGAATTAGGGTTTTGGCTCCGTATCTGATTGTTTGGGGGTATGTAGGTATATATAGGAGGAAGGAGTACGTCGGTGGAGCAACAGGGGGCCCACGAGGGTGGAGGGCACGCCTTGGGGGGGGGGGGGGGGGTAGGCGCGCCCCCTACCTCGTGGCCTCCTGTTTTGTGTCTTGACGTATGGTCCAAGTCTCCTAGGTCTTGTTCGTTGAGAAAATCACGTTCACGAAGGTTTCATTCCGTTCGGACTCCGTTTGATATTCCTTTTCTTCGAAACCCTAAAACAGGCAAAAAACAGCAATTCTGGGCTGGGCCTCCCGTTAATAGGTTAGTCCCAAAAATAATATAAAAGTGGACAATAAAGGCCAATAATGTCCAAAACAGTAGATAATATAGCATGGAGCAATAAAAAATTATAGATACGTTGGAGACGTATCAAGCATCCCCAAGCTTAATTCCTACTCGTCCCCGAGTAGGTAAATGATAAAAGTAGAATTTTTGATGCGGAGTGCTTGTTGGCATAATTTTTATGTAACTCTTCTTAATTGTGGTATGAATATTCAGATCCGAAAGATTCAAGACAAAAGTTTATATTGACATAAAAATAATAATACTTCAAGCATACTAACAGAGCAATTATGTCTTCTCAAAATAACATGGCCAAAGAAAGTTTATCCCTACAAAATCATATAGTTTAGTCATGCTCCATTTTCGTCACACAAGAATGGTCTCATCATGCACAACCCCGATGATAAGCCAAGCAATTGTTTCGTACTTTAGTAATCTCAAACCTATAAACTTTCACGCAATATATGAGCGCGAGCCATGGACATAGCACTATGGGTGGAATAGAATATAATGAGGGGGGTTATCTGGAGAGGACAAAAAGGAGAAAGTCTCACATCAACGAGGCTAATCAATGGGCTATGGAGATGCCCACCGATTGATGTTAATGCAAGGAGTAGGGATTGCCATGCAACGGATGCACTATAGCTATAAATGTATGAAAGCTCATCAAAAGAAACTAAGTGGATGTGCATCCAACTTGCTTGCTCACGAAGACCTAGGGCACTTGAGGAGACCCATTGTTGGAATATACAAGCCAAGTTCTATAATGAAAATTCCCACTAGTATATGAAAGTTACAAAACAAGAGACTCTCTATCATGAAGATTACGGTGCTACTTTGAAGCACAAGTGTGGAAAAGGATAGTAACATTGTCCCTTCTCTCTTTTTTTGTTTGGCCTTTCTCTTTTTTTGTACTTTCTCTCCTTTTTTTATAATTCCTCACTTGGGACAATGCTCTAGAAAATGATGATCATCACAGTTCTATTTATTTACAACTCGATACTAGAATAAAGTATGACTCTATATAAATGCCTCCAGCGGTGTACCGGGATATGCAATGAACCAAGAGTGACATGTATGAAAGAATTATGAACAGTGGCTTTGCCACAAATACTATCTCAACTACATGATCATGCTAAGCAATATGACAATGATGAATATGTCATGATAAATGGAATGGTGGAAAGTTTCATGGCAATATATCTCGGAATGGCTATGGAAATGCCATAATAGGTAGGTATGGTGGCTATTTTGAGGAAGATATAAGGAGGTTTATGTGTGAAAGAGCATATCATATCATGGGGTTTGGATGCACCGGCGAAGTTTGCGCCAACTCTCAATGTGAGAAAGGGCAATGCATGGTACCGAAGAGGCTAGCAAGGATGGATGGGTGAGAGTGCGTATAATCCATGGACTCAACATTAGTCATAAAGAACTCACATACTTATTGCAAAAATCTACAAGTCATCAAAAACCTCGGCACTACGCGCATGCTCCTAGGGGGATGGATTGGTAGGAAAAGACCATCGCTCGTCCCCGACCGCCACTCATAAGGAGGATAATCAAATAACACCTCATGTTTCAAATTTGTTACATAACGTTTACCATACGTGCATGTTACGGGACTTGCAAACTTCAACACAAGAATTTCTCAATTTCACAACTACTCAACTAGCACGACTTTGATATTATTACCTCCATATCTAAAAACAATCATCAAGCATCAAACTTCTCTTAGTATTCAAAACACTCATAAGAAAATTTTACTAATATTGAACACCTAGCATATTAGGATTTTAAGCAAATTACCATGCTATTTGAGACTCTCAAAATAATATAAGTGAAGCATGAGAGATCAATAGTTTCTATAAAACAAATCCACCACCATGCTCTAAAAGATATAAGTCAAGTACTAGAGCAAAACTATATAACTCAAAAGATATAAGTGAAGCACATAGAGTATTCTAACAAATTCCAAATCATGTATGGCTCTCTCAAAAGGTGTGTACAGAAAGGATGATTGTGGTAAACTAAAAAGTAAAGACTCAAATCATACAAGACGCTCCAAGCAAAACACATATCATGTGGCGAATAAAAATATAGCTCCAAGTAAATTTACCGGTACAAGTAGATGAAAGAGGGGATGCCTTCCGGGGCATCCCCAAGCTTTGGCTTTTAGGTGTCCTTAGATTATCTTGGGGGTGCCATGGGCATCCACAAGCTTAGGCTCTTGCCACTCCTTGTTCCATAATCCATCAAATGTTTACCCAAAACATGAAAACTTCACAACACAAAACTCAAAGTAGAAAATCTCGTGAGCTCCGTTAGCGAAAGAAAACAAAAGACCACTTCAAGGTACTGTAATGAACTCATTCTTTATTTATATTGGTGTTAAACCTACTGTATTCCAACTTCTCTATCGTTTATAAACTATTTTACTAGCCATAGATTCATCAAAATAAGCAAACCACACACGAAAAACATAATCTGTCAAAAACAGAATAGTCTGTAGTAATCTGTAGCTAGCACAAGATCTGGAACACCAAAAATTCTAAAATAAATTGCTGGACGTGCGGAATTTATCTATTAATCATATGAAAAAGAATTAACTAAATAGCACTTTCCAAATAAAAATAGCAGCAGTTCTCGTGAGCGCTATAGTTTCTGTTTTTATAGCAAATGTAACAAGACTTTTGCCAAGTCTTCCCAACGGTTCTACTTGGCACAAACAGTAATAAACACAAAAAACATAACCAAAATAGAGGCTAGATCAATTATTTATTATAAACAGGAGCAAAAAGCAAGGAATAAAAAATAAAATTAGGTTGCCTCCCAACAAGCGCTATTGTTTAACGCCCCTAACTAGGCATAACAAGCAAGGATAGATGTAGGTATTGC
Source organism: Triticum aestivum (assembly GCF_018294505.1). NCBI lineage: Eukaryota > Viridiplantae > Streptophyta > Magnoliopsida > Poales > Poaceae > Triticum > Triticum aestivum. The sequence continues at coordinate 669,115,437 of NC_057800.1, forward strand.
CATCTTTGGTAGGCAATCCATAAGTGGCTCTCATGATTGATTCATAAGTTAATTTAATTTTCTTTCTAGGAAAGTGTTCCATGCCTTTCCTTAATGGAAATTGGAATCTAATATTTCCTTCCTTCATATCAATAATTGCACCAATCGTTCTAAGGAAAGGTCTACCAAGAATAATAGGACATGAAGGATTGCAATCTATGTCAAGAACAATAAAATCGACGGGCACATAATTCCTTTTTGCAACAGTAAGAACATCATTAATTCTTCCCATAGGTTTCTTAATAGTGGAATCTGCAAGGTGCAAGTTTAGAGAGCAATCATCAAAATCATGGAAACCTAATAAATCACACAAAGCCTTTGGAATCGTGGAAACACCAGCACCCAAATCAAATAAAGCATAGCATTCATGATCTTTAATTTTAATTTTAATAGTTGGTTCCCACTCATCATAAAGTTTTCTAGGTATAGAAACTTCCAATTTAAGTTTTTCTTCATAAGATCGCATCAAGGCATCAACGATATGTTTAGTAAACGCTTTATTTTGACTATAAGCGTGAGGAGAATTTAGCACGGATTGCAACAAGGAAATACAATCAATCAAAGAGCAATTTTCATAGTTAAATTTCTTGAAATCCATAATAGTGGGTTTAGCAACATCTAGGGTTTTAATTTCTTCAATCCCACTTTTATCAATTTTAACATCAAGATCAAAAAATTCCGAATTCTTGGAACGTCTTCTAGGTAAAGGTGGATCATATTCAGTACCATCATTATCAAGATTCATATTGAAAAACAAAGATTTAATAGGGGACACATCAATAACTTTTAGATCTTCATCTTTATTTTCCTAGGAATTGGAAGAACACGCTTTAATAAAGGCATCTTTCATAGCACGCGTCCTAGCGGTTCTTTCCTTGCACTCATCAATGGAAATTCTCATGGCTTTGAGAGAATCATTGAGAAATTCTATCAACGTTCCTAGCCAAATCATCAATCTTAAGCAATTTTTCTTCAATCATAGCATTAAAGTTCTTTTGCAAAGAAATAAATTCTTTAATATTAGATTCAAAATCAGAGGTCATCTTATTATAATTTCCATAAGAATTGTTGTAGGAATTACCATAATTATTAGAGCGATTACTAGGATAAGGCCTAGGATTGAAATTCCCTCTATACGCGTTGTTACCAAAATTGTTCGTACCAACAAAATTCACATCCATAGATTCATTATTATTCTCAATCAAAGTAGACAAGGGCATATCATTAGGATCAGAAGAAACACTCCTATTAGCAAATAATTTCATAAGTTCATCCATCTTTCCACTCAAAATATTAATTTCTTCTATCGCATGCACCTTTTTATTAGTAGATCTTTCAGTATGCCATTGAGAATAATTAACCATAATATTATCTAGGAGTTTAGTAGCTTCTCCTAAAGTTATTTCCATAAAAGTGGCTCCCGCGGTCGAATCTAAAAGATTTCTAGAAGCAAAATTCAATCCGACATAAAAATTTGTATAATCATCCAGAAATTTAAACCATGAGTAGTGCAATTACGTATCATTAGTTTCATTCTCTCCCAAGCTTGTGCAACATGTTCATGATCAAGTTGCTTAAAATTCATAATATTGTTTCTAAGAGAGATGATCTTAGCGGGAGGAAAATAGTTAGAGATAAAAGCATCTTTGCACTTGTTCCATGAATCAATACTATTTTTAGGAAAATACGAAAATCAAGCTTTAGCACGATCTCTAGGCGAAAAAGGAAATAGCTTCAATTTAACAATATCATTATCCACATCTTTCTTATTTTGCATATCACGCAAACCAACAAAGCTATTTAGATGGGTAGCGGCATCTTCACTAGGAAGGCCGGAAAACGGATCTTTCATGATAAGATGTAGCAAAGCAGTATTAATTTCACAAGATTCAGCATCGGTAAGAGGAGCAATCGGAGTGCTAATAAAATCATTGTTGTTGGTATTGGTGAAGTCACACAATTTAGTGTTATCTTGAGCCATCGTGACAAACAAGCAAACTAACACACAAGCAAACAAAAAGCAAGCGGCAAATAGAGGCAAATAGAGAAAGAGAGGGACGATAGAGAGAGAGGGCGAATAAAACGGCAATGGTGAAGTGGGGGAGAGGAAAACAAGAGGCAAATGGCAAATAATGTAATGCGGGAGATAAGGGTATTTGATGGGTACTTGGTATATTGACTTTTGCATAGACCTCCCCGGCAACGGCGCCAGAAATCCTTCTTGCTACCTCTTGAGCACTGCGTTGGCTTTCCCCGAAGAGGAAGGGATGATGCAACAAAGTAGCGTAAGTATTTCCCTCAGTTTTTGAGAACCAAGGTATCAATCCAATAGGAGGCTATGCGCGAGTCCCTCGCACCTGCACAAAACAAATAAATCCTCGCAACCAACGTGATAAGGGGTTGTCAATCCCTACACGGCCCCTAACGACAGTGAGATATGATAGATATGATAAGATAATATTCTTGGTATTTTTGTGATAAAGATGCAAAGTAAAATAAAAGCAAAGTAAAAAAGCAAAGGAAATAACTAAGTAGTAGGAGATTAATATGATGAAGATAGACCCGGGGGCTATAGGTTTCACTAGTGGCTTCTCTCGAGAGCATAAGTGTTGTACGGTGGGTGAACAAATTACTGTTGAGCAATTGATAGAATTGAGCATAATTATGAGAATATCTAGGCATGATCATGTATATAGGCATCACGTCCGAGACAAGTAGACCGACTCCTGCCTGCATCTACTACTATTACTCCACTCATCGACCGCTATCCAACATGCATCTAGAGTATTAAGTTAATTAAAAATAGAGTAAGGCCTTAAGCAAGATGACATGATGTAGAGGGATAAACTCATGCAATATGATGAAAACCCCATCTTTTTATTCATGATGGCAACAATACAATACGTGCCTTGCTGCCCCTACTGTCATTGGGAAAGGACACCGCAAGATTGAACCCAAAGCTAAGCACTTCTCCCATTGCAAGAAAGATCAATCTAGTAGGCCAAACCAAACTGATAATTCGAAGGGACTTGCAAAGATAGCCAATCATACATAAAAGAATTCAAAGAAGATTCAAATATTGTTCATAGATAGACTTGATCATAAACCCACAATTCATCGGTCTCAACAAACACACTCCAAAAAGAAGATTACATCGAATACATCTCCACAAGAGAGGGGAGAACATTGTATTGAGATCCAAAAAGAGAGAAGAAGCCATCTAGCTACTAACTATGGACATGTAGGTCTGAGGTGAACTACTCACACTTCATCGGAGGGGCTATGGGGTTGATGTAGAAGCCCTCTCTGATTGATGCCCCCTCCGGCGGAGCTCTGGAACAGGCCCCAACATGGGATCTCATGGATACAGAAAGTTGCAGCGGTGGAATTAGGGTTTTGGCTCCGTATCTGATTGTTTGGGGGTACGTAGGTATATATAGGAGGAAGGAGTACGTCAGTGGAGCAACAGGGGGCCCACGAGGGTGGAGGGCGCGCCCCCAACCTCGTGGCCTCCTCTTTGGTGTCTTGACGTAGGGTCCAAGTCTCCTGGGTCTTGTTCGTTGAGAAAATCACGTTCCCGAAGGTTTCATTCCGTTTGGACTCCGTTTGATATTCCTTTTCTTCGAAATCCTGTAACAGGCAAAAAACATCAATTCTGGGCTGGGCCTCCGGTTAATAGGTTAGTCTCAAAAATAATACAAAAGTGGATAATAAATCCCAATAATGTCCAAAACAATAGATAATATAGCATGGAGCAATTAAAAATTATAGATACGTTGGAGACGTATCGGAAAGGGTGATGCAGCAGAGCAGCATAAGTATTTCCCTCAGTTTTTGAGAACCAAGGTATCAATCCAGTAGGAGGCCACGCACGAGTCCCTCGCACCTACACGAACAATTAAACTCCTCGCAACCAACGCGATAAAGGGGTTGTCAATCCCTTCACTGTCACCTACGAGAGTGAGATCTGATACATATGGTAAGATAATATTTTTGGTATTTTTATGATAAAGAGAAATAAATATGCAAGTAAAATAAATGGCAAAGGAAATAACTAAGTATTGGAAGATTAATATGATGGAAAATAGACCCGGGGGCCATAGGTTTCACTAGTGGCTTCTCTCGAGAGCATAAGTATTACGGTGGGTAAACAAATTACTGTTGAGCAATTGAAAGAATTGAGCATAGTTATGATAATATCTAGGTATGATCATGTATATAGGCATCACGTCCGAGACAAGTAGACCGACTCCTGCCTGCATCTACTACTATTACTCCACACATCGTCGTTATCCAGCATGCATCTAGAGTATTAAGTTCAAGAGAACAGAGTAACGCTTTAAGAAAGATGACACGATGTAGAGGGATAAACTCATGCAATATGATATAAACCCCATCTTGTTATCCTCGATGGCAACAATACAATACGTGCCTTGCTGCCCTACTGTCACTGGGAAAGGACACCACATGATTGAACCCAAAGCTAAGCACTTCTCCCATTGCAAGAAAGATCAATCTAGTAGGCCAAACCAAACTGATAATTCAAAGAGACTTGCAAATATAACCAATCATACATAAAAGAATTCAGAGAAGATTCAAATATTGTTCATAGATAAACTTGATCATAAACTCACAATTCATCTATCTCAACAAACACACTGCAAAAGAAGATTACATCGAATAGATCTCCACAAGGGAGGGGGAGAACTTTGTATTGAGATCCGAAAAGAGAGAAGAAGCCATCAAGGTAACAACTATGGACCCAAAGATCTGAAGTAAACTACTCACACTTCACCGGATAGGCTATGGTGTTGATGTAGAAGCCCTCCGTGATCGATACCCCCTCCAGCGGAGCTTCGGAAAAGGCCCCAAGATGGGATCTCGTGGTTACAGAAAGTTACAGCGGTGGAATTAGGTTTTTGGCTTCGTATCTGGTAGTTTGGGGGTACGTAGGTATATATAGGAGGAAGGAGTATGTTAGTGGAGCAACGTGGGCTGCCTATGGGGGGGGGGGTAGGCGTTCCCCCCTACCTCATGCCCTCTTGGTTGCTTTCTTGATGTAGGGTCCAAGTTCTCTGGATCATGCTCGTTCCAAAAATCACGTTCCCGAAGGTTTCATTCGGTTTGGACCCCGTTTGATATTCTTTTTCTACGAAACCATAAAATAGGCAAAAAATAGCAATTCTGGGCTGGGCCTCTGGTTAATACGTTAGTCCCAAACATAATATAGAAGTGTATAATAAAGCCCAATAATGTCCAAAACAGGATATAATATAGCATGGAACAATCAAAAAATTATAGATACGTTGGAGACGTATCAAGCATCCCCAAGCTTAATTCCTGCTCGTCCTCGAGTACGTAAATGATAAAAACAGAATTTTTGATGTGGAATGCTACTTGGCATAATTTCAATGTAATTCTTCTTAATTGTGGTATGAATATTCTGATCCGAAAGATTCAAGACAAAAGTTCAATATCGACATAGAAATAATAATACTTCAAGCATACTAACTAAGCAATTATGTCTCTTCAAAATAACATGGCCAAAGAAAGTTATCCCTAAAAAATCATATAGTCTGGCTATGCTCCATCTTCACCACACAAAGTATTTAAATCATGCACAACCCCGATGACAAGCCAAGCAATTGTTTCATACTTTTAGTGTTCTCAAACTTTTTCAATCTTCACGCAATACATGAGCAAGAGCCATGGAATAGCACTATAGGTGGAATAGAATGGTGGTTGTGGAGAAGACAAAAAGGGGGAAGATAGTCTCACATCAACTAGGCATATCAACGGGCTATGGAGATGCCCATTAATAGATATCAATGTGAGTGAGTAGGGATTGCCATGCAACAGATGCACCAGAGCTATAAGTATATGAAATCTCAACAAAAAGAACTAAGTGGGTGTGCATCCAACTCGCTTGCTCACGAAGACCTAGGGCATTTTAAGGAAGCCCATCATTGGAATATGCAAGCCAAGTTCAATAATGAAAAATTCCCACTAGTATATGAAAGTGATGACATAGGAGACTCTCTATGAAGATCATGGTGCTACTTTGAAGCACAAAGTGTGGTAAAACGATAGTAACATTGTCCCTTCTCTCTTTTTCTCTCATTTTTTATTTGGGCCTTTTCTCCTTTTATGGCCTCTTTTTTAGTCCGGAGTCTCATCCCGACTTGTGGGGGAATCATAGTCTCCATCATCCTTTCCTCACTTGGGAAAATGCTCTAAAAATGATGGTCATCACACTTTTTATTTACTTACAACTCAACAATTACAACTCAATACTTAGAACAAAATATGACTCTATGTGAATGCCTCCGATGGTGTACCGGGATGTGCAATGATGCATGAGTGACATGTATGAAAGAATTATGAATGGTGGCTTTGCCACAAATACAATGTCAACTACATGATCATGCAAAGCAATATGACAATGGTGGAGCGTGTCATAGCAAACGGAACAGTGGAAAGTTGCATGGCAATATATCTCGGAATGGCTATGGAAATGCCATGATAGGTAGGTATGGTGGCTGTTTTGAGGAAGGTATATGGTGGTTGTATGATACCGGCGAAAGGTGCGCGGTATTAGAGAGGCTAGCAATGGTGGAAGGGTGAGAGTGCGTATAATCCATGGACTCAACATTAGTCATAAAGAACTCATACACATATTGCAAAAATCTACAAGCTATCAAAGCAAAGTACTACGCGCGTGCTCCTAGTGGGATAGATTGGTAGGAAGAGACCATCGCTCGTCCCCGACCGCCACTCATAAAGACAATCAATAAATAAATCAAGCTCCGACTTCATCACATAAAGGTTCACCATACGTGCATGCTACCGGAATCACAAACTTCAACACAATAATTTATCAAATTCACAACTACTCAACAAGCACGACTCTAATATCACCATCTCCATATCTCAAAACAATTATCAAGTATCAAACTTCTCATAGTATTCAACACACTCATAAGAAAATTTTATTATTAATCTTGAATGTCTAACATAATTAAAGCAATTTACCATGCTGTTTTGTAGGACTCTCAAAATAATCTAAGTGAAGCATGAGAGAACAAAAGTTTCTATAAAACAAATCCACCATCATGCTCTAAAAGATATAAGTGAAGCACTAGCACAAAAACTATATAACTCAAAAGATATAAGTGAAGCACATAGATTATTCTAACAATTTCCGAACCATGTGTGTATCTCTCAAAAAGGTGTGTGCAGCAAGGATGATTGTGGAAAACAAAAAAATAAAGACTAAAATAATACAAGACGCTCCAAGTAAAACACATATCATGTGGTAAATAAAAATATAGCTCCAAGGAAAGTTACCGATAAAAGTAGACGAAAGAGGGGATGCCTTCCGGGGCATCCCCAAGCTTTGACTTTTAGGTGTCCTTAGATTATCTTCGGGGTGCCGTGGGAATCCCCAAGCTTAGGCTCTTGCCACTCCTTGTTCCATAATCCATCAAATCTTTACCCAAAACATGAAAACTTCACAACACAAAACTTAAAGTAGAAAATCTCGTGAGCTTCGTTAGCGAAAGAAAAGAAAACACCACTACAAGGTACTGTAGTGAACTCATTATTTATTTATATTGGTGTTAAACCTACTGTATTCCAACTTATCTATGGTTTATAAACTATTTTACTATCCATAGATTCATCAAAATAAGCAAACAACACATGGAAATCAGAATCTGTCAAAAACAGAACAGTCTGTAGTAATCTGCATCTAACGAAGGTTATGTAACCCCAAAAATTCTAAAATAAATTTCTGGACATGATGTGACGCCCCCGATTCAATCGTACACTAATCATGCACGCAAATGTGTACGATCAAGATCAGGGACTCACGGGAAGATATCACAACACAACTCTACAAATAAAATAAGTCATACAAGCATCATAATACAAGCCAGGGGCCTCGAGGGCTCGAATACAAGTGCTCGATCATAGACGAGTCAGCGGAAGCAACAATATCTGAGTACAGACATAAGTTAAACAAGTTGCCATAAGATGGCTAGCACAAACTGGGATACAGATCGAAAGTGGCGCATGCCTCCTGCCTGGGATCCTCCTAACTACTCCTGGTCGTCGTCGTCAGCCTGCACGTAGTAGTAGGCACCTCCAATGTAGTAGTCGTCGTCGACGCTGGCTCCTGGCTCCTGGACTCCAGCATCTGGTTGCGACAACCAGAAAGAAAGGAAAGGGGAAAAGGGGGGAGAAAGCAACCGTGAGTACTCATCCAAAGTACTCGCAAGCAAGGAACTACACTACATATGCATGGGTATATGTGTAAGGAGGCCATATCAGTGGACTGAACTGCAGAATGCCAGAATAAGAGGGGGATAGCTAATCCTGTCGAAGACTACGCTTCTGGCAGCCTCCGTCTTGCAGCATGTAGAAGAGAGTAGATTGAAGTCCTCCAAGTAGCATCTCCAAGTAGCATATCCAGGTAGCATCTCCAAGCGCATCTCCAGTCGCATCGCATAGCATAATCCTACCCGGCGATCCTCTCCTCGTCGCCCTGTAGAAAAGCGATCACCGGGTTGTCTGTGGAACTTGGAAGGGTGTGTTTTATTAAGTATCCGGTTCTAGTTGTCATAAGGTCAAGGTACAACTCCAAGTCGTCCTGTTACCGAAGATCACGGCTATTCGAATAGATTAACTTCCCTGCAGGGGTGCACCACATAGCCCAACACGCTTGATCCCATTTGGCCGGACACACTTTCCTGGGTCATGCCCGGCCGCGGAAGATCAACACGTCGCAGCCCCACCTAGGCAAAACAGAGAGGCCAGCACGCCGGTCTAAACCTAAGCGCACAGGGGTCTGGGCCCATCGCCCATAGCACACCTGCACGTTGCGAGGGCGGCCGGAAGCAGAACTAGCCCCCTTAATACAAGAGCAGGCTTACGTTCCAATCCGGCGCGCGCCGCTCCGTCGCTGACGTCTGAAGTGCTTCGGCTGATACCACGACGCCGGGATACCCATAACTACTCCCGCGTAGATGGTTAGTGCGTATAGGCTCGTAGCCAGACTCAGATCAAATACCAAGATCTCGTTAAGCGTGTTAAGTATCCGCGAATGCCGAACAGGGCCAGGCCCACCTGTCTCCTAGGTGGTCTCAACCTGCCCTGTCGCTCCGCCACAAAGTAACAGTCGGGGGCCGTCGGGAACCCAGGCCCACCTCTACCGGGATGGAGCCACCTGCCCCTTCAGCCCCCATCTCCAAACAGTATCACAGTAATGTAACAGTGTAAAGTATATAGTATATGCCCGTGATCACCTCCCGAAGTGATCACAGCCCAGTAGTATAGCATGGCAGACGGACAAGAGTGTAGGGTCACTGATGGAACACTAGCATCCTATACTAAGCATTTAGGATTGCAGGGTAAGGTATCAATGACTGTAGCAGCAATGACAGGCTATGCATCAGAATAGGATTAACGGAAAGCAGTAACATGCTACACTACTCTAATGCAAGCAGTATAGAGAAGAGTAGGCGATATCTGGTGATCAAAGGGGGGGCTTGCCTGGTTGCTCTGGCAAGAGAGAGGAGTCGTCAACTCCGTAGTCGAACTGGTCAACAGCAGCGTCGGTCTCGTAGTCTACCGGAGAGAAGAGGGGGAAGAAATAATGAATACAGAGCAAACAAAGCATCACAAAATATAACAAGGCAATACGCGATGTTCGGTGTGCCCTAAGGCGGTAGTAGGTGATACCGGTGAAGGGGGGGAGGAAACATCCGGGAAAGTATTCCCGGTGTTTCGTGTTTTCTCACAGATGAACCGGAGGGGGAAAGTTGCGTGTTCGGTATGCTAGGGGTGTGTGGCGAACGAACGGGCTCCGTAACCGGATTCGTCACGTCGTTCTGAGCAACTTTCCTGTTGAAAATATTTTAATCCGAGTTACGGATTAAAAGATATGATTTTCTAAAGATTTTATGAATTTTCTGGAATTTATTTAATTATGTAATTAATTCGGAAAACAGATTAATGACATCAGCATGATGTCATGCTGACATCAGCAGTCAACAGAGTTGACTTGGTCAACCTGACATGTGGGTCCAGTGGGACCCACCTGTCATTCTCTGTTTAGTTTAATTACAGATTAGTTAATTTAATTAGTGATTAGGTTAATCTAATCAGGATTAGTTAACTTAATTAATTACTTAATTAATTAATTAATTAATAATTAATATTATTAAATCATTTTTAATTTTATTAATTATATTTATTGTTTTTATTTATTTTATTATTTATTTATTATTATTTTTTAATCCCCTTTTTTTTAACGTTCTGGGGCGGGGCCCCCTAGTCAGTGGCCCGGGGGCCTTAGCGGGCACAGGGCGGTGCGGGTGCGGGTGCGGGTGCGGGCGTGAGCCCGACTGGGCACTGGGCACCCGTGCCCGAGGCCACCGCAGCGAGGGCGCGAGGCCCAGCTGCGTCGGCGGCCTCGCTCGACAGCGGCAGGGGGCGGGGAGCAGGGGAGGCCCCGGACGGCGACGGCCCTGGCGGGCGCGGCCAGGAGCCGCGGGAAGGAGGCGGTGGTGGCCGGGCGGGCATCAGCCGTAGGTGGCACGAGCGGCGACGGGAGCGACGGAGCGCGCGGATAACGCGCGGGTGCGCGCGTGCTCACCGCGAGCACGAGCACCTGGCGGCGCGTGCACGACTGCGGGACGGCGCGCGGCGCGGCCCCGAGCGGCGAGCAGGGAACGAGGGAGAGAGAGGAGGGGCGCGGGGGTTGCTCACGGCGCGGAGTAGGGTTCGGGGCAGCGGGCTCGGCGGAGGTCGGGGAAGTCCGACGAGGAAGAGGACGAGGACGACGTCGGCGGAGGCGGAAGCAGGCCGGTGGGGTGGTCGCGGCGTCGTGGCCTCCGGCGAGGTACTCGGGCGGTGGCGCATCCAGATCGGTGAAGAGGGGGAGGCGCAGGAGGGAGACGAGGCGACGGCAGCGGGGCGAAGTAGAGGTGCGGGGCGGCGGCGCCAGGGGCGCCCAAGGGGGCGCTCGTCGATGGGGGGGGGGAAGGGGGCGCTCGTACCCGATCCAGATCGGGACGAGGAGAGGAGAGACGTGGGGAGTGGGAGGAGTGGGTTAGGGTTCGGTGTCACCTGGGTGGGCTAGTAGGTGAGGTGGGGTGGGGTGGGCCGGTCCGGCTGGGCCGGCCAGGGTAGGCCAGATGGGTTGAGGCCTAAGGGGGGCGCGGTGGTAAGCTGGGCCAGTCGGCCCAGGTGAGGGGGCGGGGGTTCTTCCTTTTTTTTCTGTTTTGCATTTTCTTTTATTATTTCTCTTCTTTGTTTTAATTCATTTTAAAATATTCAGACACTTTCTAAAAATATGTTTTCTTTAATATAATTACCCTTGTAATATTCGGCACCCACCGAACAATTTTGTTTCAACTTTTGAAAACGTTTGTTGTTTGACATATTTAGAATTTAAATTTCAAAACGGTTTTGAATCATTAAGAGGTTAGCAACGGTAACCGAGGTGACGTGGCATGATTAGCGTGGGGTTACTGTAGAATGATTATCCGGGCGTCACAATTCTCCTCCACTACAAGAAATCTCGTCCCCAGATTTAAGAGGGGTGTAAGGGGGGAAGTTTGGTAACGAATCTAGCGGGTCTTCTCATCCTGGCTTGCTCTTCTCGAAGAGGCCGGTCCAATACATTGATTTATTCATTTCGCTGCTTTAGGTCATCAAGATGAAGTCGGCGTCCTTTCTTCCAGAACTCCATCGTACTTATGAATAGGTAAGGGGCAGCTCGGCTACGACAGAATGCTTATGAGGGAAACAATCTGGGGTTTAACCCATGAAGGAGCATAAGATTATCTCTCGAGTTGAACATATCGAATACATCAAGAGTAAGGTACGAAGGTACAATAAGAGGTTCCAAGTGGATAGATAGTTGCTCAAAGTCTGAACCAGAGTGAGAAAGGGTTTTAGAGCAGCGAGAGTAAGTATTGCGTCTGATACCAGAATAGAGCACTAGGAGGGTGGCTCGTGAATTAAATACGAAGCCAAGCGCGAGGAATAACTTCGACAACAAGGTGTATAGGAGAGTCGGGTTTTGATCCTGTGGAACTGTGGGTTATGGGCCCACCATGTGGGTTAAAAGTAGGAAGGGCGTTGACATCTTGCATGGTCATGTAGGCAAGGCTTGTCAGAGGTTAGTCTGTCGGTTATGTCGACAACAACATCGGTACCAAGGGCGAGGGACGAAGAGAACCAGTTTTCCTGCTCGTTCAACGAGGCGGACCAATAGGCAAAGTTCTCATCCATCGGTGGTTACCGGAATGTCATCAACAATAGAAACAGGGTCTTACTGACACGGTTGTACACCAAGGTGTTTACTTAAGCAGAAGAATATTGCTGCTTAAATCATATGGACCACGAGGAAGATTAAACAAATCAATGGAAAGGAAAATGTGATCATCAGATTAAATAGAGCAATGGAAAGGAAAATGTGTTTGAACACATTATTCAGGGGTATATCCTTCGCTAAGGACAAACAGAGCATGATATCCACAACAGGATATAATGTAGAAGACCCTTTAGGAAAGGGGAGAGAAACTTCATGACATTACCCATACAACGGTGTTTGGATAATTGAGCAAGAAACATTTAGCATTGGGCTTCTAATGTTCTTGTTGAAAATCAGAGTATCACAGACATGCTTCGAGATAGCATTTGACGTGGTCACTGGGTAAAGATCAGACTTTGGATACTCAAAGGATCCATCAGGAACAGCTTGTAGAATAAGTCTTAGAATTTCCTCATGGAAGAATGGATAGCATTGCTAAAAGGAAAATTATAGCAATAGGTCCTCCGGTCAGGTGTGCTAGGCATGACATCACCTTATCGGGTCATAGAAAGACCAATGTTATAACTCTTGGAAATATGTTCCCACCATCATACCTGACCGAGATTCAGATCTGATTGGTGCCAGGATACCTCAGACTCAGGATGCCAGAGAAGAAAAGGTGCAACACAATTGACGAGTTGACATTGTAAGATTTTCAGGAAATGAACTATGGAAGCGAGTTCCGAAACAAGAGTTCATCATTAAATCAAGGAGAGGTGAGGAGGTGACTGATTGACTCAGCGACAACCCATTGACATTTCCAAAAAGGATGGATTTCCACAACTATGTGAACAAGGAGATAACATTAGCCAGATCAAATGATATAAGGAAGTATGCTCGAGGAAAACATACACAATTAAACATTGGTTGAAAGGTGCGCCTGAAATATGGGTTGGGTTGCACGACCAATGTCAGAATGGTGATGCAATAATCAATAGCCTAAGAATGAACTTTCGACCATTAACTTCAAAGAGATAGGGTTGCTAGAAGGAAAGAATCCAAACAACACCGTTCACTTGTTGGAATTAACACAGGGACCAAGAAAGAATGGTGATGGTGAGAAGTATTTCTATGTCAAGAGTTCTCAAGAGGTGGAACAAATCTCAGAACATTCTTGACATAAAGGACGGTAATACTCCAAGGTAAAGAAGAACAATTGCTGGATAGCAAGGAAACCAAGGTACAACACAAATTGTGAACAAGTTTGTGTTGGGGGGGGGGAGGCAAGAATGTTGCCGCTGATAACTCAAATCATCGAGGGACAAGGATGGTATTTCTCATCATGAATTCAATTGATATCCTGGAAGAACTCATAAGGTTGATGAGGAATTTGTCGAGAGATTTCATGAAGAAGTAATCAATCAGCGACGACATCAAGTCAAAGGAATGATGAAGCCAAAAGTCATTGGAACCATGGGTACGACACAAACTCGAACTCAAGCTTGTTGTTTAAGGTGAAAGGGTATGACGAGGAAAATCGACGTAAGGTTAGTTCATCGTCGAAAATTGGTGCTCCGAGAATAAGGACCAGGTAGCACCGTTAGAATCGTCACGACAATGATATAGCCAAGCAGGCTAGGAATGGCGTGATCGGGTACAAACTCGTACTTATGGAAGCTTACTGAAGAGTTGTTGAACCGTAGAGCGGACTCGGTTCAGTTATCGGTGTCTTTGAGTGTTCAATAACTACGAGCCCATGAAAAATTGTAATCGGTGAGTATGTAGTACTTGATGAAGAACTCATAAGAAATTATGCAGTTCCAAGATAATCTCGAGATACCAGGTGGTAATACTCGACGATAGATCAAACTAGAAGTTGAACTGGGGTATTGCTCTATAGAAGACAAGTGCTTAAACTTGCACAGGACATGATATTTAAAGGAGAACATGGTCAAAACCACGATTGCAAAAAGGCCAGATCTCAGATATAAGATGAACTTATACCAAGGGAATAATTGATTTTAAAAGAAGCTTCGATGAGAAGAGGTACATCGTGTCCATGGGCATGAACGCAAAGTTCAAGGTCGACTCCCACTTCTCCAATGCACAACCTTTCATTCACTTCTCGCGCTCAATGAAGTTGTAGTTTTGAAATTTTATCTGGCAAAATACCAGAAGAGTATGACTCGTGAAAACTTTCGAGTTCACACCCATTAAGGAAGGCATAGGTTCAACCCATCGGGGCATCTTATAATCATATACCAGAATCTTTAGAAGTAATTAACTCAAGCTCGAAGACGGAGCATGGTTAAGAAAGCAGAGGATACAATTTACCAAAGGCATTATGTATCAGAGGAAAGGCTCACAAGGTTATTGAATATGAAGGGCGTTGTCAGATAAAATCCAACAAAGGATCTGGTGGTCCACAAGGGATCTGACGTGAGCATCGGTACACAACTAGAGGAAGAAGATTGCAAGGAGATCAGATTATAGAAACAACTGACTAACTCAATTGTCAAATGCAAAGGAATTATGATTTCCAAATCAAGGGATCAGAAGCAATGCTCTGAGTAGGGATGGATAAGTTGAATAGCCTTACGGTACAATCAATGACAATTGGATTGGTCGAGAACCAATTCCAGTTAAAAGAATGGCAGCTTAGCCGGAGAAGTAATTTATAAGGATCAATGATGATTGCGTGCATTCGCAAACATATTGAGTCAACAGACTCAAAATGATAATGACAAGGAATGTCATTAAGACTACGAGACTTATGGGATTAACCATAATGCGAGCAAGCAAGAATTTCAAGAGCCAAAGGCTCCAGAGGATTTTTGGAAGATCGAATAGTATTTTGAAGACTTTTGTGAAACTCATGATCAACTGGGGATGAGCGGATACTTGACAAGTGCGGGGATTTATTTGAAGGGGTATTCATGTGGCAAAGAACTGCTAGGCAGTAGGCACGAAGTATTTTCGGAACAATAGAGAAAACTTCGGGTATCTTGTAATAACAAGAACAATGGGGAATGATCGTAAGAATCGCAAGTGTAAGTAGTTATCCATAAGGATTTATCGGTGGTCGGGAATAGCAAAAGTGATGGGCACAAAGTCTCGAGAGGATATCAAAGAGTATCTCCGAAATCTTCTGATGCAGTCGGTGACCATCTGGACTGAAGGGGCTCTCCGGGAGAAAGTATTTTCGAGAACCTAAAGTTAGTTTTTAGTAAAAATCGTTTAACCCGAATAGAAGAGGGTTCAGAATCCCAGAGTAAAGGTCGAGGAATAAAAGATCCTAATACCTCCCGATGGCGACGTGGGCCCATGTGCCACACAGCCATGTTAGTAAAAGTTTTTCAACGACTAGACTCGACTTCAGCCAAGGAGTTGGAAAAGGGGATTCCTACAGGCAGTCGGCTCTGATACCAACTTGTGACGCCCCCGATTCAATCGTACACTAATCATGCACGCAAATGTGTACGATCAAGATCAGGGACTCACGGGAAGATATCACAACACAACTCTACAAATAAAATAAGTCATACAAGCATCATAATACAAGCCAGGGGCCTCGAGGGCTCGAATACAAGTGCTCGATCATAGACGAGTCAGCGGAAGCAACAATATCTGAGTACAGACATAAGTTAAACAAGTTGCCATAAGATGGCTAGCACAAACTGGGATACAGATCGAAAGTGGCGCATGCCTCCTGCCTGGGATCCTCCTAACTACTCCTGGTCGTCGTCGTCAGCCTGCACGTAGTAGTAGGCACCTCCAATGTAGTAGTCGTCGTCGACGCTGGCTCCTGGCTCCTGGACTCCAGCATCTGGTTGCGACAACCAGAAAGAAAGGAAAGGGGAAAAGGGGGGAGAAAGCAACCGTGAGTACTCATCCAAAGTACTCGCAAGCAAGGAACTACACTACATATGCATGGGTATATGTGTAAGGAGGCCATATCAGTGGACTGAACTGCAGAATGCCAGAATAAGAGGGGGATAGCTAATCCTGTCGAAGACTACGCTTCTGGCAGCCTCCGTCTTGCAGCATGTAGAAGAGAGTAGATTGAAGTCCTCCAAGTAGCATCTCCAAGTAGCATATCCAGGTAGCATCTCCAAGCGCATCTCCAGTCGCATCGCATAGCATAATCCTACCCGGCGATCCTCTCCTCGTCGCCCTGTAGAAAAGCGATCACCGGGTTGTCTGTGGAACTTGGAAGGGTGTGTTTTATTAAGTATCCGGTTCTAGTTGTCATAAGGTCAAGGTACAACTCCAAGTCGTCCTGTTACCGAAGATCACGGCTATTCGAATAGATTAACTTCCCTGCAGGGGTGCACCACATAGCCCAACACGCTCGATCCCATTTGGCCGGACACACTTTCCTGGGTCATGCCCGGCCTCGGAAGATCAACACGTCGCAGCCCCACCTAGGCAAAACAGAGAGGCCAGCACGCCGGTCTAAACCTAAGCGCACAGGGGTCTGGGCCCATCGCCCATAGCACACCTGCACGTTGCGAGGGCGGCCGGAAGCAGAACTAGCCCCCTTAATACAAGAGCAGGCTTACGTTCCAATCCGGCGCGCGCCGCTCCGTCGCTGACGTCTGAAGTGCTTCGGCTGATACCACGACGCCGGGATACCCATAACTACTCCCGCGTAGATGGTTAGTGCGTATAGGCCAGTAGCCAGACTCAGATCAAATACCAAGATCTCGTTAAGCGTGTTAAGTATCCGCGAATGCCGAACAAGGCCAGGCCCACCTGTCTCCTAGGTGGTCTCAACCTGCCCTGTCGCTCCGCCACAAAGTAACAGTCGGGGGCCGTCGGGAACTCAGGCCCACCACTACCTGGATGGAGCCACCTGCCCCTTCAGCCCCCATCTCCAAACAGTATCACCAGTAATGTAACAGTGTAAAGTATATAGTATATGCCCGTGATCACCTCCCGAAGTGATCACAGCCCAGTAGTATAGCATGGCAGACGGACAAGAGTGTAGGGTCACTGATGGAACACTAGCATCCTATACTAAGCATTTAGGATTGAGGGTAAGGTATCAATGACTGTAGCAGCAATGACAGGCTATGCATCAGAATAGGATTAACGGAAAGCAGTAACATGCTACACTACTCTAATGCAAGCAGTATAGAGAAGAGTAGGCGATATCTGGTGATCAAAGGGGGGGGCTTGCCTGGTTGCTCTGGCAAGAGAGAGGAGTCGTCAACTCCGTAGTCGAACTGGTCAACAGCAGCGTCGGTCTCGTAGTCTACCGGAGAGAAGAGGGGGAAGAAATAATGAATACAGAGCAAACAAAGCATCACAAAATATAACAAGGCAATACGCGATGTTCGGTGTGCCCTAAGGCGGTAGTAGGTGATACCGGTGAAGGGGGGGAAACATCCGGGAAAGTATTCCCGGTGTTTCGTGTTTTCTGACAGATGAACCGGAGGGGGAAAGTTGCGTGTTCGGTATGCTAGGGGTGTGTGGCGGACGAACGGGCTGCGTAACCGGATTCGTCACGTCGTTCTGAGCAACTTTCGTGTTGAAAATATTTTAATCCGAGTTACGGATTAAAAGATATGATTTTCTAAAGATTTTATGAATTTTCTGGAATTTATTTAATTATTTAATTAATTCGGAAAACAGATTAATGACATCAGCATGATGTCATGCTGACATCAGCAGTCAACAGAGTTGACTTGGTCAACCTGACATGTGGGTCCAGTGGGACCCACCTGTCATTCTCTGTTTAGTTTAATTACAGATTAGTTAATTTAATTAGTGATTAGGTTAATCTAATCAGGATTAATTAACTTAATTAATTACTTAATTAATTAATTAATAATTAATTTTATTAAATCATTTTTAATTTTATTAATTATATTTATTGTTTTTATTTATTTTATTATTTATTTATTATTATTTTTTAATCCCCTTTTTTTAACGTTCTGGGGCGGGGCCCCCTAGTCAGTGGCCCGGGGGCCTTAGCGGGCACAGGGCGGTGCGGGTGCGGGTGCGGGTGCGGGCGTGAGCCCGACTGGGCACTGGGCACCCGTGCCCGAGGCCACCGCAGCGAGGGCGCGAGGCCCAGCTGCGTCGGCGGCCTCGCTCGACAGCGGCAGGGGGCGGGGAGCAGGGGAGGCCCCGGACGGCGACGGCCCTGGCGGGCGCGGCCAGGAGCCGCGGGAAGGAGGCGGTGGTGGCCGGGCGGGCATCAGCCGTAGGTGGCACGAGCGGCGACGGGAGCGACGGAGCGCGCGGATAACGCGCGGGTGCGCGCGTGCTCACCGCGAGCACGAGCACCTGGCGGCGCGTGCACGACTGCGGGACGGCGCGCGGCGCGGCCCCGAGCGGCGAGCAGGGAACGAGGGAGAGAGAGGAGGGGCGCGGGGGTTGCTCACGGCGCGGAGTAGGGTTCGGGCAGCGGGCTCGGCGGAGGTCGGGGAAGTCCGACGAGGAAGAGGACGAGGACGACGTCGGCGGAGGCGGAAGCAGGCCGGTGGGGTGGTCGCGGCGTCGTGGCCTCCGGCGAGGTACTCGGGCGGTGGCGCATCCAGATCGGTGAAGAGGGGGAGGCGCAGGAGGGAGACGAGGCGACGGCAGCGGGGCGAAGTAGAGGTGCGGGGCGGCGGCGCCAGGGGCGCCCAAGGGGGCGCTCGTCGATGGGGGGGGGGAAGGGGGCGCTCGTACCCGATCCAGATCGGGACGAGGAGAGGAGAGACGTGGGGAGTGGGAGGAGTGGGTTAGGGTTCGGTGTCACCTGGGTGGGCTAGTAGGTGAGGTGGGGTGGGGTGGGCCGGTCCGGCTGGGCCGGCCAGGGTAGGCCAGATGGGTTGAGGCCTAAGGGGGGCGCGGTGGTCAGCTGGGCCAGTCGGCCCAGGTGAGGGGGGGGGTTCTTCCTTTTTTTTCTGTTTTGCATTTTCTTTTATTATTTCTCTTCTCTGTTTTAATTCATTTTAAAATATTCAGACACTTTCTAAAAATATGTTTTCTTTAATATAATTACCCTTGTAATATTCGGCACCCACCGAACAATTTTGTTTCAACTTTTGAAAACGTTTGTTGTTTGACATATTTAGAATTTAAATTTCAAAACGGTTTTGAATCATTAAGAGGTTAGCAACGGTAACCGAGGTGACGTGGCATGATTAGCGTGGGGTTACTATAGAATGATTATCCGGGCGTCACACATGAGGAATTTATCTATTAATAATCTGCAAAAATAATTAACTAAATATCACTTTCCAAAAAAAATGGCAGCAATTCTCGTGAGCGCTAAAGTTTCTGTTTTTTACAGCAAGATTAAAAAGACTTTCCCCAAGTCTTCCCAACGGTTCTACTTGGCACAAACAATAATTAAACACAAAAAACACAACCAAAACAGAGGCTAGATAAATTAGTTATTACTAAACAGGAGCAAAAGGCAAGGAATAAAAATAAAATTGGGTTGCCTCCCAACAAGCGCTATCGTTTAACGCCCCTAGCTAGGCATGAAAGCAAGGATAGATCTAGGTATTGCCATCTTTGGAAGGTAATCCATAAGTGGCTCTCATAATAGATTCATAAGGTAATTTAATTTTATTTCTAGGGAAGTGTTCCATGCCT
The DNA here is from genome assembly GCF_018294505.1 of Triticum aestivum. Classification (NCBI taxonomy): domain Eukaryota; kingdom Viridiplantae; phylum Streptophyta; class Magnoliopsida; order Poales; family Poaceae; genus Triticum; species Triticum aestivum. Next base: position 669,135,394 of record NC_057800.1, read on the forward strand.
TTCCTTAACGGAAATTGGAATCTAATATTCCCGTCCTTCATATCAATAATTGCACCAATCGTTCTAAGGAAAGGTCTACCAAGAATAATAGGACATGAAGGATTGCAATCTATGTCAATAACAACAAAATCCACGGGTACATAATTCCTATTTGCAACAATAAGAACATCATTAATTCTTCCCATAGGTTTCTTAATAGTGGAATCGGCAAGGTGCAAGTTTAAAGAGCAATCATCAAAATCACGGAAACCTAGCAAATCACACAAAGTCTTTGTAATCATGGAAACACTAGCACCCAAATCTCACAAAGCATAGCATTCATGATCTTTAATCCTAATTTTAATAGTAGGTTCCCACTCATCATAAAGTTTTCTAGGGATAGAAACTTCCAACTCATGTTTTTTCTTCATAAGATTGCATCAAAGCATCAATGATATGTTTGGTAAAGGCTTTATTTTGACTATAAGCATGAGGAGAATTTAGCACGGATTGCAACAAGGAAATACAATCTATCAAAGAGCAATTATCATAATTAAATTTCTTGAAATCCAAAATAGTGAGTTCATTCATATTTAAATTTTTGACTTCTTCAATCCCACTTTTAACAATTTTAGCATCAAGATCTAAAGACTCCGAATTTTTGGAACGCCTTCTAGGTAGATGCGGATCATATTCAGTTCCATCATTATCAAGATTCATATTACATAACAAAGATTTAATAGAGGACACATCAATAACTTTCAGATCTTCATCTTTGTCTTCCATTTTTTTCCGGCTTAGCGACCATCTTATTAACTAAGGTGGCTTGCTTATCCGAAACTTCAGCTATCAACTTATAAAGATGAGCAATATGAGATTTCAAACCATCAAATTCTTTAGACATATCATCGAGCTCTTTATTCATATAAACCATAAAGCTTTTTTGTTCTTTAAGCTCATTTCTAAAGAAATTATTATGCTCAAATTGTAAGACCATAAAACTCCTGACGTTGCTTTCGATCTCTTCTAACCTTTTAAGGTGAAGATCACCAAATCTAGATAAAGCCATCGTGACAAGCAAGCAATCCGACACACAAGCAAACAAGAAACGGGCAAAAAGAGGCGAATAGAGAAAGAGAGGGAGGATGGAGAGAGAGGGCGAATAAAATGGCAAGGGTGAAGTGGGGGGAGAGGAAAACGAGAGGCAAATGGCAAATAATGTAATGCGGGAGATAAGGGTTTGTGATGGGTACTTGGTATGTTGACTTTTGCGTAGACTCCCAGGCAACGGCGCTAGAAATCCTTCTTGCTACCTCTTGAGAACTGCATTGGTTTTCCCTTGAAGAGGAAAGGGTCATTCAGCAGAGCAATGTAAGTATTTCCCTCAGTTTTTGAGAACCAGTGTAAGTAGGAGGCCACGCACGAGTCCCTCGCACCTACACAAACAAATAAACTCCTCGCAACCAACGCGATAAAGGGGTTGTTAATCCCTTCATGGTCACCTACAAGAGTGAGATCTGGTAGATATGATAAGACAATATTTTTGGTATTTTTATGATAAAGAGAAATAAAGATGCAAGTAAAATAAATGGCAAAGGAAATAACTAAGTATTGGAAGATTAATATGATGGAAAATAGACCCGGGTGCCATAGGTTTCACTAGTGGCTTCTCTCGAGAGCACAAGTATTACGGTGGGTAAACAAATTACTGTTGAGCAATTGACAGAATTGAGCATAGTTATGAGAATATCTAGGTATGATCATGTACATAGGCATCACGTCCGAGACAAGTAGACCGACTCCTTCCTGCATCTACTACTGTTACTCCACATATCGACCGCTATCCAGCATGCATCTAGAGTATTAAGTTCAAGAGAATAGAGTAACGTTTTAAGCAAGATGACATGATGTAGAGGGATAAACTCATGCAATATGATATAAACCCCATCTTGTTATACTTGATGGCAACAATACAATACGTGCCTTGCTGCCCCTACTGTCACTGGGAAAGTACACCGCAAGATTGAACCCAAAGATAAGCACTTATCCCATTGCCGAAAGATCAATCTAGTAGGCCAAACCAAACTGATAATTCAAAGAGACTTGCGAAGATAACCAATCATACATAAAACAATTCAGAGAAGATTCAAATATTGTTCATAGATAAACTTGATCATAAACCCACAATTCATCGATCTCAACAAACACACCGCAAAAGAAGATTACATCAAATAGATCTCCACCAGAGAGGGGGAGAACTTTGTATTGAGATCCAAAAAGAGAGAAGAAGTCGTCTAGCTAATAACCATGGACCCGAAGGTCCAAAGTAAACTACTCACACTTCATGCGAGAGGCTATGGTGTTGATGTAGAAGCCCTCCATGATCGATACCCCCTCCGGCGGCGCTCCGGAAATGGCCCCAAGATGGGATCTCGTGGATACAGAAAGTTACGGCCCCACGATGGTGGAGGGTGCGCCTAGGGGGGGGGTAGGCGTGCGCCTACCTCGTGCTCTCCTGGTTGCTTTCTTGACGTAGGGTCCAAGTCCTCTAGATCATGTTCGTTCCAAAAATCACGTTCCCGAAGGTTTCATTCCGTTTGGACTCTGTTTGATATTCTTTTTCTGCGAAACCCTAACATAGGAAAAAAAACCCAGCAATTCTAGGCTGGGCCTCCGGTTACTAGGTTAGTCCCAAAAATAATATAAAAGTGTATAATAAAGCCCAATAATGTCCAAAACAGGATATAATATAGCATGGAACAATAAAAAATTATACATACATTGGAGACGTATCATCAACTTCAATACCTCTTTCAAAAATTTTATGCCCCAAGGCAATACCTTCATTAACCATAAAGTGGCACTTCTCCCAGTTCAATACAAGGTTAGTTTCTTCACATCTCTGCAAAACTCGATCAAGGTTGCTCAAGCAATCATCAAAAGAGGATCCATAAACGGAGAAATCGTCCATGATAACCTCACAAATCTTTTCACAAAAGTCAGAGAATATAGCCATCATGCATCTTTGAAAGATAGCAGGTGCATTACATAAACCAAAAGGCATACGTCTATAAGCAAAAGTACTGAAAGGGCAAGTAAAAGTGGTCTTTTCTTGATCATCAGCTGACACAGGTATTTGAGAGAAGCCAGAGTAACCATATAGAAAGCAAAAATGTGTATGTTTGGATAATCTTTCTAGCATTTGGTCAATGAAAGGCAAAGGGTAATGTTCTTTTTTAGTAGCTTTATTTAATTTGCGAAAATGACTTACTATCCTATAACCTTTAATAATTCTTTGTGGAATCAATTCATCTTTATCATTAGGAACGGCAGTAATACCTCCCTTCTTAGGGACACAATGGACATAACTTACCCACTGACTATCAGCAACGGGATAAATTATACCTATATCAAGGAGCTTTAATATTTCCTTTCTTACCACTTCTTTCATCTTAGGATTTAGCCGTCATTGGTGATCAATAACTAGTTTGGCGTCTTTCTCCAAATTTATTTTGTGTGGACATAGAGTGGGACTAATGCCCTTAAGATCATCAATAGTATATCCAATAGCAGCACAGTGCTTCTTTAGAGTTTTCAATAATCTCTCTTCTTCATGCTCTGAAAGGTTAGCACTAATGATAACATGATATATATTCTTTTCATCAACATAAGTATATTTAAGAGTATCAGGTAATGGTTTAAGCTCAAACACAGGATCACCCTTGGGTGGAGGATCCCCTAGGATTTCAACAGGCAAGTTGTGTTTTAGAATAGGTCCCTGTTTAAAGAATACTTCATCTATTTCCCTTCTTTCATTCATAAACATATCATTCTCATGGTCTAGCAAATATTGTTCTAAAGGATCAGTAGGAGGCACGGCAATAGAAGCAAGACCAATAATTTCATCTTTACTAGGCAATTCTTTATCATGAGGTTGTCTATGAAATTTAGCAAAATTAAACTCATGAAACATATCCCCTAAACCAACAGAAAGAATATCCTTATTGCAGTCTATCTTAGCATTAACAGTATTCAAGAAGGGTCTACCAAATATAATGGGACAAAAGCTATCTTATGGGGAACCAACAACAAGAAAATCAGCAGGATATTTAACCTTCCCACACAAGACTTCAACATCTCTAACAATCCCAATTGGTGAAATAATATCTCTATTGGCAAGCTTAATGGTAACATCGATATCTTCTATCTCAGCAGGTGCAATATCAGGCATAATTTCTTTGTATAAGGAATGAGGTATTGCACTTGCACTAGCACCCATATCACATAAGCCATGATAGCAATGATCTCCTATTTTAACAGAAATAATAGGCATGCCTACAACAGGTCTATGTTTATTTTTAGTATCAGGTCTAGCAATTCTAGCAGTCTCATCACAGAAGTAAATAACATGCCCATCAATAATATCGGCCAAGAGATCTTTAACCATAGAAATATTAGGTTCAACTTTAACTTGCTCAGGGGTTTTGTGTGTCCTAATATTACTTTTGCTGACCACAGTTGAAACTTTAGCATGATCCTTTATTCTAACAGGAAAAGGTGGTTTCTCAACATAAGTATTAGGAACAACCGGATCATTATAAGTGATAGTCTTTTTTTCAACTTTAATAGGTGCAACTACTTTTACTTCAATGGGAGGATTATATTTAAACCACTTCTCCTTAGGGAGATCAACATGAGTAGCAAAGGATTTACAAAAGTAAGCTACTATCTCAGAGTCAAGTCCATATTTAGTGCTAAATTCACGAAATGCATCGGTATCCATAAAAGATTTAACACAATCAAACTTAGGTGTTATACCTGACTCCTTACCTTCATCGAGGTCCCAATCTTCAGAGTTGCGTTTAATTCTTTCCGATAAATCCCATTTGAATTCAATAGTCTTCATCATAAAAGATCCAGTACAAGAAGTATCGAGCATGGAGCGATTACTGAGAGAAAGCCGAGCATAATTTTTTTGAATAATCATTTATCTTGAGAGCTCATGATTGGGGCATGAATATAATATTGAATTAAGCCTCCCCCAAGCTTGAGCGATGCTTTCTCCTCCGTGAGGCCAAAAAATATATATATAATTATGATCACGATGAACAAGATGCATAGGATAAAACTTCTGGTGAAATTCCAATTTCAATCGGTTATAGTCCCATGATCCCATATCATCACATAGACTATACCATGTCAATGCATCTCCCTTCAAATATAAAGGGAAGACCTTCTTCTTGATGACATCCTCAGGCATACCTGCAAGCTTAAACAATCCACAAACTTCATACACATAGATTAAGTGCAAATCGGGATGCAATGTTCCATCTCCTGCAAAAGGATTAGCTAGAAGTTTCTCTATCATACCCGAAGGAATTTCAAAGTAAACATTTTCAGTATGTTCAGTAGGTTGAGGAGCAACACTTTGCTCTATTGGTCGGGGTGAAGATACCCCGAACAAGCCCCTCAAAGGATTATGTTCCATAGTGTAACAAGTGACAGTAAATTGCAGCACACTATATAAATTTTTCCTTACCAAATTCCACCTACCAAAGGCGCTTCACTCCCCGGCAACGGCGCCATAAAAGAGTCTTGATGACCCACAAGTATAGGGGCTCTATCATAGTCCTTTCGATAAGTAAGAGTGTTGAACCCAATGAGGAGCAGAAGGAAATGATAAGCGGTTTTCACCAAGATATTCTCTGCAAGCACTGAAATTATCGGTAACAGATAATTTTGCGATAAGGTAATTTGTAACGAGTAGCAAGTAATAAAAGTAAATAAGGTGTAGCAAGATGGCCCAATCCTTTTTGTAGAAAAGGGCAATCCTGGACAAACTCTTATATGAAGGAAAGCGCTCCCGAGGACACATGGGAATTATCGTCAAGCTAGTTTTCATCACGTTCATATGATTCGCGTTCGGTACTTTGATAATTTGATATGTGGGTGGACCGGTGCTTGGGTACTGTCCTTACTTGGACAAGCATCCCACTTATGATTAACCCCCATTGCAAGCATCTGCAACTACAACAGAAGTATTAAGGTAAACCTAACCATAGCATGAAACATATGGATCCAAATCAGCCCCTTACGAAGCAACGCATAAACTAGGGTTTAAGCTTCTGTCACTCTAGCAATCCATCATGTACTTATTACTTCCCGATGCCTCCCTCTAGGGCCAAACAATGGTGAAGTGTCATGTAGTCGACGTTCACATGACACCACTAGAGGGATGAGAACATACATCTCATCAAAATATCGAACGAATACCAAATTCACATGACTACTAATAGCAAGACTTCTCCCATGTCCTTAGGAACAAATGTAAGTACTCACAAAGCATATTCATGTTCATAATCAGAGGGGTATTAATATGCATAATGGATCTGAACATATGATCTTCCACCAAGTAAACCAACTAGCATCAACTACAAGGAGTAATCAACACTAGCTACTAGCAACCCACTGGTACCAACCTGAGGTTTGGATACAAGAGATGAACTAGGGTTTGAGTTGAGATGGTGCTGGTGAATATTTTGATGGAGATTGACCCCCTCCCGATGAGAGGATCGTTGGTGATGATTTCCCCCTCCCGGAGGGAAATTTCCCCGGCAGAGCAGTTCCGCCAAGGTTCCGCCTAGTGGCGGAGGAGTCTCGTCCCGTGAGTTGGATTATGATTTTTTCCTCGACGAAAGACCTCATATAGCAGAAGATGCGCATCGGAGGGCCACCAGGGGGCCCATGAGGCAGGCGGGCGCGCCCCCACCCTCGTGGCTGATGGGTGGCCCCCCTCTGGTACTTCTTGCACCAATATTTTATATATATTCTGAAAAGTGCTCCCGTGGAGTTTCAGGACTTTTGGAGATGTGCATAATAGGTCTCTAATATTTGCTCCTTTTCCAGCCCAGAATTCCAGCTGCCGGCATTCCCCCTCTTCATGTAAACCTTGTAAAATAAGAGAGAATAGGCATAAGTATTGTGACATAAAGTGTAATAACAGCCCATAATGCAATAAATATCGACATAAAAGCATGATGTGAAATGGACGTATCAACTCCCCCAAGCTTAGACCTCGCTTGTCCTCAAGCGAAAGCCGAAATCAAAAAATATGTCCACGTGTTTAGAGATAAAGGTGTCCATAAAAATAAAATACGGACATGAGGGCAGCATGATCATTCTTAGAACATCAATCTTTGTTTCTGATCTCTTATGCTAAAGTAACAATTCAATCACAATTTCAAGTATGAATCATAAACTTCATTGAAAGCTAACAAACTCTAATCTCAGTCACTGAGGGAATTGCAATTTATCATAACATAGGAAAGAGTCAATATAAGAGCTTTTCAACAAGTCCGCATACTCAACTATCATTTAGTCTTTCACAGTTGCTAACACTCACGCAACTACAACAGAAGTATTAAGGTAAACCTAACCATAACATGAAACATATGGATCCAAATCAGCCCCTTACGAAGCAACGCATAAACTAGGGTTTAAGCTTCTGTCACTCTAGCAACCCATCATCTACTTATTACTTCCCAATGCCTCTGTCTAGGCCCAAACAATGGTGAAGTGTCATGTAGTCGATGTTCACATGACACCACTAGAGGGATGACAACATACATCTCATCAAAATATCGAACGAATACCAAATTCACATGACTACTAATAGCAAGACTACTCCCATGTCCTCAGGAACAAACGTAACTACACACAAAGCATATTCATGTTCATAATCAGAGGGGTATTAATATGCATAATGGATATAAACATATGATCTTCCACCAAGTAAACCAACTAGCATCAACTAAATGGAGTAATCAACACTACTAGCAACCCACAGGTACCAATCTGAGGTTTGGATACAAAGATTGGATACAAGAGATGAACTAGGGTTTGAGATGAGATGGTGCTGGTGAAGATGTTGATAGATATTGACCCCCTCCCGATGAGAGGATCGTTGGTGATGACGATGGTGATGATTTCACCCTCCCGGAGGGAAGTTTCCCCGGCAGAACAGCTCTGCTAGAGCCCTAGATTGGTTCTGCCAAGGTTTCGCCTCGTGGCGGCGGAGTCTCGTCCCGTGAGCTGGCTTATGATTTTTTTCCTCGACGAAAGACCTCATATAGCAGAAGATGGGCATCAGAGGGCCACTGGGGGCCCACGAGGCAGGGGGCGCGCCTAGGGGGGTAGGGCGCACCCCCACCCTCGTGGCTGGTGGGTGGCCCCCCTCTAGTACTTCTTGCGCCCAATATTTTTTATATATTCAGAAAAGTGCTCCCGTGGAGTTTCAAGACTTTCGGAGATGTGTAGAATAGGTCTCTAATATATGCTCATTTTCCAGCCTAGAATTCCAGCTGCCGGCATTCCCCCTCTTCATGTAAACCTTGTAAAATAAGAGAGAATAGGCATAAGTATTGTGACATAATGTGTAATAACAGCCCATAATGCAATAAATATCGACATAAAAGCATGATGTGAAATGGACGTATCAACTCCCCCAAGCTTAGACCTCGCTTGTCCTCAAGCGAAAGCCGAAATCAAAAAATATGTCCACGTGTTTAGAGATAAAGGTGTCCATAAAAATAAAATACGGACATGAGGGCATCATGATCATTCTTAGAACATCAATCTTTGTTTATGATCTCTTATGCTAAAGTAACAATTCAATCACAATTTCAAGTATGAATCATAAACTTCATTGAAAGCTAACAAACTCTAATCTCAGTCACTGAGGGAATTGCAATTTATCATAACATAGGAAAGAGTCAATATAAGAGCTTTTCAACAAGTCCGCATACTCAACTATCATTTAGTCTTTCACAGTTGCTAACACTCACGCAACTGCAACAGAAGTATTAAGGTAAACCTAACCATAACATGAAACATATGGATCCAAATCAGCCCCTTACGAAGCAACGCATAAACTAGGGTTTAAGCTTCTGTCACTCTAGCAACCCATCATCTACTTATTACTTCCCAATGCCTCTGTCTAGGCCCAAACAATGGTGAAGTGTCACGTAGTCGATGTTCACATGACACCACTAGAGGGATGACAACATACATCTCATCAAAATATCGAACGAATACCAAATTCACATGACTACTAATAGCAAGACTACTTCCATGTCCTCAGGAACAAACGTAACTACACACAAAGCATATTCATGTTCATAATCAGAGGGGTATTAATATGCATAATGGATATAAACATATGATCTTCCACCAAGTAAACCAACTAGCATCAACTAAATGGAGTAATCAACACTACTAGCAACCCACAGGTACCAATCTGAGGTTTGGATACAAAGATTGGATACAAGAGATGAACTAGGGTTTGAGATGAGATGGTGCTGGTGAAGATGTTGATAGATATTGACCCCCTCCCGATGAGAGGATCGTTGGTGATGACGATGGTGATGATTTCCCCCTCCCGGAGGGAAGTTTCCCCGGCAGAACAGCTCTGCTAGAGCCCTAGATTGGTTCCGCCAAGGTTTCGCCTCGTGGCGGCGGAGTCTCGTCCCGTGAGCTGGCTTATGATTTTTTTCCTCGACGAAAGACCTCATATAGCAGAAGATGGGCATCGGAGGGCCACTGGGGGCCCACGAGGCAGGGGCGCGCCTAGGGGGGTAGGGCGCACCCCCACCCTCGTGGCTGGTGGGTGGCCCCCTCTAGTACTTCTTGCGCCCAATATTTTTTATATATTCAGAAAAGTGCTCCGTGGAGTTTCAAGACTTTCGGAGATGTGTAGAATAGGTCTCTAATATATGCTCATTTTCTAGCCTAGAATTCCAGTTGCCGGTATTCCCCCTCTTCATGTAAACCTTGTAAAATAAGAGAGAATAGGCATAAGTATTGTGACATAATGTGTAATAACAGCCCATAATGCAATAAATATCGACATAAAAGCATGATGTGAAATGGACGTATCAACTCCCCCAAGCTTAGACCTCGCTTGTCCTCAAGCGAAAGCCGAAATCAAAAAATATGTCCACGTGTTTAGAGATAAAGGTGTCCATAAAAATAAAATACGGACATGAGGGCATCATGATCATTCTTAGAACATCAATCTTTGTTTATGATCTCTTATGCTAAAGTAACAATTCAATCACAATTTCAAGTATGAATCATAAACTTCATTGAAAGCTAACAAACTCTAATCTCAGTCACTGAGGGAATTGCAATTTATCATAACATAGGAAAGAGTCAATATAAGAGCTTTTCAACAAGTCCGCATACTCAACTATCATTTAGTCTTTCACAGTTGCTAACACTCACGCAACTACAACAGAAGTATTAAGGTAAACCTAACCATAACATGAAACATATGGATCCAAATCAGCCCCTTACGAAGCAACGCATAAACTAGGGTTTAAGCTTCTGTCACTCTAGCAACCCATCATCTACTTATTACTTCCCAATGCCTCTGTCTAGGCCCAAACAATGGTGAAGTGTCACGTAGTCGATGTTCACATGACACCACTAGAGGGATGACAACATACATCTCATCAAAATATCGAACGAATACCAAATTCACATGACTACTAATAGCAAGACTACTCCCATGTCCTCAGGAACAAACGTAACTACACACAAAGCATATTCATGTTCATAATCATAGGGGTATTAATATGCATAATGGATATAAACATATGATCTTCCACCAAGTAAACCAACTAGCATCAACTAAATGGAGTAATCAACTCTACTAGCAACCCACAGGTACCAATCTGAGGTTTGGATACAAAGATTGGATACAAGAGATGAACTAGGGTTTGAGATGAGATGGTGCTGGTGAAGATGTTGATAGATATTGACCCCCTCCCGATGAGAGGATCGTTGGTGATGACGATGGTGATGATTTCCCCCTCCCGGAGGGAAGTTTCCCCGGCAGAACAGCTCTGCTAGAGCCCTAGATTGGTTCCGCCAAGGTTTCGCCTCGTGGCGGCGGAGTCTCGTCCCGTGAGCTGGCTTATGATTTTTTTCCTCGACGAAAGACCTCATATAGCAGAAGATGGGCATCGGAGGGCCACTGGGGGCCCACGAGGCAGGGGGCGCGCCTAGGGGGGTAGGGCGCACCCCCACCCTCGTGGCTGGTGGGTGGCCCCCCTCTAGTACTTCTTGCGCCCAATATTTTTTATATATTCAGAAAAGTGCTCCCGTGGAGTTTCAAGACTTTCGGAGATGTGTAGAATAGGTCTCTAATATATGCTCATTTTCCAGCCTAGAATTCCAGCTGCCGGCATTCCCCCTCTTCATGTAAACCTTGTAAAATAAGAGAGAATAGGCATAAGTATTGTGACATAATGTGTAATAACAGCCCATAATGCAATAAATATCGATATAAAATCATGATGCAAAATGGATATATCAAGCCACAAGCTATTATGGGCTCTAGCATAGTTGAGTATGTTGCATGACCTCTTCCAGTGGTAGGCTAGTAGATGTAGGGGATGTAGGTTGGTACTATCTACCCGGGGTTAGAGTTAATGTTTCTGAAAGACTGTGTCTCGGTCATTTGTTTCTCAAACACCATGTAGTGCGAGAAATCCAACGGAGGAGATCAAGTCTTGTGGGGAAAAGTGCGCAAACCTCTGCAGAGTGTACAAACTAATCATGGTTAGCCGTGTCCCCGGCTATGGACAACTTGAGTATCTGGTACTTGAATTATTGGTTTGATCTCATCACTCTAAATTAACTGTTGGGTTGCTAATGTACACTTTTTAATTGGGATTGAGATGGGGGTACCATTGTCAATGTTTCAACCACAATGATAGTTAAATAAAATATATTCCTTTGTTGTAGGAAAAAATGGCTTTTCGCAAAAACATTATAACCATAGAGCCTCCACCAGCCATATATGCATATAGTGATAGCATTTATCTGTTCATTGCTCTACTGTGTTATATTGTTAGTATATTCCATGTGCTGGCCCGTTTTCGGGTTGCAACATATCATGTTGCAGACTTTTCAGACGAGGACTAAGGTGCGGTAGGTCGTTTGTCGTGCACTCAGCTATGCCGTTAGAGTTGATGTACTCACTTTATCTTCCAAGCCTTCTGCTATTATCTTATCTAGATGGCCTTAAGCCATATTTATTGTAATAAGTTCTCTTTTGAGACATTCGATGTAGTAAGTGTGTGATTGCTACTCTGTTATAAATCCTTCGAGTACTGTGTGTCATCATTACTGATCCAAGGATGACACTGACCACAGAGATTTGACCGTCTGAGGTCGGATCGCTACACGATGAATCTGACATCCAATATCATGCAAAGTGCGTGTGAAAATTCTAGAATGTTTTATGTGACGGGCAATGTTGGCCCTTTGTCCTCTACTGCAGACATAGTTCCGCAGAACGCCAACATAGATACCTCATTGCCAGGTACTGAGATCTTGCCCATGCATATCCTTATTAAGGCTAGTAGTAAGTGTGTACATTTAATGCACATTAATACTAGATATGATATTAGTTGCACGTTGATATTAGGTAGAATATTAAATGTGCACCAATTATGTTGTAAATTTATGCCGATATTGATATTTGGTATGATATTAATTGCATGTAAGACATGTTCAACGACTCACCATTGCAGTAATGTAAGTCGTTGGATACATATGATTTGACGACTGAGATTAGTTGGATATGTAGACATTAGTGTGGGACTTCTAGCCTCGGAAGCCAGCAGCGTACTATACTGGGTAAAAATCAACTTATCTTGTAACAAACACCACTGTTTTTCAGTCCAGCATGTGTGTTCAGAATGAAGCCATGCATCCACTAAGTAGCTATTATGTGATAAAAAAAGCTCTAAGTAAAATGCTAACCTGAAAGATGTATTACTGGAACAATTTACCCATATTCATATCTGAATTTTCCAATTACACAGACTATTAAGTCTTGGGAGGATTTTCCCCCTAGTTTGCTTGACCATGTTTCCCATTTACTAACTTCGTATGTCTTGCATTTTTTTCTAGAAGGAGCTTCTGATGGGCATGTGAACACTATGCTTTCACTAGGGATAACCCCTACACGACATGATCTTTCTGGAGCGTCCAATAACAACCTGTTAACACACAATCTGGATATACGTGAAGCCAACAGATTCTCTGTAATAACTCTAGACTGTGCTATTGCTTTACATATATGAAATATTTATTGTTACTATATGTATCCCTAAAGCTCTGCTAAACACTACAACCGAAGGTGGCGCAGGGACGCCCGGCACCTGTGAAGGATCTCCCAAGGGAACCAAAATTCACCTGCCCAGTCTGCATCAATGAGCTGGTCGATGCATCGTCTACTATCTGCGGCCACATCTTCTGCAAGAAATGCATAGAGGCCTCCATATGATTTAATAAGAACTGCCCTACCTGTCGTAGAATGCTGACCATGAGAAATTTCCACCGCATCTACCTCCCGGTGATGGATTGAGCTGATCCAGCCATTCTAGGCGTGGTGGTGCATCAACAGCCGACCCTTCCTCCTGAACGGCATTTTGGTGATTCTGTCCGAACTATTCTTCATGGGGTTATCAGTAGAATACAATTTTTGCGCAACGATTTAGTAAATTCTTGACTCATACTGAACAAACTTTTAATCTGCATCCTCGGTGGTAAAGGATACCATTCTTGTGGGAATTCGAAACATGTGTCATGGTATTGTGAATATCTGCAAAGAACTACAAATATTTGTTTTGCTCGTGAGGGAATATGGTGTGTTCACGCACTCTAGGATATGTGTCTTTGCTAGGCAATCACGTTTAATTAGCAATAGCAGTAGACATTGTTATTAGTCGACCGACTAGGAACAAGTCGCGTAGAGACCTAAAAGACATCAGACTGATAATTTATTTCCAATTGAGATTAGGCCCAATCTCCCTTAAAAGACATAATTCTGTTTCCTCACACTACATGCATGCTTGATAATTCCTTATCGAACACTCTCCAACCAGGACATGATGCTCTCCTTCCTGCTATTATATACTTCCTCCGTCCCAAAACAAGTGTTTCAAGCTTAGTACAACTTTGTACTAAAGTTAGTACAAAGTTAAGACACTTATTTTGGGACAGAGATAGTATTTTTGCATCCATACAAGATACTTTGGCCGTCGCTAATATCTTCTACTTCTTCACACTAAGTGGTGCTTCCATTATATGCGCGTTAGTTTTTGGGCAATAGCATATATATATATATGTGTGTCATTCTTTTGTAAACATTTTTTACATTCGGATCTATTGACCAAACTAGCAGAAAACACTCTTCGGGAAATAAAAAACAAACATCAAAATGCAGGCGGAAAGTAATCAAGGCTATCGTCCTACCATACCATCAGCCTTGAGAAAAAAAACTTGTAATACAAGTAGTAGCCAGCGGCACAATAGCAGCGGGACACCGACTGAACCCCTCAGAGTGGTTGGAAGTTACGAGCACATGGTGGTTGCGGCTGGGAAAGTTTGACACCTTCACATATGACTAGTTACTTTTTGGCCAGTATATAAGGCAAGCAGGGTGTTGAAGTAGGTTTATAGGACCAGAAATCTAGTCGGGATGCGAACTGGACGTAGCTCAAACGATTAGTTTTCTTTAGTGGGACCATCCCTCTACGGTTCAAGTCATGGACTTGAAACTAGTGTGTATATCTTTCTGGATTTATTTCAGACTTTTCGGTGATGTTTCAGTCAGTGTGAGGAGATGTTCATGTCCACTACGAAGTGCCTATAGGGGTAGGGTGTATGTGCGTGCGTTCATAGGGATGCGTGTATGTATTTCTATGTGAGCATGTAATTGTACTGTGTTAAAAAGAAATTTTGTCAGGATCACATCAAGAAGAAGGAGCGGAGAGAGACTCATGTTGGTGCTGTTTTTGTTCGTGTTCGAAGCAACAATATGGTATGCCTATTAGGCAAGTAGCACCTCTATTATTATAGCATATACTCATTACATTGATGTAGTTAGTCCTTTCGCACACACTATTTTTTATCTTGTTATAAAGAGATACTTACCATTGTGAACTCTTTATTTCTTAGAGCAAGTACCACATGGTGAATTAAGCAGGCTGTACAAGTTGACACATTATATTTGTGATTTGGAGAAGAATGGAGAGAAGAGAGATGAATTAGGGTTTGAGATGAGATGGTGCTGGTGAAGATGTTGATAGAGATTGACCCCCTCCCGATGAGAGGATCGTTGGTGATGACGATGGTGATGATTTCCCTCTCCCGGAGGGAAGTTTCCCCGACAGAACAGCTCTGCCAGAGCCCTAGATTGGTTCCGCCAAGGTTCCGCCTCGTGGCGGCGGAGTCTCGTCCCGTGAGCTGGCTTATGATTTTTTTCCTCGACGAAGGACCTCATATAGCAGAATATGGGCATCAGAGGGCCACTAGGGGCCCACGAGGCAGGGGGCGCGCCTAGGGGGGTAGGGTGCAGCCCCACCCTCGTGGCTGGTGGGTGGCCCCCCTCTAGTACTTCTTGCGCCCAATATTTTTTATATATTCAGAAAAGTGCTCCCGTGGAGTTTCAAGACTTTCGGAGATGTGTAGAATAGGTCTCTAATATATGCTCATTTTCCAGTCCAGAATTCCAGCTGCCGGCATTCCCCCTCTTCATGTAAACCTTGTAAAATAAGAGAGAATAGGCATACGTATTGTGACATAATGTGTAATAACAGCCCATAATGCAATAAATATCGATATAAAATCATGATGCAAAATGGATATATCAAGCCACAAGCTATTATGGGCTCTAGCATAGTTGAGTATGTTGCATGACCTCTTCCAGTGGTAGGCTAGTAGATGTAGGGGATGTAGGTTGGTACTGTCTACCCGGGGTTAGAGTTAATGTTTCTGAAAGACTGTGTCTCGGTCATCCGTTTCTCAAACACCATGTAGTGCGAGAAATCCAACGGAGGAGATCGAGTCTTGTGGGGAAAAGTGCGCAAACCTCTGCAGAGTGTACAAACTAATCATGGTTAGCCGTGTCCCCGGCTATGGACAACTTGAGTATCTGGTACTTGAATTATTGGTTTGATCTCATCACTCTAAATTAATTGTTGGGTTGCTAATGTACACTTTTTAATTGGGATTGAGATGGGGGTATCATTGTCAATGTTTCAACCACAATGATAGTTAAATAAAATATATTCCTTTGTTGTAGGAAAAAATGGCTTTTCGCAAAAACATTATAACCATAGAGCCTCCACCAGCCATATATGCATATAGTGATAGCATTTATCTGTTCATTGCTCTACTGTGTTATATTGTCAGCATATTCCATGTGCTGGCCCGTTTTCGGGTTGCAACATATCATGTTGCAGACTTTTCAGACGAGGACTAAGGTGCGCTAGGTTGTTTGTCGTGCACTCAGCTATGCCGTTAGAGTTGATGGACTCACTTTATCTTCCAAGCCTTCTGCTGTTATCTTATCTAGATGGCCTTAAGCCATATTTATTGTAATAAGTTCTCTTTTGAGACATTCGATGTAGTAAGTGTGTGATTGCTACTCTGTTATAAATCCTTCGAGTACTGTGTGTCATCATTACTGATCCAAGGATGACACTGACCACAGAGATTTGACCGTCTGAGGTCGGATCGCTACACGATGAATCTGACATCCAATATCATGCAAAGTGCGTGTGAAAATTCTAGAATGTTTTATGTGACGGGCAATGTTGGCCCTTTGTCCTCTACTGCAGACATAGTTCTGCAGAACGCCAACATAGATACCTCATTGCCAGGTACTGAGATCTTGCCCATGCATATCCTTATTAAGGCTAGTAGTAAGTGTGTACATTTAATGCACATTAATACTAGATATGATATTAGTTGCACGTTGATATTAGGTAGAATATTAAATGTGCACCAATTATGTTGTAAATTTATGCCGATATTGATATTTGGTATGATATTAATTGCATGTAAGACATGTTCAACGACTCACCATTGCAGTAATGTAAGTCGTTGGATACATATGATTTGACGACTGAGATTAGTTGGATATGTAGACATTAGTGTGGGACTTCTAGCCTAGGAAGCCAGCAGCGTACTATACTGGGTAAAAATCAACTTATCTTGTAACAAACACTACTGTTTTTCAGTCCAGCATGTGTGTTCAGAATGAAGCCATCCATCCACTAAGTAGCTATTATGTGATAAAAAAAGCTCTAAGTAAAATGCTAACCTGAAAGATGTATTACTGGAACAATTTACCCATATTCATATCTGAATTTTCCAATTACACAGACTATTAAGTCTTGGGAGGATTTTCCCCCTAGTTTGCTTGACCATGTTTCCCATTTACTAACTTCGTATGTCTTGCATTTTTTTCTAGAAGGAGCTTCTGATGGGCATGTGAACACTATGCTTTCACTAGGGATAACCCCTACACGACATGATCTTTCTGGAGCGTCCAATAACAACCTGTTAACACACAATCTGGATACACGTGAAGCCAACAGATTCTCTGTAATAACTCTAGACTGTGCTATTGCTTTACATATATGAAATATTTATTGTTACTATATGTATTCCTAAAGCTCTGCTAAACACTACAACCGAAGGTGGCGCAGGGACGCCCGGCACGTGTGAAGGATCTCCCAAGGGAACCAAAATTCACCTGCCCAGTCTGCATCAATGAGCTGGTCGATGCATCGTCTACTATCTGCGGCCACATCTTCTGCAAGAAATGCATAGAGGCCTCATATGATTTAATAAGAACTGCCCTACCTGTCGTAGAATGCTGACCATGAGAAATTTCCACCGCATCTACCTCCCGGTGATGGATTGAGCTGATCCAGCCATTCTAGGCGTGGTGGTGCATCAACAGCCGACCCTTCCTCCTGAACGGCATTTTGGTGATTCTGTCCGAACTATTCTTCATGGGGTTATCAGTAGAATACAATTTTTGCGCAACGATTTAGTAAATTCTTGACTCATACTGAACAAACTTTTAATCTGCATCCTCGGTGGTAAACGATACCATTCTTGTGGGAATTCGAAACATGTGTCATGGTATTGTGAATATCTGCAAAGAACTACAAATATTTGTTTTGCTCGTGAGGGTATATGGTGTGTTCACGCACTCTAGGATATGTGTCTTTGCAAGGCAATCACGTTTAATTAGCAATAGCAGTAGACATTGTTATTAGTCGACCGACTAGGAACAAGTCGCGTAGAGACCTAAAAGACATCAGACTGATAATTTATTTCCAATTGAGATTAGGCCCAATCTCCCTTAAAAGACATAATTGTGTTTCCTCACACTACATGCATGCTTGATAATTCCTTACCGAACACTCTCCAACCAGGACATGATGCTCTCCTTCCTGCTATTATATACTTCCTCCGTCCCAAAACAAGTGTTTCAAGCTTAGTACAACTTTGTACTAAAGTTAGTACAAAGTTAAGACACTTATTTTGGGACAGAGATAGTATTTTTGCATCCATACAAGATACTTTGGCCGTCGCTAATATCTTCTACTTCTTCACACTAAGTGGTGCTTCCATTATATGCGCGTTAGTTTTTGGGCAATAGCATATATATATGTGTCATTCTTTTGTAAACATTTTTTACATTCGGATCTATTGACCAAACTAGCAGTAAACACTCTTCGGGAAATAAAAAACAAACATCAAAATGCAGGCGAAAAGTAATCAAGGCTATCGTCCTACTATACCATCAGCCTTGAGAAAAAAAACTTGTAATACAAGTAGTAGCCAGCGGCACAATAGCAGCGGGACACCGACTGAACCCCTCAGAGTGGTTGGAAGTTACGAGCACATGGTGGTTGCGGCTGGGAAAGTTTGACACCTTCACATATGACTAGTTACTTTTTGGCCAGTATATAAGGCAAGCAGGGTGTTGAAGTAGGTTTATAGGACCAGAAATCTAGTCGGGATGCAAACCGGACGTAGCTCAAACGATTAGTTTTCTTTAGTGGGACCATCCCTCTACGGTTCAAGTCATGGACTTGAAACTAGTGTGTACATCTTTCTGGATTTATTTCAGGCTTTTCGGTGATGTTTCAGTCAGTGTGAGGAGATGTTCATGTCCACTACGAAGTGCCTATAGGGGTAGGGTGTATGTGCATGTGTTCATAGGGATGCGTGTATGTATTTCTATGTGAGCATGTAATTGTACTGTGTTAAAAAGAAATTTTGTCAGGATCACATCAAGAAGAAGGAGCGGAGAGAGACTCATGTTGGTGCTGTTTTTGTTTGTGTTCGAAGCAACAATATGGTATGCCCATTAGGCAAGTAGCACCTCTGTTATTTTAGCATATTCTCATTACATTGATGTAGTTAGTCCTTTCACACACACTATTTTTTATCTTGTTATAAAGAGATACTTACCATTGTGAACTCTTTATTTCTTAGAGCAAGTACCACATGGTGAATTAAGCAGGCTGTACAAGTTGACACATTATATTTGTGAGTTGGAGAAGAATGGAGAGAAGTGAGATGAATTAGGGTTTGAGATGAGATGGTGCTGGTGAAGATGTTGATAGAGATTGACCCCATCCCGATGAGAGGATCGTTGATGATGACGATGGTGATGATTTCCCCCTCCCGGAGGGAAGTTTCCCCGGCAGAACAGCTCTGCCAGAGCCCTAGATTGGTTCCGCCAAGGTTCCGCCTCGTGGCGGCGGAGTCTCGTCCCGTGAGCTGGCTTATGATTTTTTTCCTCGACGAAAGACCTCATATAGCAGAAGATGGGCATCGGAGGGCCACTAGGGGCCCACGAGGCAGGGGGCGCGCCTAGGGGGTAGGATGCAGCCCCACCCTCGTGGCTGGTGGGTGGCCCCCCTCTAGTACTTCTTGCGCCCAATATTTTTTATATATTCAGAAAAGTGCTCCTGTGGAGTTTCAAGACTTTCGGAGATGTGTATAATAGGTCTCTAATATATGCTCATTTTTCAGTCCAGAATTCCAGCTGCCGGCATTCCCCCTCTTCATGTAAACCTTTTAAAATAAAAGAGAATAGGCATAATTATTGTGACATAATGTGTAATAACAGCCCATAATGCAATAAATATCGATATAAAATCATGATGCAAAATGGATATATCAAGCCACAAGCTATTATGGGCTCTAGCATAGTTGAGTATGTTGCATGACCTCTTCCAGTGGTAGGCTAGTAGATGTAGGGGATGTAGGTTGGTACTGTCTACCCGGGGTTAGAGTTAATGTTTCTGAAAGACTGTGTCTCGGTCATCCGTTTCTCAAACACCATGTAGTGCGAGAAATCCAACGGAGGAGATCGAGTCTTGTGGGGAAAAGTGCGCAAACCTCTGCAGAGTGTACAAACTAATCATGGTTAGCCGTGTCCCCGGCTATGGACAACTTGAGTATCTGGTACTTGAATTATTGGTTTGATCTCATCACTCTAAATTAATTGTTGGGTTGCTAATGTACACTTTTTAATTGGGATTGAGATGGGGGTACCATTGTCAATGTTTCAACCACAATGATAGTTAAATAAAATATATTCCTTTGTTGTAGGAAAAACATGGCTTTTCGCAAAAACATTATAACCATAGAGCCTCCACCAGCCATATATGCATATAGTGATAGCATTTATCTGTTCATTGCTCTACTGTGTTATATTGTCAGCATATTCCATGTGCTGGCCCGTTTTCGGGTTGCAACATATCATGTTGCAGACTTTTCAGACGAGGACTAAGGTGCGCTAGGTCGTTTGTCGTGCACTCAGCTAAGCCGTTAGAGTTGATGGACTCACTTTATCTTCCAAGCCTTCTGCTGTTATCTTATCTAGATGTCCTTAAGCCATATTTATTGTAATAAGTTCTCTTTTGAGACATTCGATGTAGTAAGTGTGTGATTGGTACTCTGTTATAAATCCTTCGAGTACTGTGTGTCATCATTACTGATCCAAGGATGACACTGACCACAGAGATTTGACCGTCTGAGGTCGGATCGCTACACGATGAATCTGACATCCAATATCATGCAAAGTGCATGTGAAAATTCTAGAATGTTTTATGTGACGGGCAATATTGGCCCTTTGTCCTCTACTGCAGACATAGTTCCGCAGAACGCCAACATAGATACCTCATTGCCAGGTACTGAGATCTTGCCCATGCATATCCTTATTAAGGCTAGTAGTAAGTGTGTACATTTAATGCACATTAATACTAGATATGATATTAGTTGCACGTTGATATTAGGTAGAATATTAAATGTGCACCAATTATGTTGTAAATTTATGCCGATATTGATATTTGGTATGATATTAATTGCATGTAAGACATGTTCAACGACTCACCATTGCAGTAATGTAAGTCGTTGGATACATATGATTTGACGACTGAGATTAGTTGGATATGTAGACATTAGTGTGGGACTTCTAGCCTAGGAAGCCAGCAGCGTACTATACTGGGTAAAAATCAACTTATCTTGTAACAAACACCACTGTTTTTTAGTCCAGCATGTGTGTTCAGAATGAAGCCATGCATCCACTAAGTAGCTATTATGTGATAAAAAAAGCTCTAAGTAAAATGCTAACCTGAAAGATGTATTACTGGAACAATTTACCCATATTCATATCTGAATTTTCCAATTACACAGACTATTAAGTCTTGGGAGGATTTTCCCCCTAGTTTGCTTGACCATGTTTCCCATTTACTAACTTCGTATGTCTTGCATTTTTTTCTAGAAGGAGCTTCTGATGGGCATGTGAACACTATGCTTTCACTAGGGATAACCCCTACACGACATGATCTTTCTGGAGCGTCCAATAACAACCTGTTAACACACAGTCTGGGTACACGTGAAGCCAACAGATTCTCTGTAATAACTCTAGACTGTGTTATTGCTTTACATATATGAAATATTTATTGTTACTATATGTATCCCTAAAGCTCTGCTAAACACTACAACCGAAGGTGGCGCAGGGATGCCCGGCACCTGTGAAGGATCTCCCAAGGGAACCAAAATTCACCTGCCCAGTCTGCATCAATGAGCTGGTCGATGCATCGTCTACTATCTGCGGCCACATCTTCTGCAAGAAATGCATAGAGGCCTCCATATGATTTAATAAGAACTGTCCTACCTGTCGTAGAATGCTGACCATGAGAAATTTCCACCGCATCTACCTCCCGGTGATGGATTGAGCTGATCCAGCCATTCTAGGCATGGTGGTGCATCAACAGCTGACCCTTCCTCCTGAACGGCATTTTGGTGATTCTGTCCGAACTATTCTTCATGGGGTTATCAGTAGAATACAATTTTTGCGCAATGATTTAGTAAATTCTTGACTCATACTGAACAAACTTTTAATCTGCATCCTCGGTGGTAAAGGATACCATTCTTGTGGGAATTCGAAACATGTGTCATGGTATTGTGAATATCTGCAAAGAACTACAAATATTTGTTTTGCTCGTGAGGGTATATGGTGTGTTCACGCACTCTAGGATATGTGTCTTTGCAAGGCAATCACGTTTAATTAGCAATAGCAGTAGACATTGTTATTAGTCGACCGACTACGAACAAGTCGCATAGAGCCCTAAAAGACATCAGACTGATAATTTATTTCCAATTGAGATTAGGCCCAATCTCCCTTAAAAGACATAATTGTGTTTCCTCACACTACATGCATGCTTGATAATTCCTTACCGAACACTCTCCAACCAGGACATGATGCTCTCCTTCCTGCTATTATATACTTCCTCCGTCCCAAAACAAGTGTTTCAAGCTTAGTACAACTTTATACTAAAGTTAGTACAATGTTAAGACACTTATTTTGGGACAGAGATAGTATTTTTGCATCCATACAAGATACTTTGGCCGTCGCTAATATCTTCTACTTCTTCACACTAAGTGGTCCTTCCATTATATCCGCGTTAGTTTTTGGGCAATAGCATATATATATATGTCATTCTTTTGTAAACATTTTTTACATTCGGATCTATTGACCAAACTAGCAGTAAACACTCTTCGGGAAATAAAAAACAAACATCAAAATGCAGGCGGAAAGTAATCAAGGCAATCGTCCTACCATACCATCAGCCTTGAGAAAAAAAACTTGTAATACAAGTAGTAGCCAGCGGCACAATAGCAGCGGGACACCGACTGAACCCCTCAGAGTGGTTGGAAGTTACGAGCACATGGTGGTTGCGGCTGGGAAAGTTTGACACCTTCACATATGACTAGTTACTTTTTGGCCAGTATATAAGGCAAGCAGGGTGTTAAAGTAGGTTTATAGGACCAGAAATCTAGTCGGGATGCGAACTGGACGTAGCTCAAACGATTAGTTTTCTTTAGTGGGACCATCCCTCTACGATTCAAGTCATGGACTTGAAACTAGTGTGTACATCTTTCTGGATTTATTTCAGGCTTTTCGGCGATGTTTCAGTCAGTGTGAGGAGATGTTCATGTCCACTACGAAGTGCCTATAGGGGTAGGGTGTATGTGCGTGTGTTCATAGGGATGCGTGTATGTATTTCTATGTCAGCATGTAATTGTACTGTGTTAAAAAGAAATTTTGTCAGGATCACATCAAGAAGAAGGAGCGGAGAGAGACTCATGTTGGTGCTGTTTTTGTTCTTGTTCGAAGCAACAATATGGTATGCCCATTAGGCAAGTAGCACCTCTGTTATTATAGCATATTCTCATTACATTGATGTAGTTAGTCCTTTCACACACACTATTTTTTATCTTGTTATAAAGAGATATTTACCATTGTGAACTCTTTATTTCTTAGAGCAAGTACCACATGGTGAATTAAGCAGGCTGTACAAGTTGACACATTATATTTGTGAGTTGGAGAAGAATGGAGAGGAGAGAGGAGAAAAGAGAGAATATGAGTAGGCTGTAAACTTACACTTTGTGAGAGAAGAAGGTGAGCAAGGGAAAATGACATTGCATGTAGAGCCAATATTTATTATTTGGATGGGACATTAAAAGGTCAAGGTCTACCAGCTAGATGGGATGAATAGGAGATTCTAAGATTTATTCCCAAAAGGTAAATGAGGAGGTGGGACTGAAGAAATGGAACTACATCTACGCGGCAACCAGATCATAAACCAGCATATATCAAGAACAAATATGAATAAGTTCTTGGCCACTACTCTACGTCTTCGTTTGGAGAGGTTGAGCACGATTCTCCAAAGTCACCTAGACTTCACCTTCTTATCCTTGAGGTAAGTTCACATAGAAATCATCCAATCACTCGAGGTGGATCTTGAGGTGATCCTTGGATCCCTACAAACTTGATCGAAGTTGATCCACATGATGTATGTTCTAAAATAACTCCTACCCATCTAGGAAATGGAAAATGTCCAAGATTAACAAGTAAAATCTCTTGGCTCGAAAAAGTTCATGCTTGATGCTCAATCACAACTCAACTACTCTCTTGAAGATTACACTTTTAATATGTGGCTCCATAACACAAAGGAGTGGGAACACAAAGTATGAGAGTGAAATAAATGTGTTGGCGTGTCCACCCAAACAAGCAAGGCAGGCTACTATTTATAGGTATGCTCCGAAAACTAGCTGTTATTCTTCTGGATTCCCAACTCAGCAGCACCAAGACACTGGCCAACAACTCTAAGTCATTCAGCTACTAGTCGACACTTCAGTACTAGGTGCACAATAGGACATGGGTTTACAACACAAGAAATTCCTAGTGGTTCTAGCCAAACACAACTAGCGAAGAACCAGAAACACCTAGGAGACCCAAATTATTAAGTTCCCTAAATCACAATGTGGAAGTAAGGGCAGTGACCCATATTTCACACCCAAAGACTCCGAACTTGGTAACTATATCTTGAGCACTCAGCCATGCCGAATACTAATTAATACACATTCAAGAGATGTCACCCTCAATGACGCCGATCTCAAAACCGATGTAACCGAACGTAGCCAATGCATCACAAAGTGATTTCAAAGGATAAATTGTGTATTTGGTTATGTTCTATCTAAGCATCAGCGAGTTTCGCTGTCTAACCACGATATCCAATCCATGTTAATAGTACGTTTTGCCATATACTCAAAGTGACTCACTCAGGCACTATGAACTATAAACTCCACCAAGTCTTCAGGCAAAAATCATGTCTTCAACATTTTTAGGGGTCAAAATCCATTGGTTAGACAAATCTCTTATGGGACTAGACATGTGTGCATACTCATCAAGCACAATAGTCCCTTAAATGTTTGTCATTAATCATCAAAAACCACTAGGGGGCACTAAATGTAGTTTCAGCTTTTATATTGAATATAGATGATGTGGCGCCCAGAGAGAGCTAGTACACGATCTCTTATTAGCATTTCTCTCATAGTACAATGAGATATATAATATTTTCACTTGTTATATGTCATTTGCCACAATACCGTTTGAAATAAATGTGTTCGGTAAACAAGGAATCTCCATGATTTAACTTTTTTCCCTGGAGAGACATGAAGCTTAATATTTGAGCCCCAGAACACTAACCTCATTAATTTCCATATATCGCATTTCATTTATATTGGTATCAAGCATGTTGTACCATTCATACTTCAGGTATGAGACTTATTAAGTTCTCCGTTTGGGACGAAACTTGTTCTGAGTATTTGTGATGGGTCCTCATGTATATACTAGTAAGTGTTGTGCTCCAAGCGACCAAAGAGCTCTGCTCTTCTGGAACTCATGTGATTCTGGCATAATATGTTAATTCTAGAGCACCCCCCTAAGAG
Source organism: Triticum aestivum (assembly GCF_018294505.1). Lineage (NCBI taxonomy): Eukaryota > Viridiplantae > Streptophyta > Magnoliopsida > Poales > Poaceae > Triticum > Triticum aestivum. Next base: position 669,161,065 of record NC_057800.1, read on the forward strand.
GATATAACTATGAACTTTACCCTTTGACTCCCGGGCTGGGATGCTTGTTGGTCATGTCTAATAAATTCCTTGTTCACTTGCGTTAATTTTTTTATGTTGTTACTATATTAGTTTCTGTTGAATACAGTTCCATTAATTGGTAACCTATTTATTATCCTTTGAATCTAGATGTTATGTGTTACTATCCCTCCATCAAATCCATTCATTGTTGTCTACTCATTGAACCCAGTTCCGCCATTGTGGTATTCATCCTACTTTCTCCTTTTCATTGGATTGGTTATGCTACTTGTCCACTGATAACCCACAACTATAGGGGACCGTTTGTAGCCTTTTTCGATAAATAAGAGTGTCGAACCCAACGAGGAGCTAAAGGCAGAACAAATATTTCCTCGGGTTCTATCGACCACCGATACAACTCTACGCACACTTGACGCCCGCTTTACCTAGAACAAGTATGAAACTATTTTGCAAGAATAAAACTACGAGTACTTTGCGAGAATAAAACTACGGATAAATTGCAAGGTAATAAAAGTGGATAGCTTTTGTCAACAAGTAAGTCATTTGTCCCTAGGAAATCAATAACAAGTACCCGTAATCATTCTTGCAATTCTATACGAGGGAGAGGCATGAGCTAACATACTTTCTCTACTTGGATCATATGCACTTATGATTGGAAGTCTAGCAAGCATGCACAACTACTAAAGATCATTAAGATCGTGAAACCCAACCATAGCATTAAGTATCAAGTCCTCTTTATCCCATACGCAACATCCTACCTACTCGGGTTTATGCTTTTGTCACTCTCGCAACCCACCATAAGCAAATCATGCACGTATTGCAACACCCTACAGTGGGGACCCCTCATGTTTGTGCGAGACGGAGGGCACCATAGGACAGCACCATAAATAAAATATACAATCATACCATCCAAGATAATAATTAACCCACAGGACAAAACAGATCTACTCAAACATCATAGGATAACCAAATATCATTGGGAAATAATATCTGGAGTTGAGCACCATGATTAAGTAGAGATTACAACGGGGAGAAGGGGTGTCACACTGCTGCATAGAGGGGGAGAAAGTTGGTGTTGATGGTAGCAAGATTGTTGATGTAGATCGCCGTCACAATCCTTGCCCCGGCGGCACTCCGGCGCCACCGAGAGAGAGAGAGGGAGGGAGAGAGCACCATTCTTCTTCTTCTTCTTCTTTGGCCTCCCCCTAGATGGGAGGAGAGTTCCCCCTCTGGTCCATGGCCTCCATGGCGGCGGAGGGGCGGGAGCCCTTCCGAGATTGGATCTCCCTCTCTGTTTTCTTTTGTTTCATGCTCCCCAAATCTGGCCCTTCATCGTTTCTTAAATTTCCGGAGATCCATAACTCCGATTGTGCTAAAATTTTCACACGATTTTTTTCTATAAATTGTCTTTCTTGCGCCAGAATAAGGCCCCCAACCAACTTAGGAGGGGGGCATAATACACTTGGCTGCGCCTGGGGCCTGGGGCGTGCCCTGGTGGGTTGTGGGCACTGTGGGCCCCCGTTTGCGTTGATTCCACCTCCCAAAAATCACATATATTCCAAAATTATTCTCCATAAATTTTTATGCGTTTGGACTGCATTTGATAGGGATTTTCTGCGAAAAAAACATGCAAAAAATAGGAACTGGCACTGGGTACTGGATCAATAGGTTAGTCCAATAAATCATATAAAAAGTTGCCAAAAATATGTGAAACTTGTATAATATTGGAATGAAACAATAAAAAATTATACATACGATGGAGACGTATCATCCGCTTCCCGATACTAATGGTGCAGGTATTAAGGTCGAAAATGATCGGCCGAAGCATTATGCTCTATGGATAACCATTATGACTTAAGCAGATAACTGGTCCCCGATAGAATCCAGATTTCCATTCCTCGTGTGCACTATATAGTCCCATTATTGTAACTCGTGGAATTATGAATAGCACACAAGGGTCCAAAGCTTTACACAAACTCACTTATCTATTTCGTTCGTGTTCTCTAGGGCTAGTCGGTGGATCAGACATCTTTAGTCTCTAAAATAAACAACTCAGATAGAAAAAAACTAGAGATAGATATCCACAATGTACCTTTACAAACAACATGACAATGTATATGGTCTTGGTATTCTCTAAAAAAAGTCCCAGCCTTTTTCATACCGGCGGAAAACATTCAATAGATAGGGCATGACTAGTATGTGACCTATAATTGAGATGCGATCATAGGATGTGGCATCAAGGGCCATTAGATGTGAAATCAGTGGTACAAATGGAGAAGGTTGTGTTCAACCACCGAGGAACATAACATTTTGTTGAAACCTCCCTAGGAAGAGATGCTCTTGTCGCAACTAGTCCTCCCCCACCATACACCATGATGACCTCCCAACTACATCAACAACCAAGAGCTTTATCAGACCGACACCCTCCTATTGTTTATAATGCCCTAAAATTCTCCCTTCCTAAGAGTATCGCCAGCGGTTCCCCTTCCCCGTAAATATTTTTGGTTTAGGGATTGTTGGGCCAAAAAAGGTGCTCCAAAAGTTCCCGTAAAAGCAATTTTTTAGGGAACCCGGTATAATCATCCCAACTCCCCATCTATCTGGGGAGATGGCCCTTCTCATAAACTTCCAGTATAATTGTCACATCAATGAGTGATACGTCTCCAACGTATCTATAATTTTCGTTGCTCCATGCCGCTATATTATCAATCTTGGATGTTTTATATTCATTTAGTAGCAACTTTATATCATTTTTTGGGACTAACCTATTGACATAGTGCCTAGTGTCAGTTGCTATTTTTTGCTTGTTTTTTACTCCGCAGAATATCCATATCAAACAAAGTCCAAATGTAGCGAGATTTTTTGAAAAAAAATTCTTCCCAGAAGAGACCCTGGGAGCCTAAGAGGTGTACCAGATGAGGCCCATGGTGATCTTTTCCACCGCCTCTCAGCTCTATAAATACTCAGATATTTTAGAAACCCTAGGGGAGTCGAGAGATCATAGTTTCCACCACCGCAAGTTTCAGAACCACGAGATGCAATCTAGAGGCCTTTTCTGGCACCTTGCTGGAGGGGTCAACGATCACGAAGGTGTTCTTCATCATCACCCTTGCCCCTCCGATGATGCGTGAGTAGTTTACCACATTTGAGTCGGGTCCTATTCATCCAGCGGTAACCGCGTACTACCACAAGGTCATGTTCATCCAGCGGCAACCGCCTACACACGGTCGGGGCCCTGTTCATCCAACCCCCACTAGGAACTATTCATCCATAGCTGATCCGACCGTCTCGAATCACCACATCTCGACTCGTTCTACATATCATGCTCACAGCAGCAACGAGCACTGTTCATCCAGAGGCAACCCAACAGGCTAGCTATGTCTCGCACAGGGGATTGATCGGCTTTAGGAACTAGCAGCAATGATCGACGGGTTCAATTAGCAGCAAAGGAGTAGGTCGGGTTTAGTTAGTAGTGAAGAGATCAATCGATGGGCTTCAGTACATAGCAGCATGGGATCACTCGGGTTCAGTAAGTGAACGCCTCTCGCTCGGGTTCAGTTATAGCGACACGGCTCGCACCACACGCGTGTACGATAGAAAAGCGCAAACCACACTGCATCGCTCGGCCCCGGTCGACCACCTACCGTAACTGGGAACTCCATGAAAGTTTCCTCGCCCTCACTTCTACCATGATTTTTATGTCATGGACGGCCCAAAGAATGCCAGGCAGGTGCGTCCCCGGCTCGTCCAGGACGAATAGCCCATTTTCTGTCATGATTTTTTGTCGTAGAAGTAGGAGCCCACCGCATCTATGATGATACGTCATTTTGTCACAATTATCATGATAGAACTGTCATAACCATGACAATATTTTTTTTGTTCGGGCTATAATGTCACGGATCTGTCTTTTTTTTGTAGTTTGCTTACAGACTGGGCATTAAGATCTATAGAGATAGATCGAGACGTCTGATAGGACTTTCACAGAACACATACCCTGACAAGATTTTGAATGAGTTCAAAATGGACCAGTCAAAGAAAGGGTTCTTGTGTTTGTTTCAAGGTGTGTAGTTGAGTAAGACTCAAATCCTGACCACGACAGAAGAAAGAGAAAGGATGAAAGTCGTCCCTATGCCTCGACCATAGGCTCTATAATGTATGCCATGTTGTGTACCAGACCTGATGTGTGCCTTGCCTTGTTGCTGTTCTTTATTGTTCTTATTAAGAAAATTAGTATCTACCATCCATATTACACTTGTATCACCATCTCTTCGCCGAACTAGTGCACCTATAGAAATTACCATTGTATTTGGTGTGTTGGGCACACAAGAGACTTTTTATTATTTTGTTGCGGGGTTGTTTGAGAGAGACTATCTTCATCCTACGCCTCCCATGGATTGATAAACCTTAGGTCATCCACTTGAGGGAAAATTGCTACTGTCCTACAAAACTCTGCGTTTGGAGGCCCAACACGTGTCTAGAAGAATAAAGTTGTGTAGTAGACATCAGCCTCTAATATACTAGCTCATTGATCAAAGATGGTTAAGGTTTCCTAACCATAGATATGACTTGTCATTTGATAACGGGATAACATCATTAGGAGAATGATGTGATGGACAAGACCCATCCATAAGCTTAGCATTTGATCATATCACTTGAGTTTATTGCTATAGCTTTATTCATGTCAAGTATCTATTCCTAAGACCATGGAATCATGCAACTCCTGGATACTAGGGGAATACCTTGTGTTATATCAAACGTCACTTTGTAACTGGGTGATCAGAAAGACGCTCTACAGGTATCTCTGAAGGTGCTTGTTGGGTTGGCATGGATAGAGACTGGGATTTGTCACTCTATGTGATAGAGAGATATCTTAGGGCCCTCTTGGTAATACAACATCGTAAAGAGCTTGCAAGCAATGTGGCTAATGAGTTAGTCACGAGACCTTGTATTATGGAACAAGTAAAGAGACTTGCCGGTAATGAGATTGAACTAGGTATGGAGATACCGACGATCGAATCTCGACCAAGTAATATATCGCCGTACAAAGGGAATTGCCTACGGGATTAACCGAATCCTTGACATCGTGGTTCAATCGATAAAAGATCTTGGTGGAAATATGTAGGAACCAATATGGGCATCTAGGTCCCACTATTGGTTATTGACCGGAGAGGTGCCTCGGTCATGACTACATGATTGCTAAACCTGCACTATGCTCTATGGATAACCATTACAACGTAAGCGGATAACTGGTTCCTGATAGAATCCAGATTTCCATTCCTGGTGTGCACTATGTAGTCCCATTATTGTGACTCATGGAATTATGAATAGCACATAGTGGTCCAAAGCTTTGTACAAACTCACTTATCTATTTCGTCCGTGTTCTCTAGGGCTAGCTGGTGGATCATACATCTTTAGTCTCTAAAATAAACAACTCAGCTAGAACAAAAACTAGAGATAGATATCCACAATGTACCTTTAGGAACAACATGAAAATGTATATGGTTTTGGTATTCTCTACAAAAAAGTCCCAACCTTTTTCAGACCAGTGGCAAACATTCAATACATAGGGCCAGGCTAGTATACAACCTGTGATTGAGATGCAATCATAGGATCTAGGAAGAGGGTTGTGTTGTGTTCAACCACCGAGGAACAGAACATTTTGTAGAAACCTCCCTAGGAAGATATGCTCTTGTCGCAACTAGTCCTTCCCCACCGTAGGCAATGATGACCTCCCAATGACATTAGTAGCCAGGAGCTTTATCAGACCGACAACCCTCCTATTGTTTATAATGCCCCGAAATTCTCCCTTCCTAAGAGTATCACCAGCAGTTCACCTTCCCCTTTAATATTGATGGTTTTTTGTTGGGCCAAAAAAGGTGCTCCAACAGTTCCCGTAAAAGCGATTTTTTAGGGAACCCGATATAATCATCCCAACTCCCCTTCTATCTGGGGGAGATGGCCTTCTCGTAAACTTCCAGTATAATTGTTACGTCAGCGCGTGATACGTCTCCAACGTATCTATAATTTTTTATTGTTCCATGCTGCTATATTATAAATCTTGGATGTTTTATATTCTTTTACTAGCAACTTTATATCATTTTTTGGGACTAACCTATTGACTAGTGCCCAGTGTCAGTTGCAATTTTTTGCTTGTTTTTTATTTCGCAGAATATCCATATCAAACGAAGTCCAAATGCAGTGAGTTTTTTTAAAGATTTTTTTTCTGCCTAGAAGAGACCCAGGGAGCCCAAGAGGTGTAACAGAGGAGGCCCATGGTGATCTTTTCCACTGCCTCTCAGCTATATAAATAATCACATATTTCAGAAACCCTAGGGGAGTCGAGAAATCAGAGTTTTGACCGCCGCAAATTTCAGAACCACGAGATGCAATCTACAGGCCTTTTCTGGCACCTTGCCGGAGGGGTCAACGATCACGAAGGTGTTCTTCATCATCATCCTTGCCCCTCCGATGGCGATGATGCGTGAGTAGTTTACCACACTTGAGCTGGGTCCTATTCATCCAGCAGTAACCGCATACTACCACAAGGTCCTATTCATCCAGCGGCAACCGCCTACACACGGCCAGGGTCCTGTTCATCCAACCCCCACTAGGAACTATTCATCCACAACTAACCCAACCATCTCGAATCACCACATATCAACTCGTTCTACATATCATGCGCGTGGCAGCAACGGGCACTGTTCATCCAGAGGCAACCCAACCGGCTAGCTACGTCTCGCACAGGGGTTCGAACGGCTTTAGGAAGTAGCAGCAACGATCGACTGGGTTCAATTAGCAGCAAAGGAGTAGGTCGGATTCAGTTAGCAGCGAAGGGATCAATCGATCGGGTTCGGTACATAGCAGCAGGCAATCGATCGGGTTCAGTAAGTGAACGCCTCTTGCTCGGGTTCAGTTATAGCGACATAGCTCGCACCTCACGCGCGTATGAGAGAAACGCGCAAACCACACTGCATCGCTCGACCCCGATCGATCACCTACCGTAACTAGGAACTCCATGAAAGTTTCCTCGCCCTCACTTCTACCATGATTTTTATGTCATGGATGGCCCAAAGAATGTCATGCAGCTGCGTCCCCGGCTCGCCTAGGACGAAGAGCCCATTTTCTGTCATGATTTTTTGTCGTAGAAGTAGGAGCCCACCACATCTATGATGATATGTCATTTTGTGAGAATTATCATCATAGAAGTGTCATAACCATGACATTATTTTTTTCGTTCGGGACATAATGTCACGGGTCTGTCTTTTTTTGTAGTGTGCTTACATACTGGGCATTAAGATCTATAGAGATAGATCAAGATGTCTGATAGGACTTTCACAAAGCACATACCCTAACAAGATTTTGAAGGAGTTCAAAATGGATCAGTCAAAGAAAGGGTTCTTGCCTTTATTGCAAGGTGTGTAGTTGAGTAAGACTCAAATCCCGACCATGACAGAAGAACGAGAAAGTATGAAAGTCGTCCCTATGCCTCGGCCATAGGTTCTATAATGTATGACATGTTGTGTACTAGACCTGATGTGTGCCTTTCCATAAGTCTGGCAGGGAGGTACCAAAGAGATCCATGAGTAGATCTCTGGATAGTGGTCAATAACATCCTGAAGTACTTTAAAAGGACTAAGGACATGTTTCTCATTTATGGAGGTGACGAAGAGCTCGTCATAAAGGGTTACATCGATGCTAGCTTCGACACATATCTGGATGACTCTAAGTCTTAAACCGGATACGTATTTATGTTGAATAGTGGATCAGTCATTTGGCATAGCTCCAATTTGGAGTGTGGTGGTAACATCTACTGTATGACATAGAGATTTGCAAATTACACACCAATGTGAATGATGTAGACCCATTGACTAAAACCTCTCTCAGAAGAAAAACATGATCAAACCCTAGAACTCATTGGGAGTTAATCACATAGCGATGTGAACTAGATTATTGACTCTAGGGCAAGTGGGAGACCATTGAAATATGCCCTATAGGCAATAATAAATTGCTTATTATCATATTTCCTTGTTCAAGATAAAGGTTTATTATTCATGCTAGAATTGTATTGAACGAAAACTTAAATACGTGTGGATACATAAACAAGTACCGTGTCCCTAGTGATCCTCTGATACGTCTCCAATGTATCTACAATTTATGAAGTATTCATGCCAGGTTTCCAATAATTTTATATGGTTTTGGTATGATTTGCATGGAACTAGCCCAAACTAACGCTGTTTTTAGCAGAACTACCATGGTGTTGTTTTTTGTGCAGAAATGAAAGTTCTCCAAATGAGTTGATGATTTTTTTTGAACAAAAGAGACCCCCGAAGCTTCGTGGAAGGACCAGAAGGTGAAGGAATACGACACAATACACCGGGGCACGCCTGGGCCCTTGCCCGTGCCCCGATGGGTTGTGCTCACCTCGAAGCCCATCTTCATGTGATTCCAACACTGAAAAATCCTATAAATAGAGAAACCATCAAAAATAAACCTAGATTAGAAGTTTCTCCACTGCAAGCCTTTATAGCCACTAAAAACCAATGTAGACCCCGTTCTGGCACTCCGTCGGAGGGGGAAATCATCACCGGTGGCCATCTTCATCATCCTGAAGCCACCATGATGAGAAGGGAGTAGTCCATGCTCGGGGCTGGGGGTTTGTACCTGTAGCTATGTGTTTAATCTCTCTCTCTCTATCTCTCTCTCTCTCTCGTGTTCTTGGTGGCACGATATTGATGTATCGGGGGCTTTGTTAATATAGTTGGATCATATGGTGTTTTCCCTCTCTATTGAATTGAGTTTTCCCTTTGAGATTTAATTCTTATCGCATCGAATACCCTTATGGATTTGAGAGAACTTAATATATGTATTGCATATGAATACTCATGGTGACTATGGGTTGATGTCTACTATACGCAACCTTCTTATTGTAGACGTTGTTGGGCCTCCAAGTGCAGAGGTTTGTAGGACAGCAGCAAATTTCCCTCAAGTGGATGACCTAAGGTTTATCAATCTATGGGAGGCGTAGGATGAAGATGGTCTCTCTCAAACAACCCTGCAACCAAATAACAAAGAGTCTCTTGTGCCCCCAACACACCCAATACAATGGCAAATTGTATAGGTGCACTAGTTCGGCGAAGAGATGGTGATACAAGTGCAATATGGATGGTAGATATAGGTTTTTGTAATATGAAAATATAAAAACAACAAGGTAACTAATGATAAAAGTGAGCACAAACGGTATTGCAATGCTTCGAAACAAGGCCTAGGGTTCATACTTTCACTAGTGCAAGTTCTCTCAACAAGGATAACATAACTAGATCATATAACAATCCCTCAACATGCAACAAAGAGTCACTCCAAAGTCACTAATAGCGGAGAATAAGCGAAGAGATTATTGTAGGGTACGAAACCACCTCAAAGTTATTCTTTTTAATCAATCCATTGGGCTATTCCTATAAGTGTAACAAATAGCCCTAGAGTTCGTAGTAAAATAACACCTTAAGACACAAATCAACCAAAACCCTAATGTCAACTAGATACTCCAATGTCACCTGAAGTATCCGCAGGTATGATTATACGATATGCATCACACAATCTCAGATTCATCTATTCAACCAACACAAAGAACTTCAAAGAGTGCCTCAAAGTTTCTACCGGAGAGTCAAGACGAAAACGTGTGCCAACCCCTATGCATAGATTCCCAAGGTCATGGAACCCGCAAGTTGATCACCAAAACATACATCAAGTGAATCAATAGAATACCCCATTGTCACCATGGGTATCCCACGCAAGACATACATCAAGTGTTCTCAAATCCTTAAAGACTCAATCCGAAAAGATAACTTCAAAGGGAAAACTCAATCCATTACAAGAAGGTAGAGGGGGAGAAACATCATAAGATCCAACTATAGTAGCAAAGCTCGCGGTACATCAAGATCGTGCCAAATCAAGAACATGAGAGAGAGAGATCAAACACATAGCTACTGGTACATACCCTCAGTCCCGAGGGTGAACTACTCCCTCCTCGTCACGGAGAGCACCGGGATGATGAAGATGGCCAGCGGTGATGGATCCCCCCTCCGGCAAGTTGCCGGAACAGGGTCCCGATTGGTTTTTGGTGGCTATAGAGGCTTGCGGCGGCGGAACTCCCGATCTAGGTTTCTTTTGGGGGGTTTCTGTATTTATAGGAATTTTTGGTGTCGGTCTCACGTCAAGGGGCTCTCTGAGTCATCCACGAGGCAGGGGGTGCACCCAAGGGGGTAGGGAGCGCCCTCCACCCTCGTGGATAGCTCGGGACTCTTCTGGCCCAACTATTTTACTCTAGGGGCTTCTTTTGGTCCATAAAAAATCATCAAAGATTGGCACATCAATTGGACTCCGTTTGGTATTCCTTTTCCGTAAAACTCAAAAACAAGGGAAAAACAGAAACTGGCACTGGGCTCTAGGTTAATAGGTCAGTCCCAAAAATCATATAAAATAGCATATAAATGCATATAAAACATCCAAGATTGATAATATAATAGCATGGAACAATCACAAATTATAGATACGTTGGAGACCTATCAAGCATCCCCAAGCTTAATTCCTTCTCGTCCTCGTGTAGGTAAATGATAAAAATAGAATTTTTGATGTGGAATGCTACCTAACATCCTCAAGCATCCCCAAGCTTTATTGTCGGAGTAATGGGCCACGGGTAGGCCAACCCGAGTCCCATAACCTTTCAAGACATCAGGGCCGGCTGCGCCCCTCAAGACCTCAGGGCGAAGAGCCGCCTCCTGAGGAGTCGACGGCAGGGCGGCCGACTGCCCGCTCACGGCCGAGTCCCAGGGACGACTTCCAGAGAAGCCGTCTTTGGAGAGTCGGCCGGCGACTCCAACAAACCCATGACCTCATCGAAGGGGACGGGGCAGGGGCGTGGCTACAGTGAAGCCCACTCCCGCCCCTTACCAAGGGCTGGCATGGCCACAGCACACCGTACTCGGGAAGATCTCTGTGCGGCGTGGCACTGTTGCCCTGCCGGCCCTGACATCAGCACCACAGTACCGAGTCCTGTGCCCACGACAGCTTGTCTGATAGGCCCAGAAGTAGCAGGTCCCACCAGTCAGTGAGACCCTAGGAGACGGCGAGAGGACCGCCAGTCGGATCCGTCAGGAGTCGGCCTGGGGAGTCGGCCGAGCCCTCCCCTGGGCCCCATGCGCCATTAATCAAGATGTGATGGGGAGTGGCAATAGTGATCACCCGCCAGGCTGCAAGACTGTTGCCACGACCCCATGACCAAGCCCGCTTCATCAGAAGCACGGCTACAGTAATCAGCAGCCGGCAAGACCCGCCCGCGGCGGACGCGGCCTGTCGGCTCCGTACCAGACCAGTCGGTGGGGCCCACCAACCGGCGGGCCCCAGCAGTCGGCGGAGAAATCGGAGGCCAAAGGCACTGACGGCTGGGCCCGCGCCCAGACGAATTACCATTGTACCCCTAGGGGTAGGCCTATATAAACCCCCAGGGCACCCATGCAAAGGGTTGGAACCCGGTAGCTCTAGACCATACCAGATAGAAGGAGAGAGCTAGCCTTGCCCTCTCCTACCTCTAAGAAACATCTCAAGGAGCAACCGTGTAAACACTTGGCCATAGTCATCATGCGGAGACCCTGCAGAGCAGCAGTAGGGGTATTATCTCCCCGGAGAGCCCTGAAGCTGGGTAATATTTGCCGGCGTGCTTGTCTTCGCCTCATCCCGTTTCCAGGCACCGGCGACATTCTACTCGCCCCCACCATGATAAGCCATCCATTGGCATATGTCGCACCAAACCCCCGACATTTGGCGCCCACCGTGGGGCCTGGTGCACCGCCGTCCGGAGATCTGTTCTGGACGGGAACCCTTTTCCTCCCTGGCAAGCGCAACCAGCCAGACACGCAAGATGAAGTTTGCATCGACGCGCTGCGCGGTGTTGAGATTGCTTGCGTAGCCAGCTCCTTGGCCGAACTTGTCGCCGAGGTCCACCTCTCCGACGAACCTGCGTCCGACGCAGGCACGGGCGGCCCCGAGAACCTCCTCGCGGGCCTCCTCGATCAACTCCACGTTTCCGGCGGGCCTGCCATAGACTTGGAGTCCGTAGGCTCCACCGACCCGTTGCTGGTCGACTCCAACACCGCGTCGCTCGACGCGTTCCCCACCAACGTGGTGGTCTACGATGAACCTCTCCCCCATGCTGAGAGCGACGGAAGCACCGTCATTGAGGTGCTAGTCATCAGTCATAACGAGTTCCCTGGCGGAGGAGCGCCCGACTCACTCGGCGCAGCGCTGCAAGACCTAACTGCGCCTATTCCGGAAGATGCTGACGCAGAGACGTTAGAAGCGTGCCGCCTTCAGCTTGTTGAAGGTGTGAAGAATCTAGCCAGCATGACACGCTTGTCAGAAGCTTACCAGCGGGAGATGGATCGCGCCGTTGGCGGCTCACCGGCCCCGGCAGGGCCCAGCCGCCTTGGCGCGGTCCAGCAGCTCGGCGTAGCCATCACCAGCCTGTTTGGGGCTAGTCACCCCGTGTACGCTACACCAGCGGAGAACATCCGAGCCGTCCAGGCAGCGGCGGATGAGCTGGACAATTTCGAGGGCGAAGAACGCCGCCTCATGATGGAGCGAGTCCAGCGGCTCCTCGACACGGCCGCCGCGCAGAACGAGGTCGGCTGCTGCACGGAGGCTCCACAGTGGCCAAACGACGACCCGCACCAAGATCAAGGCGCGACGTCTCGGAGGCCGACTGGTGGTGCCCGAGGAAGAAAGGACAAGGAGCCGGCTGTCAGCCACAGTCGGACTCGCATTACCATAGAGCGCGACCGAGATGGCCGCCCGAGAGCAGTGGAACGAAGGGACAACTGTCCGCCTCCCCCTCCACGTAAAGAGAGGCGAGTCTCCCCACCACCTGTTGACCATCCGACTCTCGGTGACCGCCTTGGCCGCCGAGAGGGAGTTGGAGAGAATGACGCCCGCCACCGGATCGACCGACTTCACCGGTCCCTGGCGCTGGAAGAAGAAGACGAGCTGGGTCCGCCTTGTTTCGGGCCCCGCATTCGGGATGAGCCCTTTCCCAGAGGTTCACGCTCCAAAGAGACACGCCCAAGTATACCGGCTCTGTGAAGCCGGAAGACTGGCTAGTTGACTACTCCACGGCTGTCAGCATAGCAAACGGCAACAAGCATGTCGCCGTAAAGTACGTTCCGCTCATGCTCTAGGGCACGACCCGGATATGGCTGAACAGCCTAAAGCCCCGCAGCATCAACAGCTGGGTCGACTTCACCAAAGCGTTCGTCCGTAATTTCACCAGCATGTACAAGTGTCCTCCCAAGCCTCATCAGCTCTCCTTGTGCATGCAAGGTCCTGACGAGTCGACTCGCGACTACCTCACACGTTGGGCTGAGCTCCGGAACTCCTGCGAGGGCGTGCACGAGGTGCAGGCCATCAAGTACTTCACAGCCGGGTGCCGAGAAGGCACCCTCCTCAAGCACAAGCTCCTCTGCGATGAGCCAGAAACCCTCGACGAGCTGTTGATCATAGCGGACAAGTACGCCACGGCCGACTCCTCCATGAAGGCAGAAATTCAAATCAGCACAACTAGCAAAGTGGCTCCTCAAGCTCCAAGAACTCCAGCGGCAGACGCCGGCCGGCGAAAACAGCAGGGCGACAACAAGCGCAAGGCCCCGCAGCCGGCTTCCAGCAGCCGGTAGGTCGCGACCGTTGAAGCCCAGCAGCCAGAAGAGCAGCCTCCGCCCAAGCGACAGAAAGGCGGCAAGCCTAACTGGTTGCCGGCCTTCTCCTATGAGCAGACCTTGGATGGACCTTGCAAGTTCCACAGCGGTGCAAAGCCGTCAAATCACACCACCCGGAAGTGCCACTGGCTCACCAGGATCACCAAGGGAGATGGCCTCCTGCCACCCCCGCCTGCTGGGCAGCCGCCTCCGCCTCCGCCCCAGCAGCTGGCAGTCAGGCCAGTCGGCGAAGTACAAGATTAATACCCTGAAGAACACGGAGCCTACATGGTGTTCACCAGTATGGCTGATGATCGACGCAGCAGGCGGCTGCAGCGACAAGAGGTGAACGCAGTAGCCTCAGAGACGCTAGAGTTCATGCACTGGTCTGAGAAGCCCATCAGCTGGAGCAGGGCTGACCACCCAGAAGTGATGCCGAGTCCGGGCTCCTATGCCTTGGTCCTGGACGCCACCTTTGCTACGGACAAACGGGCCGCGTGTTTCTCGCGAGTTCTGATAGACAGGGGCAGCAGCATCAATATCCTGTACAAGGATACAATGGAGAAGTTAGGAATCAAGCAAAGACAGCTTCAGAGCAGCCGGACAGTGTTCCACGACATTGTACCTGGGCTTTCCTGCTCGCCGACCAGCAAGATCCTGATGGACGTCCTCTTTGGGGACAATGATCACTTCCGAAGAGAGTCTGTTTGGTTTGAGGTGGTGGACCTTGAGAGTCCATACCATGCGCTACTTGGCCGACCCGCCTTGGCCAAGTTCATGGCGGTCCCCCACTATGCTTACCTCAAGATGAAGATGCCTAGTTCCAGGGGAATTCTGACTGTGGCAGGCGACTACCGGAAATTGTCTGCTTGCGCAGCTGAGAGTAGTCGGCTGGCCGAGTCCCTGGTAATCGCGGCTGAGAAGCGGCTCCTTGAGCGAGTTGTGGCGATGGCCAGCAAGCAGCCTGAGGTATCGCCCAGCCCAAAAGAGTCGGAGGCTGAGGGTTCATTCAAGCCGGCTAAAGAGACAAAGAAGATACCCTTGGATTCGGAGCACCCAGAGTGGTATGCCGTCGTAGGTGCAAACCTCGACAGCAAATAGGAAGGCGAGCTTGTTGATTTCCTCCGTGAGAATCGGGACATCTTTGCATGGTCCCCCAAAGACATGCCAGGTGTACCGATGGATTTCACCGAGCACAAGTTACATATCCAATCTGATGCGAAGCCGGTCAGGCAGCCCCTGCGAAGCTTATCAGAAGAGAAGAGAAGAGTTGTCAGAGAAGAGATAGCCCGACTCCTAGCAGCCGGCTTCATTATGGAAGTTTTCTTTCTGGAGTGGCTGGCAAATCCGGTCCTGGTACTAAAGAATAACAAGCAGTGGCGAATGTGTATTGACTACACGAGCCTCAACAAGGCCTGCCCCAAGGACCCATTTGCTCTACCAAGAATCGATCAGGTGATAGACTCCACAGTCGGATGCGAGCTGTTGAGTTTCTTGGATGCATACTCAGGATATCACCAGATCAAGCTGAACCCGGCTGACAGATTGAAGACCGCCGTCATCACGCCGTTTGGAGCATTCTGCTACCTCACCATGACGTTCGGCTTGAGGAATGCCGGCGCCACCTTTCAGCGTTGCATGCAGAAGTGTCTCCTCAAGCAGCTCGGCAGGAACGCCCACGTCTACGTGGACGACGTAGTGGTGAAAACGGAAAAGCGTGGAACACTGCTGGAAGACCTCAAGGGGACCTTTGAGAACCTGTGCCGGTTCCAGATCAAGCTCAACCCCGAGAAGTGTGTCTTCGGAGTACCAGCCGGCAAGCTGCTAGGTTTCCTGGTCTCTAAATGCGGCATAGAATGCAACCCAGTAAAAATCAAGGCCATCGAGAGAATGGAGGTACCCAGCCGACTGCTGGATGTGCAGAAGTTCACCGGCTGCTTAGTGTCCATCAGCCGATTCATTAGTCGGTTGGGCGAGAAAGCTCTCCCCTTATACCAACTCATGAAGAAGACCACTTTTTTCGAGTGGAACCATAAGGCGAACGAAGCTTTTCACCAGTTGAAGAAGATGTTGACTACTCTGCCTGTCCTGGCGGCTCTGACTCCCAACGAACCTATGCTCATGTACGTCGCCGCCACTAGCCGGGTAGTCAGCACAGTCATTGTAGTGGAGCGCAAGGAGGAAGGCAAGGCGCTGCCTGTCCAGAGACCAGTATATTACCTGAGCGAGGTACTGTCGACCTCCAAGCAGAACTACCCCCACTACCAGAAGATGTGCTATGGCATACACTTTGCTGCCAAGAAATTGAAGCCTTACTTTCAAGATCATCCAATCACGGTGGTCTGCACGGCCCCACTTGCCGAGATCATCGGTAGCCGAGATGCTTCTGGTCGAGTGGCCAAGTGGGCCATAGAGCTGGCTCCTTACACCATCTACTACCAGCCCCGCACCGCTATCAAATCACAAGCACTGGCCGACTTCCTCATCGACTGGGTCGAGACCCAGTACCTGCCTCCAGCACCTGATTCCACCCATTCGCGGATGCATTTTGACGGCTCCAAGATGCGCACTGGTTTGGAGCCGGCGTCGTCCTCACCTCTCCCAAAGGCGACAAGCTCAAGTATGCGCTGCAAATCCACTTTGCTGCCTCCAATAACGTCGCCGAGTACGAGGCGCTCATCCACGGGCTCCCGCTTTCCAAAGAGCTTGACATCCGCCGGATCTTGTGTTATGGTGACTCGGACTTAGTGGTCCAGCAATCATCCGGCGACTGGGATGCGAAAGATGCAAACATGGCGAGCTACCATTTCCTCGTGCAGCAACTCAGTGGGTATTTCGAAGGATGCGAGTTCCTTCATATACCAAGGAATGACAACGACCAAGCAGATGCATTGGCACGAATCGGCTCTACCCGCCAAGCAATACCATCTGGTGTCGCCCTTCAATGCCTTCTCAAGCCATCCTTCAAACCCTCGCCAGAATCAAACTCCATCTTCGTACCGGCTCCTCCCAAAGACGTCGGATCCAACTCCAGAGCCCCGGCAGGCGGCACGAGGATCTCGGCAGATGACTTCGGAGCAGCCACAGTCGAGGCTAGCCCAGGGACTGCGGAACCTGGCCCGAGGACTGCGGTGGCGGACTCGAAGATTCCAGAACTCGGCCCAAGGACCGCGCCAGTCGGCCTGGGGACTTCATCAACCCAGCAAGCGGCTGTTGACTCCAACCCTCCGCCTCCCAGCCTAGCCGCCCTCGTCCAAGTCGCAGTTCTGGTAGTCAAAGAAATAGCAGCACCCTCATGGGCACAGCCCATCCTCAAATTCCTGGTGAACAAAGAGCTACGAACTGATGAGACCTTAGCTCGGCAAGTACAACGCTGGGCGGCAGCCTATACCATAGTCAACAGAGAGCTGGTCAGGCGCAGCGTCACTAGTGTCTACGAGCGCTGCATAGAGCCAGAGAAAGGCCAAGCGATTCTCAAAGACATCCATCAAGGTGAATGCGGCCACCATGCGGCTTCAAGAGCACTCGTCGCCAAAGCCTTTCGGCACGGTTTCTTTTGGCCGACTGCCTTAGAAGAGGCCAAGGAGTTGGTCCAAAAATGCAAAGGATGCCAAAAGTTCAGCTCCAAGCCGCACCAGCCGGCTTCTGCGCTCAAGACCATCCCAATTGCCTGGCCTTTCGCAGTTTGGGGTCTAGACATGGTGGGACCATTCAAGACAGCACGAGGTGGTTTAACTCACCTACTTGTCGCAGGGGACAAGTTCACCAAGTGGATAGAAGTGAAGCAAGTTAAGAAACTGAACGGTCCGATTGCCGTGACTTTCATCACCGATATCACAATTCGGTACGGCATACCACACAACATCATCACCGACAACGGCACCAATTTTGCCAAAGGCGCCTTGGCCCGTTTCTGCGCAACACAGGGCATCCGATTGGACCTAGCATCCATCACCCACCCGCAGTCAAACGGCCAAGTGGAGCGAGCAAACGGCCTCATCCTGTCCGGCATCAAGCCTCGGTTGATCGAGCCTCTGGAGCGCTCGGCTGGCTGTTGGCTCGACGAGCTGCCAGCCATCCTGTGGAGTCTGCGCACGACTCCAAACAAGTCAACCGGCTTCACGCCCTTCTTCCTCGTCCATGGTGCCGAAGCCGTCATCCCAATGGACATAGAGTTTGACTCCCCACGAGTCACCATGTACACCAAGGAGGAAGCAGAAGAAGCACGACAAGACGGCGTCGATCTGTTGGAAGAGGGACGGCTATTGGCACTCAGCCGGTCTAGCATCTACCAGCAGAGCCTACGCCGGTACCACAACAGGAAGGTCAGGCCAAGATCTTTCCAAGAAGGCGACCTTATGCTCCGGCTGATCCAGCGAACAACCGGCCAGCACAAGCTGTCGGCGCCTTGGGAAGGCCCTTTCATCATCAGCAAAGTATTGGGCAACGATTCCTACTACCTGATCGACGCTCAGAAGCCCCAAGCACGCAAGAGGGACGACTCCGGCACGAAGACAGAGCGGCCATGGAATGCAAATCTCCTCCGAAGGTTTTACAGCTGATGCAGTATGTACCACGCTACCTTTTGTATTAAAGAACCAAGACTTCGGGCCCCCCGAGGCAAGCTCGGGGACTTCCCTCTTTTGTCTGTATGATAAAAATTATGACTGCAAGTATGTTAGTCCCTTTTATGCCGTTTGGCACTGGGCTCGACAATTCGGCCTGGGGACTTGCCGCCTTGCACTATGAAATGCTTCCTACAGTCGGAGAAGTAGTGTGTAAATGCCGAAACCGTCTCCTGTCAGAAGCCGCAGCTCGCAGAGCGACTGTACGGTGGGCAGCAGTAAGGTAGAATGGGCATTCGCATGAAAAATGGCTAAGGACTCAAAGCATAAAACATAGCTCAAGACGGCTTCCAGCCTTTCTCGCAAACCGACTCTTGGATAGTCGAACTTCCGCTTCCTATCCAATTTGCTCAAAAACAAATCTTGAAATCGGCTAAGTACTTGCTTTCCCAAAGTAGCCTAGCAGTTGATCCAACAACAGTCCGCAGAGCGGCTGTCCGATTGGCAAGGCGGCCAACTAAGAGAAAGCGGCAAAGGAAAAAAGCCAAAAGAACAATGAGCAAGAAAAGATAGATATATATATTTACATAACATAGGCCCTTGGCCAAATTGTCGAGTAGAGGTTCAAAATACACCCCGCGGGTGGAATTGTGCGAATTGACAAGTTCTTCAAAGACTACTGAAGCAGATAAAATAAAAGATACAGCGGCAGCTTAGGAGGCAGCAAACGGATTCGGAGGGTCGGAGGAGGCGCCAGCGTCAGGCGTCGGGGCAGCCGGCTGGCTAGTCTCGGCTTGATCACGTCCGGCGGCAGTCGACTTGGTCGCATGCGGCTCGCTGCTGGAGGCACGGTCGGGCTGAGGCTGGCCGTCTGCTCCGTCTTCTGTTGCCTCCGCCTCGCCTCCATCCTCCGCCTAGTCCTCCTCCTCGACGCTGGAGCCAATCACCTCCGCCGAGTCTTCGCCGTAGTCTGGGTTCATCCCAAACCACTCCGGCGATACCTCCTCGCCGTCTTCAGACCGCTCGGGGACGAAGATGCTGGTGTCGGTGTACTTGGCGATCGCCGCAGCACGTTTGACGAGGGCATCTTCCGCAGCTGCCAGCTCCGGCTGGGCCTCCCACCGAAGCGTGGCCAACCGGTCTAGATCCAGCCCCGGGTACCACACCTTGACGAACTCGAAGGCCCGGCGTGCTCCAGCCCGGGCCGAAGAGCCCTTCCAGGCCTCAAGACGACCAGCCGCGACCTCCAGCCAGTTGGCCGTCAGGCTGGGGGTGCGCGGAGCCTGCATATCCGGCCAAAGGGCGGCAATCGCCTGGGCACTGACGCGCTGAAGCCGGCGCAGCATCCGGTGAGCCGGCCAGAGGCGAGCCTCGATGCTCAGGATGTGCTCGTCAAGAGTTCGGGGGGCATCGGTGGCGATCTCTGCGCCCTCCGCCCTCCGACTTTCATGGTCGGCCTCGATGGCTTGGATGGCGGCCTGCGACTGCCCAGGGAAGAAGTCTGCAAAGACGCGAAGAAACGAGGATGCTAGTCAAAATCCAGGAGTCGGCACGATTTCAATCGGCAGCTCGAAGAAAGAAAATAAAGAGACTCAGCATCAACGATGTCTTCAATCTCGTGGAAGCCGGAGGACAGCAGCACTTCCATGTCAGACCAGAAGGAGCACTTGCTTGCGAACTCGGCCAAGAGGGCGGTTTCTGTCTCCTCCGCCTCCCTCTGCAACTTAACAAGCAGCTCCTTCTGCTCTGCCAACTGAGTGGCCAGCAGATCGCGCTCTGTGGTGAGCCTGCTGCACTCCTCCCCTTTGGCGCGCAGGCGGAGTTGGCTTCGCTCAGCTGCTGTTGAATAGCAGTGTTGGCTCCTGATGAAAAGGAAGAAAGATAACAGTCGTCAATAAAGTAGGTCGCTGGGGAGATCCGGCCCGACTGCTCAGCAGTCGGCCCGAATCTCGGGGACTACAGCCCGCGGGTGCGCTAGCGCGCCCCTGCAGAGAAGAAAAAAAGGACTTACTCCGGCTCTCCACCAAGTTGGCGGTCCGCTTGCCCAGCTCTTCAACGTTACGGTTGAAGGCAGTGACGCGGAGGTTGTGGTAATCCCGCGACAAGCATTTTAGACAAAGTTACTACCCAGAAGTTCATCAATTGGAGTTCCGGGCCGCCAGCTCAGCAGCCGGCCCGAAACTCGGGGACTACACCCAGTGGGTGCGCTGGCGCGTCCCAACAGAGAGGAACAAGAAAACAAAGACCAAAGGAAAAAAACATACCCGGACGGCTGCCCGCGATGCTAGGAACGCCTTGGTGCAACTCTGGAGAGCGTCGCCCTCAGCACGGAGCTTCGCCTGGACGTCCAGGAGCGCCCGGTTCAGAGGACCTGTGCCGCCTCCTCGCACCCACCCAATTGGTGTGGCGCTCGTCGCTTCGGCGTCTGGGGCCGCCGAGCTGGCAGTGCCGGCTTCCAGGGGGCGGGGTGCCGAAGTCGCCTCCTCCAGACGACGGCGCATTGGCGAGCTGACTTGGAGGAGTAGCCTCGCCACGGCCTCGTCTTCGGTCGGCGGCACCGGAGGGTCCGCTAGCTGCTCGCCTTGCGCACCTTCAGACGGCGGCGGAGGCGGCGGCGGAACGTTCGCGTCTAGAGTAGAGGGGTCGCCACCTTCCCTACCCTCGATGGGGTTCTCCCCGCCGGCTTCTCCAGTTGGCCCCGTGAACTCCAGAGGCGGCGGCGTAGAGTTCAACGGGTAACGAGCAGTGCCGACTAGCGGCGTGCGGCTTCCTCAGCCCGCTGCTTCGCCGCGGTGGCGGCTTCAGCCCTCTTCTTCGTTGCGCTTCTCCTGCGCATTCCGCTCCGTCGCCTCCCGGAGGTCAGCAGTGGGGTCAATCCGCTGAGTGGTGGCAGACGTCTCCGCTGACCCCATGACGGAGGCGGCGGCGACCCGCTCAAGAGAGAGGGGAGCCCTGAAGCAAGAGGGGCAAGCAGAGACTCAGACAAATCACGAAGAAAGAATAAAACTTTGAAGACAGAATATTTATGCGGAGACGAACGGTGGCTTCTTCACTTCCTTACGGAAGCGGATGGCCTTCGCGGCTGCCTCGTCCTGCTGGGTCGCCACAGCCGAGCCCTTGGGCTTCTTCGACCGACTGCCGAACAAGGTCGGCACGGCCCTGCGCTTCTTCCCTCCGCCTGGAGCGCCCGGCGCGGTAGAAGAGCCCGCGCCAGGCTGGCTGGCTCCTGGCCAATGGCGAGGGGCGACTTCTCCCTCGGCGTTGTCTTCAGGCCAGTCGGCGAAGGTAGCCGAAGGCCTGAAGTCGCCTGTTGTCCCTCCTCCTCCCTCGGCGTCGTCTTCCAGAGCCGCCGCCCCCAGATCAGGGTCGTCGACGTCGCTCTCTGCCTGGTCGGCGAGGAACTCACGGGCCGGCCCCGAGGTGCCGTGTCAGGACCCCGACTCAATGCCACATCGATCTAGCATGTAACGCCTCATATCACTTTGCGGCCTCACGCACGGTATTCCCACGGGTGTCGCCTTACCTTTGCCCGAGACCGTTTGCGTCTTTTGGCACACGTATATGATAGTGTCGCTAGCATCCATATGATAAGGAGCCCGGGCTGACATGGCTAGTTGTAAACCCAAAGTGGCACAAACTTACAGGGACAGGCATCCATGACCCAACATCGAACGTGTCGGTCATCAGCGAGTGAATCCAGGCTGTAGCACTGGGCTAGCAGGACTCCGGTGAACCGGGCTGTAGCGGGCTAACAGGACTCCGGTATTCATCGCGTGACTTTTCCCCGAAGGGACAGACACAGGAACGAAGAAGGACACATGCCGGCCAGCCTAAGTGTTCCGGAGCAGTAGCAAGCTACCATGGCTCAGTGGAAACACTAGGAGACATTTCCCGGTAAGAGAGGCTACCAAGGATAAACAACTAGGTTGTAAGATCCCACACATACCAAGCATTTCAATAACATACACACAATATGCTCGATATGTGCAATACAACATGGCATCACAAAATGACTCTACGACTCAAGTAGTTATTCAATAGGCTCCGAGGAGCGAGATATTACAATCATGGGTCTCATGACCCAACAATCAGAGCATACAAGTCAAAGCACATGCGAAAGCTTAACATGTCTGAGTACAGACATCTATAAATGAAAAAGGCTGAGAAGCCTGACTATCTACCAGATCCTGCCGGGGGCACAAGATCGTAGCTGAGGTAACAAGCTAAACGTCGAAGTCCACACGGTACTACTAGCGAGACTGAAGTCTCTCTGCAAAACATAAAATAGGCAAACGTGAGTACAAATGTACCCAGCAAGACTTACATCAGATCTATCTACATATGCATCATTATCAACAAAGGGGGTGGTGGAGTTTAACTCCAGCAAGCCAGCTTTGACTCGGTGGCTATCCTGAACTACGACTGCAAGTAACTCTTTTGAGGTGGCGCACACAAGTCCACATATTCACCATATCAATACACCACTATGGATCCGCTCCCGTCTCCCTACGAGAACGCCATCCATAGCACTCACGCTTATCTTGCGTATTTTAGAGTATCCACTTTCACTTGTCTATGAACTGTACAAGGGGTCCAAGTTTCCATATCCGAGGAATCCGGCTATTCGAATAGATGATGTTAACCCTGCAGGGGTGTACTTCTTCACACACGCTCCCGCCACTTACCGCCCTGTACACGTCATGTACCTCGGCAACCTTCAAGCGGAAGCCGGGCGAGGGAGTCGGCCACGACCTGACTAACCGAACAAGTCTCTAATCCAGGTTTATCGCCTATTCGGGTTCCATCCGCAAGGAGATCCGGCCGGGGTGTCGCTCACGGCCCCAAACGATGTGTGCAGGGTTCCCAAGCCCACCTCGACGGGTGGATGTACGCTTGGTACACCGTGCCACTGTGCCTAGTCTGTCCCAAGCCCACCTGTACCGGGTGCCACTTGGTAGACTACTAACACTACCTACAAACACCAGAAACTAGTTGCAACTCCTGGACAGAGATCATGTTGATTAATAAGTCGAGAGAGTCAATTAAGGATCCCAATGTGTGGTAGTAGCTGTTCATGGATCACAAACACAGAACTCAGTTCCTGAGGAAGGCTGCAATGAGACAACCCACCATGTACTCCTACATGGCCTCTCACCGCTACCTTTACCAAATCGTGTTCACACACTTAGTTCATACAAGGTAGGACATGTTCACACACTTCTGATTCATCCCCGATGAATCAGACCTGACTCAACTCTAAGTAGTAGCAGGCATGACAAACAAGCATGAATGAGTAGGCACATCAGGGCTCAAACAACTCCTACTCATGCTAGTGGGTTTCATCTATTTACTGTGGCAATGACAGGTCATGCAAAGGATAAAGGGGTTCAGCTACCACAGCAAGTAACAATATGTCGTTGTTGTCCTAATGCAGTAAAAGAGAGCAGGAGCGAGAGAGTGGGATTTTATCGGAATGAACAAGGGGGTTTTGCTTGCCTGGCACTTCTGAAGATAATATAGCTCTTCATCGGTGTCATCGATCACATCGCCGGTACACGTCTATCGAGAGGGGACAATTACCGGCAAACAAGGAAGAACACAATCAATGCAATGCGACAATATGATGCATGAATGTGACATGGCAATATGATGTGTTTTGGGCTAATGCACTTAGCTATGATTTAAATGAAGTTGGTTTGAATACATGATTCAAATTCCAACTCCATATATGATTATTTAAATGCCCTTTATTTGTTTTGTCCAAAACAGAGGACAAACATTGTTCAAACATGCATGAAAATGGTACAGATGGATTCCTTGAATTTTTCTGATAATTTTTCATATATAATTTATTTCATTTGGAGTTACGGATAATTTTCTATGATTTATTGAAGTTTTAGCTATTTTCTGAAATTATTAAATCATTTAAGATTTATTTAAATTCCAGAAAGGAATTATTGCGTCATCATGACTTCATAGTGACGTCAGCAGGTCAACAGGCGCCGTCCAGGTCAAACTGACCCGTGGGCCCTGCGTGTCAGTGTCTGGACTAACTAACCTAATTAAAATTAACCCTAACTAACTTGGTTAGCCGGGCGGGGCCCGCATGTCAGTGAGTCAGTGGCTTAACTAAAGTTAGTTATTAATTTAACCAAAAGTTAGCAGGGGCCGGGCCCACCTGTCAGTGACCCTGGGGAAGTCAAACAGGGTCAAATCCCGGGTCAGTGGGGTCAAACCCACCGGCGGCTTAACGCCGGTGAGGACCGAGACGGCGGCGCGATCCGGAAACGCGCTACAGGGCACGGGCGAGGCCGTGCTTGGGCTCGTTGGAGAGCCCTTGCTGGTGCGCATCGAACGGTGGTGGTGGCCGTGCCTGTGGTGGCCGGTATCGACGACGGCGAGCTCGTGAGCGGCGGCCGGAGTTCGGGTGC
This sequence comes from Triticum aestivum, assembly GCF_018294505.1. NCBI lineage: Eukaryota > Viridiplantae > Streptophyta > Magnoliopsida > Poales > Poaceae > Triticum > Triticum aestivum. The sequence goes on from NC_057800.1 coordinate 669,185,818, forward strand.
GGTCGGGCTCGGCGCTGCTGCTCACAGACGAGGGAGCGGAGGCGCTGGAGGGGCTCTACGGGTCGCGGCTAGCGCAATGGGTGCACGCCCGTGACCAAATGGTCACCGGGATTTCGCCGGCGACGAGCCCGTGCGGCGGAGCGTCTTGGCTCCGGTAGAGGGGGCGGCTAGAGCTCGAAATCGGACGTGGGGTTAGGGGGAAACGAGGCAGGGGCTCACGGGGATCATGCAGGGAGGGTCAGCGAGCTCGGGGAAGCACGAACGGCGGCGAATCGACGGCGACCATCGGCGGCGGTTGAGGACGAAGACGATGGCGTGGAGGCGATGCAGAGCTTCCCGAGGGGCTTGGCTTGGTGGGGAGGAAGAGGGGGTCGAGGCGGAGCTCCTGAGCTCAGCGGAAGGGCGAGGGGTGGCCGGTGGCTATGGATGCAATGGCGGCGGCGGATGGGTTCGGTGGCTGCGTGCGAGAGAGAGAACAGAGGAGGGGCAAGAGCTCGAGGGAGTGAGAAGGGTCGGGGGGGTTGCGTGGCGTCGCGCACGGGGTCCAGGGCGACGAGGGGAAGGCGGCAAGCAGGAGGTGGCCGGGGCATCGCCAGCGCTCGCCACCGAGCAGCTTCGGGGCGAGGGGGAGGAAGACGACAGAGAGGAGGAGGTGGGCTGGGCCACTGAAGGAGCTGGGCCAGGTAAGTGGGCGCCAGGTAAGTCCAGGTAGGTCTTCTGCTCTTTTTTAACTTTTCTTTTGTTTTGATTTTTTTTTCAATTTATTTTGCCACTGTTTTGGATTTAAAAAATAATTCAAACAATGCCAAAAACTCCTCTGAATATTTTTATTTTGCTAGATGGACTTTTCCAAAAGCTCATAAAATATTTCAGGGATATTTGAAATTATATTCTAATTATATGAATATAATTCAAATTCAAATAGCTAATGAATTAAATTCAAAATCCCAAAAATAAATCCTTAAAAATGTTCAATATTTTGGTTGGGACCAGAACCCTTGCCAAAAATTATCAAACATTTAAGAAGAGCATTTTGGAACAATGAATGAGATTTTTAGGTGTTTTGCCCTTCTTTTATTTAGGGTTTTGAGGCTTCCAATTTCCCTCAGTTCAAGTTTCAAAATTTAAACATGATGCAAACACCAGGCAGCACCAGAAGCTAGGGATGTGACAACTCACCCCCACTAAACAAGAATCTCGTCTCGAGATTCAAGCGTAGGGTAAGATGAAGGGGAAACGCAAACTTGTATAATCTTCACGATCCAGGTTGCATGTCAAATGAACGTTGATTCAATCACCATCTTTATATTGAAGTCTTGCTCTGAGAAATCCTGCCAACATGACATGGAGGGAAGAAGGAGACTCTAGAAGGGTCGATCTTCTCGAAGATCGAACAACTCAGGATTACTCACGGAATGAGACATAGCAACCTCTCTCGAGCTGAGACACGAAACATTCGTCCAAATGAATGGAGTGGAACAGATGTCGAAGGTTCACTAGGTAGACAACAATTCCACGCTTAAAAGGGTGGTGAACGGTTGTCAACGTAGCGAGGAGTTGAGTTGCCATGATGCCACAGCGGAACATCCTGGAGGAGGGTGATTCGTAGATTATTACCTTAAGTGGCAAAAAGAATTACCTTTGATTCAAAGATCATTGAAACTCTTTATACCCGCTTAAGGCAAGACACAATCGATCATTTGGAGGAGTTCGGTGGAATGTCATACCCGGACCAGTATGGATGATGTGGATTACCTTGTTGAAGACAACACAAGGGATAATTTTGGTAACCGGGGAGAAGCTCAACAGTAGGGAGTGAGTCCACTGTTTGAAAATTTATAGCATAACCGAGGAAACTGAGAGCAATCCTAGTTAGTGCCGATGGTAACACCTAGCGCTTGTGCGTGCTCTCAAGAACTTGAGCATTTCCATAATCATCAAGGTTTTACCAACATCCTTGTCAAGGGTGCTGACAACACAACATACTACCATGATGAATAGCGATGGACGATGCAGATGCAAAGGAGGATAACACTTTCTCGGATTTCACCTTAGCGAGGCCAAGGGGACGAAATCTGTATGATCGACCGAGAGACATTTAGCACTCCGCTTCTAATGTTCTCCTTGATGTGCTAGCGTATCCCATTCATTGAAATGGTTTGGTATCTAGAACATCAAGTAAAGGTCGGACTTCAGGAACACAAAAATCCATAGGGCAACTAGGGGGTAAATCCTACGAAATCCCTATGGGGAGGTGGCCAGCTTCTCCAACCAAGATACTACAATATTAGGTCTCCCGGTGGGGTGTGTTGGCCGCGACATCCACTTTACCGGTTTCCGAGGAACCGATATTATAGTTCTTGGGAAATGTTCCAAACCATCATATCTGCCTGAGATTCAGATCTGGTTGGTGTCAGGATATTCCAGACTCATCGAGTCTAGGAAGAAAAATGAAAGTTTGCAACACAAATCGACGAGATGATATTGCGAGATTCTCGAGAAATGAACTACGATAGCAAGCTCCAAAGCATGAGCTGGTTCTGCTACGCACGTGTGAACACGCTGTTCTAGGCAAACATGATCACATGGTAGTCTTACAATAAAACACTACCGAGTTCGGGTAGGGAACCATCATTGAGGATATCGAAGTTCTTTCATAAGTCCGGATTAGCTCTTATGAAGGAACTCCTTCTCCTTGAACAAATCAATTAGTGGTTTGGGGTGCTACGGAATACATATGGAGTGGAGGTAATTAATCTACCAAACCACAGTATACTTCGCACATGCATGACTGACTTGGGACGATTCCAGAGGAAACAAAACAAACCTTTCTCAAACCCACGGCGTCAACTTGCACCAAATGCACATGAGTTAGAGGAAGTCACTTCTTCCATCCAAGCATAGGCTTCATGAACGGAACACGAAGGCATTGCTTACAAAGTTTCCAACACTAGGTTGTTGTTCAACATGAATCATGGGGGAGACAAAATGCTGCTGATGGGCTCAACAACAACTCATCAGAATTTCCATATCACTGGACTTCCACCATCATGTGAACAACGTGATATTATTGGTCAGACCAAAAGATATAATGGTGTATGCTCGAGGGGCAGCCACGAGTAAGACAACATTACGAACATCGTTGGTTCTGATTTGATTTGACGATAGCCCATACTTAAATCCAAGTTTTTATAAGACAATAGGTCTAATAACTGATCACAGGGACCAATCGATGAAGACATCATCTTTCTTCGACTAACACACCAACACCAGGATATCCCTTTGAAACGAACTAAGTTAGGTAAGCTTTTATCTTCCAACTCTCCAAGTTGTTGTCTAGCTTAACCAACTAGCTCAGGGATATCTAGCATCGATTCTTGGAGAGAAGGTGGTTCACAAGAAACCAACTTGATCACGAGCTCAACATAACAGTCAAGGGACAACCTGGTAATACTTCCGAGAAGATATTCGGAAAATCACGAACCACCAGTATGTTACTAAGCTCGAGAGCAATCTTTCTTTTCAGGGCAAGATGATATGATCAAATGAGCGAGGACTTGACAAAATCCTAACTCATCAATCAAAGAGTGCACCAGGAAATAAGGACTAGGTAGCACAATCAACCTTAGGGCGATGATTCAAAAATCAACATGCTAAGAATGAGGTTATTGTCCATTAACTACCAAGCAACAAGGTTGCTAGGAGTATTGAATTCACACATCACGATTCACTTGCCGGCATTCCGGTTGCGACAACACAGAACTGAGGGATGAATAATGATGGCGAGAAGTATCACTACATCAAGAATTCACAAGAGCCGGTGCGATCCTCATGAAAATCCTGACATAAAGACGGTAATACTTCAGGGTAGAACAGAATCAAAAGCTGGGCTGGCATTTTGATCTGCGGAGCATGACTACCTTGACCCAATCCTAGATATGGATGAGGTACTGGAGTTCATTTCTCCTAGTCATTCTGGAATAGAATGGCTTGATGGACCACAAGAGTAATAGGTATCGATGAACGATTGCACGCATACTCTTGACTATCAATTGATAGACGAGGGCCAGAAAACAACTAAAGAGGGACAACTCAAAGGAACATATGATTTTCCAAGTTGTGGATGCATGGACTAGAATGTCGAACGAATTCAACCTATTTCTTCCGGATAACCCACGCAGAAAGGTAGAACTGGCAGAGTCACAATATAGAATCGAGAACCCATCGAGAGCACTCTGATTGTGATCTTTCGATCAGCGAGGAACATCTGCCATAAACGGTTCATAGTATTTGGAAGAAGGAAATACCACGAACATCGAGGACTAATGCAAGGGTTACTAATAACCTAAAGGAACGAGCAAAACTATCAACATGAAGCAAGTAGGGTGAATCTCGGGTTCAAAACCCAGGAGTAGAATACCTACTACTAAGTGGCATCACGGGATGCTTTCAAGGATAAAGGCCAGAATCATCACACTGGGACACAAATCATGGCTAGACCACTAGATGATCCCCTAAGACACCTAGGGTCATAATAATAACTCCAACATAATGTCAAGGCAATAGAATACCTCAACTCAACAATTAGTGTGATTGAGCTGGCATAAAGGAACATCGAAACCAGAGGGAAAGGATTTTGCAAATGCATCAGACTGTTTAGAAACCTGGGATGACTCGAACAGCATAACGGCTGTAAATGCTCAAAAAAGATTTGAGACATTCACAAAAATGGTGGCATAACCACTCAGAAGCACAATATCAAGGTTTCGAGATCATCAGAGACATACAGAAGTAGTAGGAACTGAACAGAGGCTTAAGTCCAACAATCTTATAAGTCTACGGATTAGTAACACGTGATCCTGATAGAAAGAAGAGAAGGCCTAGTTTCTTAACCCCGTAGGAAAGATAAGATGGCTCAGATCAGAAGGCCTAAGGTATAAGGAGTAAAAAGAGCCTTATGTTCCATCCCACAATCAATTCCCTTATATAACTAAAGAATTTCTAGACTCACTTCGACCAGTTTGGCTTGGTAATCCTACAGGCAGTCAAGCTCTGATACCAACGCTGTCAGGACCCCGACTCAATGCCACATCGATCTAGCATGTAACGCCTCATATCACTTTGCGGCCTCACGCACGGTATTCCCACGGGTGTCGCCTTACCTTTGCCCGGGACCGTTTGCGTCTTTTGGCACATGTATATGATAGTGTCGCTAGCATCCATATGATAAGGAGACCGGGCTGACATGGCTAGTCGTAAACCCAAAGTGGCACAAACTTACAGGGACAGGCATCCATGACCCAACATCGAACGTGTCGATCATCAGCGAGTGAATCCAGGCTGTAGCACTGGGCTAGACGGACTCCGGTGAACCGGGCTGTAGCGGGCTAACAGGACTCCGGTATTCATCGCGTGACTTTTCCCCGAAGGGACAGACACAGGAACGAAGAAGGACACATGCCGGCCAGCCTAAGTATTCCGGAGCAGTAGCAAGCTACCATGGCTCAGTGGAAACACTAGGAGACATTTCCCGGTAAGAGAGGCTACCAAGGATAAACAACTAGGTTGTCAGATCCCACACATACCAAGCATTTCAATAACATACACACAATATGCTCGATATGTGCAATACAACATGGCATCACAAAATGACTCTACGACTCAAGTAGTTATTCAATAGGCTCCGAGGAGCGAGATATTACAATCATGGGTCTCATGACCCAACAATCAGAGCATACAAGTCAAAGCACATGCGGAAGCTTAACATGTCTGAGTACAGACATCTATAAATGAAAAAGGCTGAGAAGCCTGACTATCTACCAGATCCTGCCGGGGGCACAAGATCGTAGCTGACGTAACAAGCTAAACGTCGAAGTCCACACAGTACTACTAGCGAGACTGAAGTCTCTCTGCAAAACATAAAATAGGCAAACGTGAGTACAAATGTACCCAGCAAGACTTACATCAGATCTATCTACATATGCATCATTATCAACAAAGGGGGTGGTGGAGTTTAACTGCAGCAAGCCAGCTTTGACTCGGTGGCTATCCTGAACTACGACTGCAAGTAACTCTTTTGAGGTGGCGCACACGAGTCCACATATTCACCATATCAATACACCACTATGGATCCGCTCCCGTCTCCCTACGAGAATGCCATCCATAGCACTCACGCTTATCTTGCGTATTTTAGAGTATCCACTTTCACTTGTCTATGAACTGTACAAGGGGTCCAAGTTTCCATATCCGAGGAATCCGGCTATTCGAATAGATGATGTTAACCCTGCAGGGGTGTACTTCTTCACACACGCTCCCGCCACTTACCGCCCTGTACACGTCATGTACCTCGGCAACCTTCAAGCGGAAGCCGGGCGAGGGAGTCGGCCACGACCTGACTAACCGAACAAGTCTCTAATCCAGGTTTATCGCCTATTCGGGTTCCATCCGCAAGGAGATCCGACTGGGGTGTCGCTCACGGCCCCAAACGATGTGTGCAGGGTTCCCAAGCCCACCTTGATGGGTGGATGTACGCTTGGTACACCGTGCCATTGTGCCTAGTCTGTCCCAAGCCCACCTGTACCGGGTGCCACTTGGTAGACTACTAACACTACCTACAAACACCAGAAACTAGTTGCAACTCCTGGACAGAGATCATGTTGATTAATAAGTCGAGAGAGTCAATTAAGGATCCCAATGTGTGGTAGTAGCTGTTCATGGATCACAAACACAGAACTCAGTTCCTGAGGACGGCTGCAATGAGACAACCCACCATGTACTCCTACATGGCCTCTCACCGCTACCTTTACCAAATCGTGTTCACACACTTAGTTCATACAAGGTAGGACATGTTCACACACTTCTGATTCATCCCCGATGAATCAGACCTGACTCAACTCTAAGCAGTAGCAGGCATGACAAACAAGCATGAATGAGTAGGCACATCAGGGCTCAAACAACTCCTACTCATGCTAGTGGGTTTCATCTATTTACTGTGGCAATGACAGGTCATGCAAAGGATAAAGGGGTTCAGCTACCGCAGCAAGTAACAATATGTCGTTGTTGTCCTAATGCAGTAAAAGAGAGCAGGAGCGAGAGAGTGGGATTTTATCGGAATGAACAAGGGGGTTTTGCTTGCCTGGCACTTCTGAAGATAATATAGCTCTTCATCGGTGTCATCGATCACATCGCCGGTACACGTCTATCGAGAGGGGACAATTACCGGCAAACAAGGAAGAACACAATCAATGCAATGCGACAATATGATGCATGAATGTGACATGGCAATATGATGTGTTTTGGGCTAATGCACTTAGCTATGATTTAAATGAAGTTGGTTTGAATACATGATTCAAATTCCAACTCCATATATGATTATTTAAATGCCCATTATTTGTTTTGTCCAAAACAGAGGACAAACATTGTTCAAACATGCATGAAAATGGTACAGATGGATTCCTTGAATTTTTCTGATAATTTTTCATATATAATTTATTTCATTTGGAGTTACGGTTAATTTTCTATGATTTATTGAAGTTTTAGCTATTTTCCGAAATTATTAAATCATTTAAGATTTATTTAAATTCCAGAAAGGAATTATTGCGTCATCATGACTTCATAGTGACGTCAGCAGGTCAACGGGCGCCGTCCAGGTCAAACTGACCTGTGGGCCCTGCGTGTCAGTGTCTGGACTAACTAACCTAATTAAAATTAACCCTAACTAACTTGGTTAGCCGGGCGGGGCCCGCATGTCCAGTCAGTGGCTTAACTAAAGTTAGTTATTAATTTAACCAAAAGTTAGCAGGGGCCGGGCCCACCTGTCAGTGACCCTGGGGAAGTCAAACAGGGTCAAATCCCGGGTCAGTGGGGTCAAACCCACCGGCGGCTTAACGCCGGCGAGGCCCGAGACGGCGGCACGATCCGGAAACGCGCTACAGGGCACGGGCGAGGCCGTGCTTGGGCTTGTTGGAGAGCCCTTGCTGGTGCGCATCGAACGGTGGTGGTGGCCGTGCCTGTGGTGGCCGGTACCGACGACGGCGAGCTCGTGAGCGGCGGCCGGAGTTCGGGTGCGGTCGGGTTCGGCGCTGCTGCTCACAGACGAGGGAGCTGAGGCGCTGGAGGGGCTCTACGGGTCGCGGCTAGCGCAACAGGTGCACGCCCGTGACCAAATGGTCACCGAGATTTCACCGGCGACGAGCCCGTGCGGCGGAGCGTCTCGGCTCCGGTAGAGGGGGCGGCTAGAGCTCGAAATCGGACATGGGGTTAGGGGGAAACAAAGCAGGGGCTCACGGGGATCATGCAGGGAAGGTCGGCGAGCTCGGGGAAGCACGAACGGCGGCGAATCGACGGCGACCATCGGCGGCGGTCGAGGACGAAGACGATGGCGTGGAGGCGTTGCAGAGCTTCCCGAGGGGCTTGGCTTGGTGGGAAGGAAGAGGGGGTCGAGGCGGAGCTCCTGAGCTCAGCGGAAGGGCGAGGGGTGGCCGGTGGCTATGGATGCGACGGCGGCGGTGAGTGGGTTCGGTGGCTGCGTGCGAGAGAGAGAACAGAGGAGGGGGAAGAGCTCGAGGGAGTGAGAAGGGTCGGGGGGGTTGCGTGGCGTCGCGCACGGGGTCCAGGGCGACGAGGGGAAGGCGGCAAGCAGGAGGTGGCCGGGGCATCGCCAGCGCTCGCCACCGAGCAGCTTCGGGGCGAGGGGGAGGAAGACGACAGAGAGGAGGAGGTGGGCTGGGCCGCTGAAGGAGCTGGGCCAGGTAAGTGGGCGCCAGGTAAGTCCAGGTAGGTCTTCTGCTCTTTTTTAACTTTTCTTCTGTTTTGATTTTTTTTTCAATTTATTTTGCCACTGTTTTGAATTTAAAAAATAATTCAAACAATGCCAAAAACTCCTCTGAATATTTTTATTTTGCTAGATGGACTTTTCCAAAAGCTCATAAAATATTTCAGGGATATTTGAAATTATATTCTAATTATATGAATATAATTCAAATTCAAATAGCTAATGAATTAAATTCAAAATCCCAAAAATAAATCCTTAAAAATGTTCAATATTTTGGTTGCGACCAGAACCCTTGCCAAAAATTATCAAACATTTAAGAAGAGCATTTTGGAACAATGAATGAGATTTTTAGGGGTTTTGCCCTTCTTTTATTTAGGGTTTTGAGGCTTCCAATTTCCCTCAGTTCAAGTTTCAAAATTTAAACATGATGCAAACACCAGGCAGCACCAGAAGCTAGGGATGTGACATGCCGGCTGGTGGGTGAAGAAGGGGATTCTAACCAAAGCCGACTGGTCAAAACAAAACTCGGCAAGAAGAAGACAATCTAAAGAAGGAAAAGAAAGGCGACTCACCACGGGCGGGGGGTTGGCGCGGGAGTACGACTCCTTGCCGAATCGCCAGTCCTCCTGGAGCCTGCTGTCCGAGAGGTAGTTCACCAAGAAGGCCACCTCTTCATGAGGCATGTCCTTGGTGCACATCCGACTCGGGTCGCGGTGCCCGCTCATCTGGCATATCATGTGAGGGAGGCCAGTAGGTCCGGACCAGTCAGACCCTCCGACTGCGTCAGCACTCGGAGTCGCGTGATGGCGCCAGCTCCCGCAGGCGTCAGCGACCTGGCCCGGTACGACCAGTTGGGCAGTATCCCACCTGGCGGGCCGGCTTCTAAAGCCGGCAGGTTGACCCAGTTGCCGCTCGTGGCGACGTTCCTGACGTAGAAGTAGGATCTCTGCCACATCTTCACCGACTTAATCAGTGAGATGGAGGGGAAGGGATTGTCAGCCCCCGACCTTCACACGACGATGAAGGCGCCGCACTGAGCTGGCACGCCCGCAGCCTGGGTGCCGAGCTTGGAGAAGAAGAACTCCCCCCCAGAGCTCGAGGGTGGGGAGGACTCCGAGGAAGCCTTCGCACAGGGCCACGAAGGCGGACAGCAGCACCACTACGTTGGGGGAGGTGGTGTGGCTGGAGACCGTAGAACTCCAGGAAGGACCGAAAAAACTGCTCGCCGGCAGCCCCAGCCCGCGTAGGCACTGCGAGCGGAAAATGACCCACTCGCCCTCCTGCGGTGCAGGGGAAATCTCCCCCTTCGGTGCAAGACGCACCTGCACGCGATCCTCGCCGGGAAGCCGATGGGTCCGGCGGAGGAACTCAATGTGGTCTTAATGAACTTTGAAACCGTCCCAGGTGCCGGAGCGCACTGGGGGAGGCGCAGCAGCGGAGGAAGAACTCATCGCGAGCTATCGCCGCAGCGTTCGACGGAGCTTGGGCGTGCGGTGGAGCGAAGAAGAGAAGAGCAAGGTGGAAGAGAATGAGGAGTAGTGGGAAGGAGGGGCGCGCGTGCCCCCCTCTTCCCCCTACTTATAGCCCCGTGGGCTGCAAAGCCGAGGGGGCGGACATGGGGATTTACTGTGACCACAACCCCACGACCCCCACGATCCACGTAAAGTTACTGCGCGTAGTAACTTCACGGGAATCCCAGCCGTCCACCGGGGCCACAGCGGATCCGCTCGGGCGCCGAGGCGTGATAGTGGCGGGCCCCTCCTATGGGCCTGTCCCATCGCACGCGTAGGCTGGCAGGACGGCCTGGACACGTGCCCTCGCATGACAGGCCAAGAACGGGCGGCGTCTTGGAGGCTTAGCTAGCACGCCACTTAAAATCCTGCCGCGACATTCGAAATACTGAGCAAGTCGGAATTGAGTGAGTCCAAGTTGAGCAAGTCCAACTCCTTCTAGACGGCCCGGCAGAAGTCAGTCAAAGACCATGTGTTGAGCACCCGGAAAGAGAAACTGCTGAGGCTTCTCGGCCGATCGCCCGCGGCGCCTCACCAGCTTGGGGGACTACTGTCGGAGTAATGGGCCACGGGTAGGCCAACCCGAGTCCCATAACCTTTCAAGACATCGGGGCAGGCTGCGCCCCTCAAGACCCCAGGGCGAAGAGCCGCCTCCTGAGGAGTCGACGGCAGGGCGGCCGACTGCCCGCTCACGGCTGAGTCCCAGGGACGACTTCCAGAGAAGCCGGCTTTGGGGAGTCCGCCGACGACTCCAACAAACCCATGACCTCATCGAAGGGGACGGGGCAGGGGCGTGGCTACAGTGAAGCCCACTCCCGCCCCTTACCAAGGGCAGGCATGGCCACAGCACGCCGTACTCGGGAAGATCTCCGTGCGGCGTGGCACTGTTGCCCTGCCGGCCCTGACATCAGCACAATAGTACCGAGTCCTGCGCCCATGACAGCTTGTCTGAACGGCCTGGAAGCAGCAGGTCCCACCAGTCAGTGAGACCCTAGGAGACGGCGAGAGGACCGCCAGTCGGATCCGTCAGGAGTCGGCCCGGGGAGTCGGCCGAGCCCTCCCCTGGGCCCCATGCGCCATTAATCAAGATGTGATGGGGAGTGGCAATAGTGATCGCCCGCCAGTCGGCGGGACTATTGCCATGACCCCATGACCAAGCCCGCGTCGTCAGAAGCACGACTACAGTAATCAGCAGCCGGCAAGACCCACCCGCGGTGGACGCGGCCTGTCGGCTCCGTACCAGACCAGTCAGCGGGGCCCACCAACCGGCAGGCCCCAGCAGTCAGCGGAGAAATCGGAGGCCAAAGGCACTAACGGCTGGGCCCGCACCCAGACGAATTACCATTGTACCCCTGGGGGTAGGCCTATATAAACCCCCCAGGGCACCCATGCAAAGGGTTGGAACCCGGTAGCTCTAGACCATACCAGATAGAAGGAGAGAGCTAGCCTTGCCCTCTCCTTCCTCTAAGAAATAGCTCAAGGAGAAACCGTGTAAACACATGGCCATAGTCATCATGCCGAGACCCCGCAGAGCAGCAGTAGGGGTATTATCTCCCCGGAGAGCCCTGAAGCTGGGTAAGATTCGCCGGCATGCATGTCTTCGCCTCATCCCGTTTCTAGGCACCGGCGACGTTCTACTCGCCCCCACCATGATAAGCCATCCGTTGGCATATGTCGCACCAAACCCCCGACATTTATCAATGTAATCTTCTTTATGGTGGCAAGAATATTCAGATCCATATTGCTACCTTGCTGTTTTTATTGTTCTTGTTACAAAAGTCAGTATCTACTATCCATATTACACTTGTATCACCATCTCTTCGCCGAACTAGTGCACCTATACAAATCACCATTGTATTTTGTGTGTTGGGGACACAAGAGACTTTTTATTATTTTGTTGCAAGGTTGTTTGAGAGAGACTATCTTCATCCTATGCCTCCCATGGATTGATAAACCTTAGGTCATCCACTTGAGGGAAAATTGCTACTATCCTAGAAAACTCTGCGCTTGGAGGCCCAACACGTGTCTACAAGAATAAAGTTCCGTAGTAGACATCAATCTCTACTAGACTAGCTCGTTGATCAAAGATGTTTAAGGTTTCCTAACCATAGACATGAGTTGTTATTTGATAATGGGATCACATCATTAGGAGAATGATGTGATGGAGAAGACCCAACAGTAAGCTTAGCATTTGATAGTATCACTTCAGCTTATTGCTATAGCTTTCTTCATATCAAGTATCTATTCGTAAGACCATGGGATCATGCAACCCTAGATACTGGGGGAATACCTTGTGTGCTATCAAACGTCACTTCGTAACTGGGTGACCGGAAGGACGCTCTACAGGTATCTCTGAAGGTGCTTGTTGGGTTGGCAAGGATCGATACTGGGATTTGTCACTCCGTGTGACAGAGAGATATCTCTGGGCCCTCTCGGTAACACAACATCGTAAAGAGCTTGCAAGAAATATGGCTAATGAGTTAGTCACGAGATCTTGTATTACGGAACAAGTAAAGATACATGCCAGTAACGATATTGAACTAGGTATGGAGATACCGACGATCGAATCTCGGGCAAGTAATATATCGCCGGACAAAGGGAATTGCCTATGGGATTAACTGAATCCTTGACATCGTGGTTCAACGGATAAAAGATCTTCATGGAATATGTAGGAACCGATATGGGCATCTAGGTCCTGCTATTGGTTATTGACCGGAGAGGTGTCTCGGTCATGACTACATGAGTCCCGAACCCGTAGGGTTGCACGCTTAATGTTGGGTGACGCTAGAGTAGTATTGGGATATTTGCTGATTGGTAACCGAATGTTGTTCATAATCTCGGATGAGATATCATACGTCATGAGGAGTCTTAGAATGGTCAAGAGGTAAATATTTATATATGGGAAGTCATATTTTGGGTTCCAGAAAAAGGTGCAGTTTTTACGGTATTGTACCGGGAAGCTTCTAGAAGGTTCCGGAGGATTCCGGAGGGGTTCAGAAGTCCACAAGTGGGTCCACCACATTCCAAGGGCTATCATGGGCTGCGGGGAGGCGCCCTGGCCTTATTGGGCTAGGCGCTCCAATTCCTCAAAAGCCCATGTGGCTAGGGAAGGGGGAAAAGGGGAGTCCTAGCTAGTAGGAATAGGATTGGACTTGGAGTCCAAGTCCTCTCCCCCTTGGTTCCAACTCCTATTAGCAGTAGGGCTGGACTCCCAACCATCCCACACATATAAATATAGGGGAGGGGCACATAAAGAGACCCCAACACATTGGCCTTGGCTCCTACCCCGTCTCTCCCTCCCGACATAGTTCTCATCCACGGTTTTTTCTTAGTGAAGCCCTACCGTTGCTCCACCACCACGCCATCGTGCTAGTTGTGATCCCATCTACTTTTATGCCATCTATTTCTGGATCAAGGAGGGCGAGACATCATCGTGCCACACATGTGCTAAACTCGGAGGTGCCATCCGTTCGGCACTAGATCGGCTAGATCGTGATCGGATCGCGAAGAGTACGACTACATTAACCGCATTATATACGCTTCCGCTTTCGGTCTACGAGGGTACGTAGACACACTCTCCCCTCTTGTTGCTATACTTATCCTAAATAGATCTTGGGTGTTCGTATTTTTTTTGACTTTCATGCTTCGTCCCCCAACAGCAACGCCTACGGAGACCATTGTCAATGGCATGGAAATATGCTGATGTACTAGCAGAGGCGTGGCAGCTGACATGGACTCTAAAGGGATTCATTATCATTTCATAAACTTAATTTCTAAATCCATGACGTATGTCTCATTTGCCATTAATATTAATGCCCAGCCTTTTCACTGCTTTCGGGGCATTCGAAGGTATCCGACAAGATTGTCCGTTCTAGCCGCGTCTTTTCACTCTTGTTGTCAATGAACTGTCACTTTGTCTACTAGAAGCATTTAATTCTAATCAGTTGGAAGGTATCCAACTGGCCCCTCTAGTCCCCAACATTTATCAATGTTTGTGAATTACTTGATAGTTTGAGGTAGGGAAGATAATAATGATGCCTCCGTTTTTGCGCATATCGTTATATGTGTTGTGATATTTCTGGGCAAACACCAAATTGGAGTAAATCTTCCATCCTCTTTAGTAAATGCAGCAATAAAAATTCTCATAACACTACTAGGAAAAGGGCTATAGCTAATATGGACATTAATGGCGCACCATGTATGTGGTGCGCCACTGCTATATAGCAGTGGCGCACCACATACAGCTGTGCCATTAGTGCCCTCATTACTAATGGCGCACCAGGAAAACGGTGCGCCATTACTAGCAAATTTTATTTTATTTTTATTTTTCCCAAAACTATTAATGGCGCACCAAACTAGTAATGGCGCACCACACGCTCAGTGCGCCACTACTGACAATTTTTTTACTTTTTTTCCAAAAGTAGTAATGGCGCACCTGGGCGAAGTGCGCCATTACTAGCTCAAACTAGTAATGGCGCACCACACCCATGGCGCGCCACTACTCAGAATTATAATTTTTTTTGCAAAACTAGTAATGGCGCACCCCTGGCAGGTGCACCATTAGTAACCAGGGTTACTAATGGCGCATTTGTAGGTGGTGCGCCATTAGTAACCTGAGACCAGCTAGATATTTTGGACATCCACCTACCATACTCACTTTCCCCACTTCATTTCCTCCTCCTCTTCCTCCTCCAAGCTTGTCTCGGCTGCCTCCTCCTCCTCACCTCATTTGCACCATAGATTCACCCAAATTAAGTGGTTAAATTACCTTTTTTTGATAGGTAAGTAAGGGGACAGCTTTCCTTATGTTGTAGATCTACTTTTTTCTCCCTCCAACAACATGCACATGCACTTTTTATGGCCTAGCTAGATCTACGTATGTTTGTGGTGTTGCATATATGTTTGTGTTTGCAGGTACCGGTATTTGAAATGCGACAGTTGCCAATATTTTGCCAGAATGTTGATTCATTTCCGTTTCGGCGAGAATTTGGCAGTATGCATTCTTTTTGGTCCTATTTTTAGGCAAAGTCATGCCAAATTTTTTCTTGGTTCTAAAATATCATTTTTCTCTACCCCGCAGGCGACCATGGTCCGCACGATGACCGAAGGCATCATGAATAGGTTTTTGAGCTCCGCGAAGGCCGAGATGCTTCCAAAGAACGAGATGGAGATAAGATGTCCGTGTCGAAGATGCAAGCTGAAGAGCCTTATTGCGGACCCGGATTCCGGGCAGGTGCGGGACCACTTGCTCTTTTATGGTTTCATGGATGGCTATCGGTGGCAAGGTGATGAAGATGACTATGAAGTCGTCCATGGGGGCCAGGCAAGAAATGAAGAAGGGCAGCAAGTCAACCACCGCGGCGAGGGCGGGCGAGAAGACAAAGAATCTCCAGGACATGATCACGACGGTGATGCCGGACATGATGATGAGGAAGATCAAGACGAAGGGCATGATCATGAAGATGAAGATGCCGGAGCAGACGACGATGGACCATTGATGGGCTAGGTGCAGGACCCTCATATTCAAGAGCTGCTTCTCAAGTAGACTGATAACGCAAGAGTTGCCGCCCGAGAGAAAGCCAAGCTGGATCAACTGGAGATAGACGCGATTACTCCATTGTATGAAGGATGCAGGCCCGAGGATACCCGCCTGAAAGTAACGCTCATGGCTCTGGAGATGAAGGTAAAACACAAAATGACTGACGCATGCTTCGACAAGAACATGTCATTCTGGCACGAACGTCTTCCCAAGGGGAACAAGTCGGGTGCATTCTCCGGAGCACCGTCCCGGTCAACACCGAGAACCTAAGGCATCGTGACCAAGGGAATTTGCGCAACCTCCTCTTCATGAAGCTGCACGAACGATACAAGTTCCTCGGTGACTTCGCAAACACACGCCTCTCAGGGAATAAAGTGAACAGTGTCGCCCTCACGAAGATGAGCACGACCCTGGCTACTTGGAGAGCCTCAGTGAAGAGCATGATTGAAAAAGGTGATAGTTTTGAGAAGATCAAGGAGAAAAATCCTTCGACCAGTGAAGATGTCTACCGGGAGTTCAAGATCAAGTGCGAGAGCAACGCATCTGCGCAATCAAGTCAGTGGGGGAAAGCGATGCGGGACATGAACTTAGGGGTCCACAAACTCGATCCCGGCGGTTACAGAGTGGCGGAAGCTATATGGGACAAGGAGGACGCAGAGCGTGCCAAGCAAGGCCTACCGCCCCTCTTCGAGAAATACCATGACACGCAGACCAGGAACTATGTCAGGGCCCGGTACAAGATTGACCCGGTAACCAAGGAGCTTACCATGGATCCGAAGACCAAGGCGCTTGAGCGTGTTCTCGTAAGGAATACACCCCCGCATAATTAGCTCCATATTGTTGCATTCTAATTAATGAAGCCAAATTTCTAAATGGTTCACGTTCCTTCCGCAGGACACTAAAAGAAGTAGCGCGGGATCGTCTCAAAGCTCCCCTTTCGACACCCCTTTAAATAGGGCGTCGAACATAATGAAAAACAAGGATAAGCTCAGTAAGCCGATGTCAGCTGGTCGTGTGGCCGGCAAAGGCTTGTCCACGAAATGGTCGGAGTACTATACCACTGGGCGAAAGGAGAGAAAGACCAGCTCGGAAAGCCAGGAGCGCGAGGTTCAACAACTCAAGGCACAAGTGGCGCGGATTCCGGAGATCGTCAAAGAGCAAGTGCGAGACCAACTGGGAGCGACGATCACCGCCATTATGCCTACCTTGGTTTCTGGGCTGCAGCCGTGGATTGCAGGTGGCCAACAGGGGCCGCCCCCGATTCCTAGCTTCATGGGCAGAAACTCGCGCAACGTGTCGGCGGCGCCATTGGTGTCTCCGGCGGAGGCGGCATTGGTGTCTCCCACGGTGCCGCCGGCATTGCAGCTTAATACACCTGGGTGTGGGAAGAATATGTCGGCCGTCACCTCGGCAGCAAGCGGCCCCTCCGTCACTTGCACGCCCGCTGTTGGTGGTGCCTGGACATTAGCCGAGCTCGACGCCATCACGGTAACTAATTAAGCCTGTCGGCCGATGACTTCATCTCCTTGCCTTTGACTGGGCATCCCTGACACCCTACATGTTTTCGCAGGGCGCCGCCGATGTTCCGTGCATTCTCCTGCGCTTCCTGAATGACGAGTTGGTCGATGTCGCCAAGGGCAAAATCGTTCAACCGGGCAGCCGCGTGTTCCACGGTAATCAGATGCCACCCACCGTTTATAGGGTTCAACTGGTTCGGGTGCTGCCGGGCTTCGACGACATGTTACCTCCATATCGACCCCATGGGGCCGATGAAAAGATGATGTGATGACCCTCAGCGCCTGCATAAACTGGCCCATGCTTTGTCCGAAGAGCCAGATTCGTTTGGGGGCGGGGGACACCACCCCACAAACAACACCGCCAGTCATGCCAGCGCCAAGCCATGGCAAGACCCCCGCAATGCTACCGGACATGCCGGAGATGGATATGGCACAGGATCCGTACATGCATATGGCACAGGATCCGGACGACGCCGACGACGACAACGACGGTACATTTACCAACATCGATAAGTACTTCAACGAACATGGGTACGGTGACGAATTCTTGGGGCCTCCTTCTCAAGAACCCGACCCTGAAAAAGACGATCTAGCTGGTACCGCGGAGAAACCCAGTTGCAACAGGCGTCGTCTGGCGTTCAGTTCTCAGGAGACGCCTCCAGCTGCCTCCTTCACCGAGCCTCAAATAGCCGAGGTGCCAAATATTATCAGCCCCAACACACTCAAGAAGGCTGTCTGTGAGCAGAACTCAATCCCATTATAGTAGAAGAAGAAGGGACGGAAAAGAAAGAATAACAAGGGTGCGAGCCAGTCGGCACCGAGTACGATCCGTGCTTAGGACGGGCCACCTACATCTAAGGATATCTCGAGGAGGGTTCATGTGGCGAGTAGGCCGATGCTACCAACTAATCTGCTCAATGCTGCAACCAATGCTATGCGGAGTCTGCATGACAGTGTTCTTTCTTTGGAGAAGCGGCGTCTCTCCGAGAATGATCTGGCATACCTGGTTTTCATGGCCAAGGTGCCAGAGGGCAAGGGCTTTGTCGATAGTGCCATCGGGGGTATGATCGTCCTGTGGTTTGATGACATCTTCGCAATGTTTAACCTTCATGCACTGCACCACACCTTCATTCGGTTATTTTCGCTGAGTATGGAGATGCGGATCATTAGAGACAAGACCCCGGACATCGTGATAGTCGACCCCTTCTACATGCGTGCCAAGATCATGGGCAGCGCTGGGCACCGGCAAGTCGCTAGTTCATACCTCGAAGGCGTCATTCTGGCAAACCCATCTAAGGATAACTTCCTCGTGCCTTACTTTCCCAAGTAAGTCATCGCCTCACCGCACCGTAACATATGATTTCTTAGATTTCGATCGTTCTTTTTTTCAAACATTCCGTGTTTTGTGCAGTGACACACATTGCACACTCATCCTCTTAAGCCCGAAATATTCCATGGCCACGTATTTCGACTCGGACCGTCAGTCAAAGAAAGACTACACAAATATCAAGAAAGTTCTTGATGATGTTCTCCCCGGCTATGCCAGATCTGGAGGCACCTTCAGCAGGCGAATTCGTAGGTACGGCAAGCACGTGTTCGCCCACAAAATGACGTTCCCCTGCGTCAAGCAGCCGCCTGGCGGTCAGAAGGATGCCTACTACGCCCGCCATCACATGCGAGTGATCGTATGGGACCATAATCACCTTCTGCTACCAAATAATCTCAAAGATTGGGCCGCAAGCTTATCGGCAATCCAGGACGCGGACATCAGACAAGAATTCTTTCGCATGTAGTCGGAGTTTGCGGAAATAATCCACCAAGATGTCCTTCATACCTCGGGGCAGTTCTACCTCAGATATCAACCGTCGAACAGTGAGATAGAAACAACTCTACAAATGCATGCTGACAACGCCCGCGATTTCATGACCATCATGATAGACGGCGGCTTCATCCACACACCGGTCCCTGAGTCGAGTCAAAAGTAGTGATGCTATTTGTAGTTCTGAAATATCGATTAGCTCATGTTGTAATTAAACTTTAATGAACTTGTATGTATCTTTGGTTTGGACAGTCGCTCAACTTATATGTAATCAATGCTATTTATTAGTAGGACCATGAATCATGCTATTAGTGTCTTACTTTTCTCTTCCGATCCTTTTGTTGCATACTTATATATTGCTTATGTATTGTCTGTGAATTGCTACTAACGTTTTGTTTGGCTAGTGCATAGAGATGCCGTCGTATGTCGTGTACAAGGGTAAGGTTCCCGGAGTCTACGACGACTGGGAGGAGTGTCAGAGATAGGTTCACCGTTTCTGCAGTAACAATTACAAAGGGTACACCACTAGGTCAGAGGCGGAAGCTAGATACGCGTGCTATCTAGCGGGAGAGAGGAGGGAGCGAAGGAGGAACCGGATGAAGACCAGTTTCATCGCGATGATGCTCATCGTGATGATCGCAGCTCTCTTCTATGTGATGGTAGTTTAGATGATCGATATCGACTTGTAATGTGAAGACAAACTTGCTACTCGCGGTCTCGAGACTTGTAATGTTCTAACTTTGTTCGGTATTTTGAATTCGGAGACTAGCTAATATGATGAATTGTATTCAGAGACTAATCTTCTATTGTATTCGATAAATCTGCTGTTGTTGTGTGGTGTTGTCTATATTCTGTGAAGTAATATATTTTGTAACCTGTGCAAATATCAGAAAAAAAAATAATTTCTAATATTCATACTAGTGGCGCACCATACAACACATTAGTGGCGCACTGCTGTAAAAATACTAGTGGCGCATTGTCTGTTAGGGCGCCATTAGTAACCCAGAGGAGAAGGTAAATATGGCCCCCTGGGAGGCATACTAATGGCGCAATGCCTGGTGCGCCACTACTGTCTGATATACTAATGGCACACCAGGGGTGCGCCATTAGTATTAGTTACTACTAGCGTGATGATAGTGGCGCACCTGTAGTGTGCCATTAATGGCCAAAACAGGTGCGCCACTAACATGCCTTTTCCCAGTAGTGTAATAAATTAATAATATTTCCCTTTCTCCTAATATGCACTTGAGCAATTTACACCTTGGGCTTGGGCACCCTCTCATCCTACCTGGGCTGGGAAGAATAGATCTGCAGTCCACAACTTCATTGTTGATAAATTAAAGCTAAGCTTAGTTGTTACAAAGCTAATTGGCTTTTTGTTTGTACACAAACATGTCACTGTGTACCCTGGCGTTGAGTGTGATAAGAAAGCCGACGTTGTTGGGCGAGTCTCGCCAGATACGCCAGACTTGCCAGCGAGATCTTTTGAGGCTCCTCCTGGTGCAGGGTCTCCCATGAAACCTCCTAGCTTCCTCGTCAGGTCGTCATTCATCTCCACTAGTATTGTCATTTTCTCCTCATATCCATCGTGTATAGACTTGAGTTCCTCTTCTAGCTTTGTGATCCTGGTCATTGCCTTCTTCAGATCTATCATGCCAGCGCACATCTGGTTCTCCTGGCGACGAATGTGATGGTTTAGCTCCTGGATGAAAGTTGCAATGGACATGTCCCTCCTAGTGCTGATCATCTCCCATTGCTCATCTTGGCGCCCACATATCTGGTAGATAGTTTCCTTAAGATCCTTTTTGTAGACTTCGCCGATGCATCCCATGGCGATATGGGCTGCCATGCTCCTAGACTCCAGGTTGGTGCATCAAAGGAAAACTTTATGAGTTCAGTGACTGGCGTGAATGGCCTTCTTGGAACTTGAACTTGAATCATCCAACAATCCTTTTCTGGTAAAGTGGCGGTGTAGGTCCCGGTGAAGCTGGGTATTCCGATGTTCAGGTAGCTAGTGTCTTCCTTCAAGTATCGTCCAAAGGGTGTGTCATCATCCGGATGAGCAAACTTGTTCCTTGAGTCCGCCATCCTAAAGAGTAGAAAATTGAGAGGAGTTAGAAATGAGTAGAGAAGAGTGACCTATGGCTCATCTTAGTGGTTGTGTCCTACATTCAGCATGTGCTCTGATACCATCTTGAAGCGACCCAACCTCAGATGGTCAAGTCTCTGTGCTTCAGTGTCATCCCTGGATCGGTAATTCTGACACACACAGTACTCGAATGGATTTATAACAGAGTTGCAATCACACACTTATTACATCGATAGTCTCAAGAGAGAACTTAATACAATAAATATGGCTTAAGGCCATCTAATTAAGATAACAATGGAAGGCCTGGAAGATAAAGTGAGTCCATCAACTCCAACGGCATAGCTGAGTGCATGACAACGACCTAGCACACCTTACTCCTCGTCTGAAAAGTTTGCAACATGATATGTTGCAGTCCGAAAAGGGCCAACACATGGAATATGATGGCAATATAACACAGTAGAGCAAAGAACAGATAAGTGCTATCACTACATGCATATATGGCTGCTGGAGGCTCTGTGGTTATATTGTTTTGCGAAAAGCCATTTTTCCCTACAACAAAGGAATAGATTTATTTAACTATCACGGTGGTTGAAACATCATTGAGAAGGTTCCTCCAACTCAATCACAATTAAAGTAATCATTAACAACCCAACAAATTAATTTTAGAGTGATGAGATCCAATCAATAATTCAAGTACTAGATACTCAAGATGTTCATAACCGGGGACACGGCTAACCATGATTAGTTTGTACACTTTGTAGAGGTTTGCACACTTTTCCCCACAAGACTCGATCTCCTCCGTTGGATTTCTCACACTATAGGGTGTTTGAGAAACGGATGACCGAGACACAGTCTTTCAGAAGCATTAACTCTTTACTCCGGGTAGACAGTTACACCTACTTTTCCCCTACATCTGCTAGCCTACCACTGAAAGAGGTCTCATAATATACTCAACTATGCCAGAGCCCATAATGGCTTGTGGCTGCACACGGAAGTTTCTAGCATGAATAATCTCAGTATCCCTTTGAACCTGGGTGGCGGACCATAGGATGATCACACAGGTACTCCGGGATATCCTAGGACAACACTGTATTCTCTAGGTGCCCACAAGCAATCCACCCAGATGTGTATTAAAGTTGCCACCTTAAGTTGAACCATTAATTAACAAACTCACATCTGTCATGGATCCACTCAAACCCAAACCATGTCTATGATTATAGCATAGCAATATAAGCATAACGTAGAAGTAACTCCCAAGGGTTTCATAGTAAAATAGGTAATAGGTTCTACCTCATCATCTACTTCCCAGACCCACATGTTAAGAGATCCTACTCATGCAATGTGTGAGGGTTGAAACTAATGCATAAAAACTGGGTACTAAAGGGGTACGATCAATGTGTTACTTGCCTTGCTAACGATCTGCAAATCCTAGAGACTCATAGTAGCACGTTTCGCACTCCGTGAATTCTATCGCAAACAAACAATAGCATACATAAGCAATCAGGAAAAGATGCACGGGTAAAACTCAAACAAGAAGATCGAATCTGAAAACTCAACTGAAGAGATTCGCTTTGCAAAAAGAATCGAATCAAACGGAGCAACGAAAGTCAAACTACGAAAGAAACAAGATCCGTTTACTAATCTGGACAAAAGTCAAATTTTATAGTATCAAAATCTTGTTCAAGTTGGTTAAACAAAAAGAGGTCTTCGAGAACTAAAACGAAGATTAGGGCAGAAATCACGATCGAAAATAATCGCGGATAAACCCTGGAAAAAAACCGAGATGAACAGGCTAACGAATGAGCGTTCCCTATCTATGGCTAACTAACGAACAGCGTTCGTTAAAACAAACGTACGGACGAACATCCGCTAAATAATAAACTGACGAAAAACCGAACCGAAATCTAAAAAACCGAATCTAGGGTTTACTAGAAAAAAACCGATCAGCGGCGGGTGGCAGTGTGCTACCTCTTGAGCACTGCGTTGCTTTTCCCCGAAGAGGAAGCGATGATGCAGCAAAGTAGCGTAAGTATTTCCCTCAGTTTTTGAGAACCAAGGTATCAATCCAGTAGGAGGCTACGCTCGAGTACCTCGTACCTACACAAAAACAATAGCTCAACGCAACCAACGCGCTTAGGGGTTGTCAATCCCTTCACGGTCACTTATGAAAGTGAGATCTGATAGAGATGATAAATAATATTTTTGGTATTTTTGGTATAGAGATGCAAGGTAAATAAAGTAAAAGTAAAGTAAAAGCAAAGCAATAATAAAGTGATGGAGATTAATATGATGATAAAGAGACCCGGGGGCCATAGGTTTCACTAGTGGCTTCTCTCAAGAGCATAAGTATTCTACGCTGGGTGAACAAATTACTATTGAGCAATTGACAGAATTGAGCATAGTTATGAGAATATCTTGGTATGATCATGTATATAGGCATCACGTCTAAGACAAGTAGACCGAAACGATTCTGCATCTACTACTATTACTCCACTCATCGACCGCTATCCAGCATGCATCTAGAGTATTAAGTTAGAACAGAGTAACGCCTTAAGCAAGATGACATGATGTAGAGGGATAATTTCATGAAATATGATAAAAACCCCATCTTGTTATCCTCGATGGCAACAATACAATATGTGCCTTGCTGCCCCTTCTGTCACTGGGAAAGGACACCGCAAGATTGAACGCAAAGCTAAGCACTTCTCCCATGGCAAGAACAACCAATCTAGTAGGCCAAACCAAACTGATAATTCGAAGAGACTTGCAAAGATAACCAATCATACATAAAAGAATTCAGAGAAGACTCAAATATTATTCATAGATAGACTTGATCATAAACCCACAATTCATCAGTCTCAACAAACACACCGCAAAAAGAATATTACATCGAATAGATCTCCACAGGAGAGGGGGAGAACATTGTATTGAGATCCAAAAAGAGAGAAGAAGCCATCTAGCTACTAGCTATGGACTCGTAGGTCTGAAGTAAACTACTCACACTTCATCGGAGGGGCTTGGATGATGATGTAGAAGCCCTCCGTGATTGATGCCCCCTCCGATGGAGCTCCGGAACAGGCCCCAAGATGGGATCTCATGGATACAGAAAGTTTCGGCGGTGGAATTAGGTTTTTGGCTCCGTCCCCGATCATTTGGGGGTACGTGGATATATATAGGAGGAAGAAGTACGTCCGTGGAGCTTCAAGGGGCCCAAGAGGCAGGGGGCGCGCTGACCACCTCTTGGCTTTCCTGACGGAGGGTCCAAGTCTCTTGGATCTTATCTGATGAGAAAATCATGTTTTCAAAGGTTTCATTCCGTTTGGACTCCGTTTTATATTCCTTTTCTTCGAAACCCTAAAACAGGCAAAAAACAACAATTCTGGGTTGGGCCTCCCGTTAATAGGTTAGTCACAAAAACAATATAAAATTGGAAAATAAAGCCCAATAATGTCTAAAACAGTAGATAATATAGCATGGAGCAATCAAAAATTATAGATACGTTGGTGACGTATCACGGTTCGGGCTGGCGGCGGCTGTGACGCACAGATCGAGGTAGCGGTGCGGTGGCTAGGGTTTGTGGCGATGGGGCTGGCGGCTGGGCTGGCGGCAGGGTCAGGCCACGGCTTATAAATCCTGGCCGGGCAGTGCCCGGATCGGGCATGGCCTGGTTAGGTCAGTGCACCTTTTTTTAATAATCCTGACGCGGAAAAATAAATAAAAGAAATACTAAACATAGTCCAAAAATCCTGAAATAAATTTTCACGGTCCTCTAATAATATTATGGATAAAGTGAACATTTATTTGGGCCTCTAGTGCAATTTTGGAAAACACATATTTTTCGTAATTCAAATAAAATAGCAATAAAAGTCCATAAGAAATTACTTATTTGATTTTGATATTTTTCCTCCTATATTCCCTTTATTTTGGAGAAGTCATATTATCTCCTCTCATATATTTTAATATGAAATATTTTTGGAGAGAAAAATATTTAAAACCAAAGTGATCCTTGTTTTGATATTTGATAAAATTCAAATATGAAAAACGTGAAATCCCCAACTCTCCCCGTGGGTCCTTGAGTTGCTTAGAATTTCGAGGATCGCAAAGCAAAAATGCAGTAAAATATGATATGCATGAATGACCTATGTATAACATTCCAAATTGAAAATTTGGGATGTTACACCCCATCAGGGAGCACTTGCTATGGGATGCCCTTGGTCGACCTGAACACCCCTAGGGTCTCGTGGATTGTTGCCACGGAACATGAAGGACAAAGAAGAACGGGGAAGAGTATAACAAAGGAGAGATAAAAAGATAAAGCTAAAAGTGGTGGATTGATTGATTGGGCGTTGCTCAATCGGCCATCACTTCTCTTATATATATGAGGTGGCTGAACTTTCTTTCCAAGAAAATGACTCGAATTTTCTTCAATTTTTTTATTGTATTAAGGGAGGCATGACATGACTATACGAGTGGACTAGAATATTTAACATGAAGTCATTTTGGTCATGGTCTTTCCAAATAGTTATCCTGCAGAGAAGTCATCAGAGCGGTTTACATTATCAAATACAACACCATTGATATGGGAAGTATCGAGGAAGAAGTATTCATCGGACAAACGTCTGCCACCATCAATGGCGCACCACGGAGGCACTTTATTGTGTGATCTTGCCATCACCGGTAAAAGGGCCCAACTAACGGACATCAAAATCCTACCTAAGACTCGCAAATCAAAGGAAACTACATCTCTGTTAGGCAGACCGAGCCCCCCCCCCCCCCCCGGCACCGGTAGTCCCGTTAGAGGAGAAGATGGTGGCAACCTACCGATAGAGGAGAAGTGGCGGCGTGGTGCGCCTACAAAATCTTCTCTTGTTTGGGTTAGGATAAACATTACCCATACAAACGGATGAAGAGTGAACACATGACTGAAGGAGGAGCGAGGGTCTTTTTCTTCTAATTTGCCTGGTCGTATTTTCTCATTTACTGATTTGTAGCTATTGTCCTTCTTCCACGGGGAGCTCCTGATGAGCATGTGAACACAATGTTGTCTTAGGGGATACTCCCTACACAACATGGTCGGCCTAGAGCATCCAACAACAACGTCGTAATAAACACAGTAGACACACCTGAAACCAAGAAACTCCTGGTAAGAACTCTACACTATGCTTATGCTTTACCACTACCAAATATGGGGGTCTAGTTACTATATTACTAATGCTTGGCTAAACACTACAGCCTAAGGTGACTCAGGCATGCCCTGCACCTTCGAAGGATCTCCCAAAGGAAGCAAAGTTCCGCTGTCCAGTCTGCATGAATGAGTTGGTCAATGTGTCTTGGACTATCTGCGGCCACATCTTCTGTCAGAGGTGCATCGAGGCCTCCATCTAGGCTCAGAGTAAGTGCCCTACCTGCCGTAGGATGCTGACCGTGAACAGTTTTCACCGTATCTACCTCCCAACCATGGATTGAAATGATCTAGCCATTCGAGAGGTGTGGAGGAGCATCGACATCTGAGCCTTCTCCTCGTCGGTATTTAGCTAATTCTGTCTTAACTATTCTTCACATGGTTATATCATTGGCATTCAGTTTTTGCCGAATAGTTTAACAAGTGCTTGAGTAGTAGTTAATAATCTGCATCCTTGGTGGTAATTGTTAAAGTTTTAAAGGATATGTACTGTGAACTTCATCTGCAAAGAACTGTCAAAAATAATTTCATCTTAGGGTATATGGTGGTCGCTTTGTGCATCGCTCGATGTAGAGGTCAGGGGTTATCCTCCTTTCCTAGAAAAGGGTATATGGTGGTGTTCACCCACTCTAGAATATGTGTTTGTGCAGTCAAGAAGATTTAGGCTTTGTGTTGTCTCTCTCAAAGTATATATGAAAAGCAGGCCTAATTCCTTGAGATTGTTTACCTTACGTGCCTGTTGGCTTGCACATTTGTTGTACCATTCCATGAACGTTATACATATAGATATAGTAATGTTTTTACACGTAGATCTACCTGATGCTAAGGTTTTAGGTACCGAGCGAAAAAAATGGTTACCAGGCGGTAACTGCAAATCCCAGTACCTCATTAAAAATCACCTTAGCAGACAAGAAATCCTGAATTTTTGAATTTGAATGAATTTTTCTCCAGATTCAAATTCATTCAAAAAATTGTTCGGTAACCGCCTTGTATTTTTCTGTTATTGCGGTAACCAAAAATCTCGGTGCCCCACGGGATTTCTTTTCATCTGGGATCCAATCACGAGCTAGAATAAGATTCTTGATCACGGACAAAAAGTCATCTAGTTCATGGTCTTGCCAAATCATTGTCCTGCAGAGAAGTCATCATAGCCGAAAGAGCTGGGGCTCCAAAATTGCGATCTCTTTCAACGTGAGCTGCAGTGCATTACCCTCGACGTTAAGGGTACACGGTGGCGTGTTCGTGTGCAAACACAACCTAGGTCCATCCCAAAGCACTACAATGGTGCAACGCCTATGGTGACCATTGGCAATGGCATGGAAATACGCTGATGTACTGTAGGAGGCGTGGTAGGCTGACCTGGACTGTAAAGGTTTGCACTGTCATTTCATAAACTTAATTTTCAAATACATGACGTATGTCTCCTTTGTTTTTAACATTAATGCCCAACCGTTTCACCGCTTTCGAGGCACTCAAAGGTATGCGCCAAGGTTATCTGTTATCTCCGGCCGTATCTTTTCACCCTTGTTGTCAATGAACTGTCACTTTACTTACAAGAAGCCTTTAATTCTAATCGTTTGGAAGGTATCCAGCTGGCCCCTCTTCCCCCCCATAAATTTCTCTATGTTTGTGAATTACTTGATTGTTTGAAGTAGGGTGGATAAAGGTTGATTGGTTTGGATGGATAATCCTAGCCATAATAGGAGCCACCCTAATGGCATGCGCCTTAGCTAGGATATGAAAGATCACCTTAACAGCCATGACCGGCCTGAACAATCAGATATCCGTCACTCCAACTACCTTTGGGATTAACGCCATGACACCATAGTTCAAACGTGAGGTGTCAAGCACCACGACATAGAAATCTTGGAAAATGTCCATCACCACTCCTTTGATGGCACTCCAAAATTTCAAAAAGAATCATACATGCAAACAATCGGGAGTAGGCGCCGAATCTAGACGCATGGACAAGATAGTGGCTTCAACATCATTTTTCATGTAACGGAGGAGGAGGGCATTCTCTGCTTCTGACACCTTGTCGTCCCCAGTCCACATGTCCGGGTGCAGCCCCACCCCTCCCCTAGGTTATCACTGGAATAGATCTTCTGTAAAAGTTGTCTCAACCTTGTCATAGAGCAACCTAGGTCCATCCCAAAGCACTGAGATGGTGCAACGCCTACGGAGACCATTGGCTATGGCATAGAAATACACTGATGTACTGGCAAAGGTGTGGCGGCTGACTTGGACTATAAAGTGTTTCATTGTCATTTCATAAACTTAATTTTTCAATCCATGACGTATGTCTCCTTTGTCGTTAACATTAATTCCCAATCCGTTCACTGCTTTTGTGGCACTTGAAAGTATCGGACAAGATTGTCCTTTTTACCATGAAGACTGCAGGGCTTACACCCCACAACATTTTATTAAAAGAAAGCAGAAACCATAGTGTTTCCTCAAGGTGAAAAAAAGAAACAAGAACAAAGAAAAGAAGAAACAAAAGAAGGCTATACAAAGGAGGGGTGCACTAAATCAAATAATTACAGTGTTACATAGAAGCAACTCTCCTCAAGGAGGAAGAAAATCAATCCACTTAAGTAAGGAATCTCTATACTTTCGTTTGATTCTGTGAGAAAGTAGAGTGAGGTCATGAATGAAGCCATTTTTCCAAATCCTGAAAGATGGCTGGATGTTCCTGAAAGCTCTATCATTCCTAACCTTCCAAATATTCCACCATGCAGTGAAAACCACCTCCCCAAAGAAAGGTTTGTTGAAGTCCTTTCTAGCATGGCAAGCAATCTCCACCATGTCATCACTGTCTTTCCATATAATTTGCAGGTAATTCCACACGCGTGCACTGAAATTGCACTAGAAAAAGAGGTGGTTTCTGTCCTCCAAAATCCCAGTAGGACAAACAACAAATTCTGGTCCCTCATTAATCCTCCAATGCCTCCTCTGGATCATGTCTTTAGTGTTAACCCTATCCATTATTACAAGCCAAGCAAACATCTTAATCGACAAGATTGTCTATTATCGCAGTATCTTTTCACTCTTATTGTCAATGCACTGTCACTTTGTCTACAAGAAGCATTTAATTCTAATCATTTGGAAGGTATCCAACTGGCCCCTGTATTCCCCAACATTCATCAATGTTTGTGAATTACTTGATTGTTTGCGGTAGGGCGGATAATATGATGCCTCCATTTTTGCGCATATCATTATATTTCTTGTGATATTTCTGGGCAAACACCAAATTGGAGTAAATCTTCCATCCTCTTTAGTAAATGTAGCAATCAAAATTCTCATAATCAAATTAAGAATATTTCCCTTGCTCCTAATATGGCCTCTAACAATTTACACCTCGGGCTTGGGCACCCTCTCATCCTACCTGGGATGGGCAGAATAGATCTGCAGTCCACAACTTGATTATTGATAAATTAAAGCTAAGTTTACTTGTTACAAAGCTAATTGCTTTCTGTTTGCACACGAACATGTCACTGTGTACCCCGGCGTCGAGTGTGATAAGCAAGCCAACATTGCCGGAGGAGTCTCACCGGATACGCAAGACATGCCGACGAGTTCTTTTGAGGACCCGAAACCCCACACGTCTTCGAGAGACCCCATCAGGGAGCACTTGCTATGGGATGCCCTTGGTCGACCTGAACACCCCTAGGGTCTTGTGGATCGCTGCCACGGAACATGAAGGACAAAGGAGAACGAGGAAGAATATAACGAAGGAGAGATAAAAAGATAAAGGTAAAAGTAGTAGATTGATTGATTGCGTGTTGCTCAATCGACCATCACTTCTCTTATATATATGAGGTGGCCGAACTTTCTTTCCAAGAAAATGACTCCAATTTTCTTCAAATTTTTATTGTATTAAGGGAGGCATGACACGACTATACGAGTGGACTACAAAATTTAACATGAAGTCATCTAGGTCATGGTTTTGCCAAATCGTTGTCCTGCAGAGAAATCATCAAAGCCGGAAAAGCCGCGGATCCAAAAATGTGACCTCCACTAAATCTCATAGGCCTCACACCAATAAAGATGAGGCTGGAGGATTCAACTGGGAACGGAACCACCGCTCACCGCCACCCTAACAAATCATACAAACCCTAGCCTTACCATGTAGAATGGATGACATGAATCTATGCTTGTGAGCAATTTACATTATCTCTATGCTCGAGGAAGAAGTATTCGTCGGACAAATGTCTACCACCATCAATGGAACACCACAGAGGCGCTTTGTTGTATGATCTTGCCATCACCGATAAAAGGGCCCAACTAACGGACATCAAAATCCTACCTAGAACTAGCAAATCGGAGGAAACTACATCTCCGTTAGGTAGACCGAGACCCTCACCCCGCAGCACCGACAGCCCGACGGACGAGGTGGCGACCTACCGATAGAGGAGAAGTAGCAGCGTGGTGCACCTAAAAATCTTCTCTTGCTTGGGTTAGGATAAACATCACCCATACAAACGGATGAAGAGTTAACACATGACTGAAGTTCTCGCCTGTTGGTTGTTATGTCTACGTTTGAAACCCCCCCCCCCCCCCGCCCCCAGCGGGCGCACAAACAAGCACACACAAGCTGGTAGCTTAGTGATTGAACCTACTACATTTAAAAAAAGTGGTTGAACTTGCCTAAAAGTACAAAAAAATGCATCCACAACATTCTTAATAAAGCACCCTTGGATAAAAGTCAATTGGTTCAGATGGATAATTCTAGCCATAATAGGAGCCATCTAATGGGATGCTCCTTAGCTACGATATGAAAGACCACTTTAATAACCGTGCTCGTCCTGAACTATGGGATATCCTTCGCTCCCACTACCTTTGGGATTAATTAACGTCATGACATGCATGGTAGTTCCAACGTGAGGCGTCAAGCACTCCGACATAGAAATCCTGGAAAATGTCCATCACCACCCTTTTGATGGCACTCCAAAATTCCAAAAAGAACCGTACATGCAAACCACGGACCAGGTGTCGAATCTGGCCGCATGGACAAAATATTAGCTTCAACATCATTTTTCGTGTAAGGGAGGAGGATGAGGGCATTCTCCATGCAACCCCTCCCCTCCCCTAGGTTGTCTTTAGAACTAGTCTTTGTAGAAGTCGTCGACATGAGTTTGGATCTCAACCTTGTCATGGAGCAACCTAGGTCCATCCCAAAGCATTGCAATGGTGCAACCCCTACGAAGACCATTGGCAATGGCAAGGAAATACGTTGATGTGCTGGTGGAGGTGTGGCCGGCTGACCTGGACTTTAAAGGGTTGCATTGTCATTTCATAAAGTTAATTTTCAAATTCATGACATATGTCTCCTTTGCCGTTAACATTAATGCCCAACCTTTTCACTACTTTCGGGGTACTCGAAGGTATCCAACAAGGTTGTTCGTTGTCGCCGTATCTTTTCACTCTTGTAGTCAATGAACTGTCACTTTGTCTACAAGAAGCCTTTAATTCTAATCATTTGGAAGGTATCCAACTTGCCCTCTGCCTGCCCCACATATATTTTTCGATGTTTGTTCATTACTCGATTGTTTCGGGTAGGGCAGATAATAATGAGGCCTCCATTTTTGCGCATATCATTATATTTATTGTGACACTTCTCGCCAAAGAACCAAATTGGAGTAAATGTTCCATCATCTTTAGTAAATATACCGATCAAATTTCTCGTAATCAAAATAAGATTATTTATCTTGCTCCAAATATGGACTCTAACAATTTACACCATGGGCTTGGGCACCTTCTCATCCTACCTGGGCTAGGAAGAACAGATCTACAGTCCACAACTTTATTATTGATAAATTAAAGCTAAGCTTACTTGCTACTAAGCTAATTGACTTTCTATTTGCACACAAACATGTCAATGTGTACCCCGGCGTCGAGCATGATAAGAAAGCCAACGTTGCCTGAGGATTCTCGCCGAATACACAAGATATGTCGACGAGATCTTTTGAGGACCCGAAAGCCCACATGCCTGGGAGGGACCCCATGAGGGAGCACTTGCTATGGGATGCCCTAGGTCGACATGAACACCCCTAGGGTCTTGTGGATGGCTGCCACCGAACATGAAGGACAAAGAAGAACGGAGAAGAATAAAACAAAGGAGAGATAAAAACATAAAGGTAAAAGTGGTAGATTGATTGATTGGGTGCTCAATCGGCCATCACATCTCTTATATATATGAGGTAGCTGGACTTTATTTACAAGAAAATGACTCCAATTTTCTTCCAAGTTTTTACTGTATTAAGGGAGGCATGACACTATTATACGAGTGGATTATGAAATTTAACATGAAAGGTGCCATGGAGGCATTGGTGCCCATGAATAAAATGGCAGATGTGATGACAACGATGTTGTGATGGCGTGGTGGAGATGGTGCCATTAGCACCGACCCTAGGGTCGCGCTAGAGGTGCTATTGTTGTTCTCCTACTTCTTCTTCCTTGTCTCCTTCCTCGTAGACAGCTTGTTGGTGACATGAAGGGCGATCTTAGGGTTTTGGGATGTGTCCCACCTGGAGGAGATTGAGTGTATTTTGACTTGACACAAGTTTTACCCTAATCTTGGATTCGTTCCTTCCCCTTTTGATGCCACGAAGCTATCAATTTGGCCCAACTCATCCTTTTCTTGGATTTGGATCCATTTCTTTGCTATGGTCAACGTGATTGTTCGTCTCAACAATGTCACCTTCGCTTCAAGGGTGTTGCAGAGATCCAGAGACGGATCGATATTACCTCACGGCACGCCACTGATCAGTGCAAGAGGAAGATGGTGGTGATATACTCACGGATATGTGTTTTGTTTTCTAATTTTGTAAAGTTGGTCTTGTAAGAGCTGGACAATTTTAGTTTTTATGGCCTTGGACTTCTTGCAATTAAAAAATAAAAAATTCCCAACCTTTTTTCAAATTGGCGGTGAACATCCAATATAGACAGGAGGGAAACCCAAAACCAAGAGAGGCCAGGCTCACGCATACCAACTGTATTTTGTTTTGAACATTAGTACAGACACAAGCGCTCATATACACGCGCATACACTCATTCCTATGAACGCACACACGCACGCCCTACCCCTGTGAGCACCTCCGAAAGACTGAATCGGCATATCATCTTGAGATTTATGAAGTTACCATAGGCGCCTCGTCGTCGACGGGAACGTCTCCTCCCACTGAAAGTGCATCGCCGAAAATTCTGAAATAAATCCAGAAATAATGCAAGCACCACGCATATCAACCAGCTGCAGTCTGACGCGTGTCACCGGCCATAGGAAGTAATTACGTGTGGTCCGGCTAGATATAGAAAGGGGATTGCGGCACTCGCCCAGCACCCGCTGGCTATATATTGATCCCCAGCACACGTGTGGTCCGGGCGCTTGCGAGCTGGCTCGAGGAAATCTTGTTTAGAAAATACCCAAACAAGGTGTTCCTCTCTTTCCTTCTTTTTTGGATCTTTGGTTTTCAGGCAACCAAGTCCATTTCCGAGCAAGATATCAAATATTACCATTTAATTAATCATGTGAGTTGTTGATATCTCTTGTTGTTTGGGAAGATGGAGTACTATAACATGACGAGGTGACCAATGCCACCAGCAATGATGTTTGCTATCGAGACCTACACGGCTCAGAACTGACAATACCGACAAAATGAACAATCATTAAGACAGATAGCACCTTCCCCTAGCTATGGGGCGATGAACCTGACATCCAGTATCATGCAAGGTGCAAGCAAAAAATTCTAGAATGTCTTATGTGACGGGCAATGTTGGCCCTTTGTCGTCTAGTGTAGACATGGTTCTGCAGAATGCCAACATGGATACCTCCCTGCCAGGTACAGATAGATTTTCTGAGATCTTGCTCATACATATCCTTATTATGGCTACTAGTAAATGTGTACATTGAATGGGTGTTGATATAAGATATGATATTAGCTACAGGTACGTTGATATTAGGTCGAATATTAATTGTGCATCAATTATGCGGTAAATGAATGCCGATATTGATATTTGGTATGATATTAATTGCATGCTAAACACGTTCAACGCTCACTATTGCAGCAATGTAAGTCGTTGGATTGGTTCGATGCCTAAGATTGACATATCGTTTAACATTAGATATGATATTAGCCGCACGTGGATAGGTAGGTAGAATATTAATCGTGCATCAATTATGTGGTAAATTAATGCTGATATTGATATTTGGTATGATATTTATTGCATGCTAAATATGTTCAACGCTCACCATTGCAGCAATGTAAGTCGTTGGATTAACATATGGTTTGATGACTGAGATTAGTTGGATATGTAGACATTGGTGCGGGGCTTCTAGTCTAGGAAGCGAACAGCCAGTAGCGTACCATGCTGGATAAAAATCAACTTATGTGGTAACAAACACCACTGTTTTTTAGTCCAGCACGGGTGTTCAGAATGAAGCCATGCATCCACTAAGTAGCTATTATGTGATAAAATAGCTTCAAGTAAAATGCTAACCTGAAAGATGTATTACCGGAACAATTTACCCATATTCATATCTGAATTTTCCAATTACACATAGACTATTAAGTCTTGGGAGTATTTTCCCCCTAGTTTGCCTGACCATATTTCCCGTTTAATAACTTCATATGTCTTGCATTGTTTTTTCAAGAAGGAACTTCTGATGGGCATGTGAACACAATGCTTTCACTAGGGATAAACCCTACAAGTCATGATCTTTCTGGAGCGTCCAACAACAACCTGTTAACACACAATCTGGATACACGTGAAGCCAATAGATTCTCTGTAATAACTCTACACTATGCTACTGCTTTACATATATGTATCCCAAAAGCTCCGCTAAACACTGCAGCCAAAGGTGGCGTAGGCACGCCCGGCGCCTATGAAGGATCTCCCAAGGGAACCAAAGTTCACCTGCCCAGTCTGCATCAATGACCTGATCGATGCGTCATCTACTATCTGCGGCCACATCTTCTGCAAGAAATGCATATAGGCCTCCATCCGATTTTAGAAGAAGTGCCCTACCTGTCGTAGGAGGCTGACCAGGAGAAATTTCCACCGCATCTACCTCCCGGCGATGGATTGAACTGATCCATCCATTGTGGACGTGGTGGAGCATCAACACCCGACCCTTCCTCCTCAACGGCATTTTGGTGTGTCTAGACTATTCTTCATGGGGTTATCATTAAAATCCAGTTTTTGCGCAATGATTCAACAAGTGCTCGAGTCATAGTGAACAAACTTTTAATCTGCATCATTGGTGGTAAAGGATACCGTTCTCGTGGGAATTCGCGCAATGATTCAACAAGTGCTCGAGTCATAGTGAACAAACTTTTAATCTGCATCATTGGTGGTAAAGGATATCGTTCTCGTGGGAATTTGAAACATGTGTCATGGTATTGGGAACATCTGCAAAGAACTACAAATATTTTTTTGCTTGTCAGGGTATATGGTGTGTTCATGCACTCTAGGATATGTGTCTTTGCAAGGCTATCACGTTTAATTAGCAATAGCAGTAGACACTATTATTGGTTGACCGACTAGGAACAAGTTGCGTAGAGCCCTAAAAGACATCAGACTGATAATTTATTTCCAATTGAGATTAGGCCCAAACTCCCTTAAAAGACATAATTGTGTTTCCTCACACTACTTGCCTGCTTGACAATTCCTTACCGAAATAGTCTCCAACCAGGACAGGATGCTCTCCTTCCTGCTATTATATATCTTTGCATCCATCCAAGATACTATAGCCAACGCTAATATCTTCTATATTTTCACACTAAGTGGTGCTTCCATTATATGTGCTTTGGTGTTTGGGCAATAGCATATATGGGTCATTCTTTTGCCAACATTTTTTTATGTTCAGATCTATTGACCAAACTAGCAGTAAAAACTCTTCTGGGAAATCAAAAAGAAACATCGAAATGCAGGCGGAAAGTAATCAAGGCTATCATCCTACCATACCATCACCCTTGAGAAAAAAACTTGTAATACAAGTAGTAGCCAGCGGCACAATATGACAATAGCGGCGGGACACCGACTGAACCCGTCAGAGCGGTTGAGAGTTATGAACACTTGGTGTCTGCGGCTGGGAAAGTTTGATACCTTCACATATGACTAGTTAATTACTTTTTAGCCAGTATATAAGGCAAGCAGGGTGTTGTTGAAGTAGGTTCATAGGACCAGAAATCTAGTCGGGATACGAACTGGACGTAGCTCAAACGATTAGTTTTCTTTAGTGGGACCATCCCACTAGAGTTCTAGTCCAGGACTTGACACCAGTGTGTACATTTTTCTGGATTTATTTCAGGTTTTCCGGCAATGTTTCGTTCAGTGTGAGGAGATGTTCCTGTCCACTACGATGTGCCTATAGGGGTATGGTGTGTGTGCGTGCGTTCATAGAGGTGAGTGTATGTGTGTGTATGTGGGCATCTATGATTGTACTATGTTAAAAAGAAATTTTGTTGCAATCACATCAAGAAGAAGGAGCAAAGAGACTCATGTTGGTTCTGCTTTTGTTCGTGTTGGAAGCAACCGTATGGTATGCCCGTCCTACCGGTCAGGCAAGTAGCAACTCTGGTATTATAGTATATTCTCATTACATCCATGTACTTAGTCCTTTCACACACTATTTTGTTGATCTTATTATAAAGAGATATTTACCATTGTGATCTCTTTATTTCTTAGAGCAAGTACCACAGGGTGAATTAAGTAGGCTATACAAGTTGACACATCATATTTGTAAGTCGAAGAAGAGTGGAGAGGAGAGAGAGGAGACGAGAGAGAATATGAGTGGGTTGTAAACTTACACTTTGTGAGAGAAGAAGGTGAGCAAGGCAAAATTACATTGCATGTATAGCCAATATCTATTATGTGGATGGGACATTGAAAGGTCAAGGTTTACCAGCTAGATGGGATGAATAGCATATTCTAAGATTTATTCCCAAAAGGTAAAGGAGGAGGCAGGTATGAAACACTAGAACTACATCTATGCGGCAACCAGATCATAAACCAGCATATATCAAGAACAAGTATGAATAAGTTCTTGGCCAGTACTCTACGTCTTCGTTTGGAAGGTTGAGCACGATGCTCCAAAGTCACTTAGACTTCAACTTCTTATCCTTGAGGCAAGTTCACACAGAAATCACCCAATCACTCAAGGTGGATATTGAGGTGATCCTTGGATCCTTACAAACTTGATCGGAGTAGATCCACGTGATGTATGTTCTAAAATAACCCCTACCCGTCTAGGGAATGGAAATTCTCCAAGATTAACAGGTAAAATCTCTTGGCTCGAAGATGTTCTTCCATGATACTCAATCACAACTCAACTACTCTCTCGAAGATTACCACTTTTAATATGTGTCTCCATAACACAGAGGAGTGGGAACACAAAGTATGAGAGTGAAATAAATGAGTTGGAGTGTCCACCCAAACAAGCAAGGCAGGGTACTACTTATACGTATGCTTCGAAAACTAGCTGTTATTCTTCTGGATTCCCAGCTCAGCAGCACCGAGACACTAGCCAGCAACTCCAAGTCATTCAGCTAGCAGTCAACACTACAGTACTAGGTGCACAATAGAACGTGGGTTTACAACACAAAAAATTCCCAATGGTTCTAGTCGAACATAACTTGCGATGAACCAGAAACACCTAGGTGACCCCAATGATTAAGTTCCCTAAATCACGATGTTGAAGTAAGGGCGGTGACACATATTTCATAACCGAAGAGTCTGAACTTGATAACTATATCTTGAGCACTCAGCCATGTCGAATACTAATTAATACACATTCAAGAGATGTCACCCTCGATGACACCGATATCAAAACGATGTAACCGAACGTAAGTAATGCATCTCAAAGAGATTTCAAAGGATAAATTGTGTATTTGGTTGGGTTCTATCTGAGCATCAGCAAGTTTCACTGTCTAACCACGATATCCAACCGATCTTAACAGTACATTTTGCCCTATACTCAAATTGACTCACTGAGGCACTATGAACTATAAACTCCACCAAGACTTGAGGCAACAATCATGTCTTCAACATTTTTAGGGGTTAAAATCCATTAGTTAGACAAATATCTTATGGGGCCACATGTGTGCATACTCATCAAGCAAAATAGTCCCTTAAATGTTTGTCATTAATCATCAAAAACTAGTAGGGGCACTAAATGTAGTTTCAGCTTTTAGAATGACTATAGATGATGTGGCGCCCAGAGAGAGCTAGTACATGATCTCTTATTAGCATTTATCTCATAGTACAATGAGATATATATTATTTTCACTTGTTATATGTCATTTGCCAAAATACCATTCGAAATAAATGTGTTCCGCTAAACAAGAAATCTCCATGATTTAACTTTTTCTCCCTCGAGAGACATGAAGCTTCATATTTGAGCCCGACAACACTAACCTCATTAATTTCCATATATCGCATTTAATCTATATTGGTATCAAGCATATTTTACCATTCATAGTTCAGGTATGAGACTTATTAAGTTCTCCGTTTGGGACAAACTTTGTTCTGAGTATTTGTGATGGGTCCTCATGTATATACTAGCTAGTAAGTGTTGAGCTCCAAGTGACCAAAGGGCTCTGCTCTTGTGGAACTCGTGTGATTCTGGCATAATATGTTAATGCTAGACCAGCCCCCCTAAGAGGGTATAATTGTGAACTTTACCCTTTGACTCCCGGGCTGGGATGCTTGTTGGTCATGTCTAATAAATTCCTTGTTCACTTGCATTTTTTTACATTGTTACTATATTAGTTTTCATTAAATACAATTCCATTAATTGGTAACCTATTTAATATCCTTTGAATCTAGATGTTATGTATTACTATCCCTCCATCAAATCCATTCATTGTTGTCTACTCATTGAACCCAGTTCCGCCATTGTTGTATTCATCCTACTTTCTCCTTTTCATTGGAGTGGTTATGTTATTTGTGCGCTTCCCGACACTAATGATGCACGTAGCCGTAGAAGGTATTAAGGTCAAAAATGATCAGACCAAAGCATTATGATCTATGGATAACCATTACGACTTGAGCGAATAACTGGTCCCGATAGAATCCAGACTTCCATTCTTGGTGTGCACTATATAGTCCCATTATTGTCACTCACGGAATTATGAATAGCACAGAGGGGTCCAAAGCTTTGCCCAAACTCACTTATCTGTTTCGTCTATGTTCTCTAGGGCTAGCCGGTGGATCAGACATCTTTAATCTCTAAAATAAAGAACACAAATAGAACAAAAACTAGAGATAAACATCCACAATATACCTTTACAAACAATAGTACAATGTATATGGTCTTGGTATTATCTAAAAAAAGTCCTAGCATTTTTCATACCGGCGGCAAACGTTTAATAGATAGGGCACGACTAGTATGCAATCTATGCTTGAGATGCAATCATAAGATCTGGCATTATGGTTCGTTAGATGCGAAACCAGTGGTACAGATGGAGAAGGTTGCGTTCAACCACCCAGGAACAGAACATTTTGTAGAAAACTCCTAGGAAGTGATGCTCTTCTCGCAACTTGTCCTCCCCTACCAAAGACCACGATGACCTCCCAACACTGGTACACGTCGGTGTTATACAAACGGTTTTTAACCCCTTTCCGCGACGGCATTTGGAACCGTCGCCTAGTGAGTGATGGCGATAGGGGGGTCCTTCCCACACGACCAAGAAACCGTCGGGGATATGCCCTCCTGGCACACATGCTCGGCAAAATGAGTTTGTGTGCATCCAGCGAGCGCTCAAATACGGAAATATGTACAGTAGAGCTAAAAATACAATTATACAGGCGAAATTGTTTTGGGTCGCAAGTACATCCCACACAGGCAGTCCCCGCTAAACGTTTCCATTCGTATATACATCCCACACAGTCACTCCAAGGAAAACATTTCCGTTCACAGGTACATCACACATAATTTTTCCCGTTAAATCATTTGTGATAGTGTTGCCATTGCAGATGATATTAACAATTTTATCATTTGCGTTATTGAATGCATCACACACGGTCCGTAGAAGAAACTGTGTGGCAAATGTTGTCCATCACACACAGTTTCTATGTGGTAAACGTTTGCGCAAGGTGGCCTAATGCAAACAGTTTTCAAGAGAAAGTCATATGTGATTGTTCATTGATCCAACATGGTTTATTCCTAAAAACTATGTGCGTTGCCTGAGGTCATCACCCACGTTAATTTTTCAATAATCGTTTGCAATAGCAAAACCCAATTAGCAGGCTAATTGCCCTATTATTAATAATCCATTTATTAATATAATTGACATTCATATTAAGAACGGAATATATTTCATTTCCATATTAAGGAAGAAGAATTTCATAATTAAAATACATCAGAGTACAACATGATATAGCTTCAGCACTCAGCTACCCCATTACACAACTACACCAGCACCAAGTTTCACATGCAACATGTAGAACCTTTCGAAATTAGCATCATAGATGGTACATAGAAAGATGCATCTCATTTGGAAAACTGCTGAAGCGGAAGGCGAATATCGATCCTTCATTCATGTTGAAGGTCTTTGCAACTTTAGGCCGGTGCCTGTGGACGATTGACCGTCCGTCCTTCGTCCTCTTCAGAAATACTTCAATATTGAACTGTGGGTGTTGTATGAAAACCTTCCTCGCCTCCTGACCATAGAGGTGGTTTGAGAGGTAATCATCAGTGAACTACTTTAGAAAGGCCTGAAAACAAGAATGTGCATAAATATCTTCTGTATATTGGAAATGGGGCAAAGGAATAAAAAATGGCAAGGTATAATAGTTAGTACCATCTTGTAGTGAACTGAT
Source organism: Triticum aestivum (assembly GCF_018294505.1). Lineage (NCBI taxonomy): Eukaryota > Viridiplantae > Streptophyta > Magnoliopsida > Poales > Poaceae > Triticum > Triticum aestivum. The sequence continues at coordinate 669,227,068 of NC_057800.1, forward strand.
GTCTTCTTCGTTGTGCAGACAAAGATCTTATTTTTGTCGCTAATTTCATTATCCTAACAATCTTTCTGAGTTTTTTGACTTGATTGATATTCATGGACAACTCATTTCCCCATATGCAAAAAGGGTCGAACAGTGGGTCAAAACCTCTTATAGCAGGACCTACATGTGCAAGACCAAATTGTTTAAAATCTAAATATTAGAATGGTTCCTACAATTGCACAATAATATGCTATTAGACAATGAACCATGCACGTGCAGTTAACTAAACACCACAACAAATGAACCAAACGTTAATTGAGCACCACATTGCACAATATAATATACTTCTAATAGAAGATCAGACTGTTAACCCAGCCAAGCATGCTTAACAACTTGGAAATATATCAATTGTATTTTTTTCTCGTATATTTAGTACAACCAAATTAAATATATTTCTCACATGGTATATAATAACAAAATGCAGCCACAACAATTGAACATCGCATTGCAGAATTGAACCAAACAATTAACTAAACACCACAACAAATGAACAAAACGTTAACTGAGCACCACATTACGTAATATAACATTCTTCTAATAGAAGATCAGACAGTTAACTAAACCAAGCATGATTAACAACTTGGAAATACATCAATTGTATTTGTTTCTCATGTATTTAGTACAACCAAATTCGATTTATTTCTCACATGGTATAAGATACCAGAATTCACCCAAAACAATTGAACATCGCATTGCAGAATTGAACCAAACAGTTAACTAAACACCACAACAAATGAACCAAACGTTAACTAAGCACCACATTGCACAATATGACATACTCCTAACAGAATATTGGACAGTTAACCAAACCAAGCATGCTAGACAACTTGGAAAATTGCACCCTGAAGAATTGAGCATCACATTTGCAGATTGAACCAAACATTTAACCGAACACCACATTGCACGACATATAGAACATATACTCTAGAGAAGAAGATTGCATGGTAAAAGTAGATAGCACAATGCACTAGAATTTGTTAAGGAAAGGCAGTAGCTAGCAAACTGAACATGGGTCCTTATAATGAGCTAATAAGACAAGCTACTCCTCATTGTCGGAGATATCGATGACGATTGGCTCCTTGGACATGGAACAGGGCGAGGCCTCCACTTTGTGGGTGCCCTCGTCGTAGTGGTGAGTTGCTTGATCCGATCTGGGCACCAACCTACTGGCTCTCGAGATGAGTTGAGCACGTGCACGCTAAGAAAACACCTCGTAGTCTTCATCGAAGGCACCGACGGTGGCCTCGAGAAAACAACACGAACTATCATTTAAAGCAGCCAACCGTGTTGTGGCGTCGGCGCGCGAGGCGTCGAAGGTGGCCTCGACGGCAAGGTGCTCCTCGAAGATCTGGGGTCGGCACAAATGGCAGCCACCGCGACCTCATCTGCGCGTGCGGTCGCAATTTTCTTCTCCGCTGCCAAATGCTCCTTGAGATCGTAGCTATGTTGCGTGCACCATGGCATAGGGTAGTGCTTATTTGGTGGAGGGGACGGTGATTTGGGTGGAAGGTTTCACACTCGCGCCGGCGGTCGGGGCATGTGGGATGTGGAAGGAGGAGGAGGATTGAGGTCTGGTGTGGATTACCTGCCTGGATAGGCGAGGCCGAGCAGCGTGAAGGAGGGTCGCCGGCGAGGAGGCGGCGCTGCAAGCAAGGAGTGAAGGTTTTAACTTGGAAAGGAAGGTGGAAACAGGGGAAATGTGGCTTTTGGTAAGGGGGAGGGGTGGGGAGGTAGATATTTCCGAGGAAGACGAAAATTTGGAATCGCTTCAATGAAAAAATTGGCGCGAAAAGTGTCATCAGACACGGTCCCTTATTCAGAACTGTGTACGATATGTGAACATGACAAACAATTCAGATAGCTCAACCCACATGTGATGAGTTTGAACGTCAAAAATTTTGGTTCGAATTTCCATGGTTACAGTGGTCATCCACGTCATTGCATAATTTGGGTACACAAAGGAGACTACACACTAATAGAAAAAGGGTCAAATGTGAAGCACATTAGTGCTGGTTTGAATTTGAGCCGGCACTAATGTGTCCATTAGTGCCGATTCCAACGGCTAGGCGGGCGGACATCATTAGTACCGATTCGTGGGCAACCTTTAGCACCGGTTCATGCCACGAACCGGTACTAGTGAGGCTTTGTCAGGCTCTGGTCAGGCTGGGGCCCCACGAAGACCTTTAGTACCGGTTCATGGCATGAACCGGTACTAGAGTTTCTTAGTAAGCTGATTTTTAGTCCCACCTCACCAAGAGAGAGGCAGTATGAGCGGTTTATAAGCCGTGAGTGCAGAGACGATGAAGGAGAGGCGCAATGCTCACCTGCACGTTGCTTCGCTTCAAGCCTTTCGGAATAGCATAGATTGCACGGAGCTATGTGCGGTGCATCCTACACTATTTCGAAAGGCTTGAAGCTAATTAACCAGCATTGCACCTCTTTTTTATTTTTAATAACTTATTTGAACTCTGGACTTTTGTGTTCAGTATGCAGCATTCAAAGCAACGTCATCAATTTCCAACATGTTCTGACATCATTTGTTGTTTTTCAGTCATTTACCGATTTGTTTAGAGAGCTAAATGACCGTGAACTTGAAAATCACTACAAAATGAACTCTGAAAATGTTGAAACTTGGCATGGTATCATCATTTCACCCGCATAGCATGTGCGAAAGAGTAGAGAGGGTCACGGCAAAAACTGGACGCACTTCGTGTACAAACTGGACAATGTCTTTCGGAGTATAAGGGTTTCAGACAAAAACTCATCTGTTACACGGGCACTTCAATGTATTTTAAACTTATTTGAACTCCAGAAATTCTTTGTGTTCAGTATGCAGCATTCAAAGCGACATCATCAATTTCCAACACATTCTGACATCATTTGCTATTTTTCAGTCATTTACCGATTTGTTTAGAGAGCTAAATTACTGTGAAATTGAAAATCACTACAAAATGAACAATGAAAATGTTGAAACTTGCCATGGTATCATCATTTCACCCGCATAGCATGTGCGAAAGAGTAGAGAGGGTCACGGCAAAAAATGGACGCACCTCGTGTACAAACTGGACAATGTCTTTTGGAGTATCAGGGTTTCGGACGAGAACTCATCTGTTACACGGGCACTTCAATGTTTTTTGAACTTATTTGAAATCCCTAGTTCTTTTGCGTTCAGTATGCAGCATTCAAAGCGGCATCATCAATTTCCAACACGCTCTGACATCATTTGCTGTTTTTCAGTCATTTACCGAATTGTTTAGAGAGCTAAATGACCGTGAAATTGAAAATCACTACAAAATGAACTATAAAAATGTTGAAACTTGCCATGGTATCATCATTTCACCCGCATAGCATGTGCGAAAGAGTAGAGAGGGTCACGGCAAAAACTGGACGCACTTCATGTACAAACTAGACAATGTCTTTCGGAGTATCAGGGTTTCGGACGAGAACTCATCTGTTGCATGGGCACTTCAATGTTTTTTAAACTTATTTCAAATCCTGACTTCTTTTGCATTCAGTATGCAGCATTCAAAGCGGCGTCATCAATTTCCAACAAGCTCTGACATCATTTGCTGTTTTCAGTCATTTACCGAATTGTTTAGAGAGCTAAATGACCGTGAAATTGAAAATCACTACAAAATGAACTCTAAAAATGTTGAAACTTGCCATGGTATCATCATTTCACCCGCATAGCATGTGCGAAAGAGTAGAGAGGGTCACGGCAAAAACTGGACGCACTTCGTGTACAAACTGGACAAAGTCTTTCGGAGTATCAGGGTTTCGGACGAGAACTCATCTGTTACATGGGCACTTCAATGTTGTTTATACTTATTTGAAATCCCAACTTCTTTTGCATTCAGTACTCAGCATTCAAAGCGGCGTCATCAATTTCCAACACGTTCTGACATCATTTGCTGTTTTTCAGTCATTTACCGAATTGTTTAGAGAGCTAAATGACCATGAAATTGAAAATCACTACAAAATGAACTCTGAAAATGTTGTAACTTGCCATGGTATCATCATTTTACCCGCATAGCATGTGCGAAAGAGTAGAGAGGATCACGGCAAAAACTGGACGCACTTTGTGTACAAACTGGACAATGTCTTTCAGAGTATCAGGGTTTCGGACAAGAACTCATCTGTTACACGGGCACTTCAATGTTTTTTATACTTATTTGAAATCCCGACTTCTGTTGCGTTCATTATGCAGCATTCAAAGCGATGTCATCAATTTCCAACATGTTCTGACATCACACTGGTAGAAAAAGGGCCTATAGTCCCGGTTCGTAAGGGCCTTTAGTCCCGGTTCCGGAACCAGGACTAAAGTGTCGGTACTAATACCTCCCCCCTTTAGTCCCGGTTCAATCCAGAACCGGGACTAAAGGCCCTCCACGTGGGCAGTGCGCAGAGCCCAGTCAGGAGACCCTTTGGTCCCGGTTGGTGGCACCAACCGGGACCAATAGGCATCCACGCGTCAGCACTTCTGTGGCTGGGGTTTTTGTTTTTTTTAAAGGGGGGGGGGTTGGGGGTTTTGGGGGGTTAATTTAGGTGTTTCATATATTGTGTTAGCTAGCTATAATTAATAGAGAGAAGTGTCCTCTGTTATGTCCGTGCTTGGTCGACGCTACGTACTATACATACGTATAGAGAGGACTAGACACGCTAGCTAGCTAGTAAGCAAACGAAGGAAACAGAAGATCATCATGAACATATATGCATACAGAGAGAAGTGATATCGACCACCTCTCCTTCTCCGAGAGATTGGTCGAACAACAAGTTCTCGTATATCTATCTGACACTACCGGCTACATATATACAATAATTATCTCTTACAAATATAATCATACGGACTCAGGGTCCACATAGAATTCTCCGTCTTCAGGGATCACGTGGTCAAGAAAGAATGCCGCCAATTCCTCTTGAATTGCTCGCATGCGAGCTGGTGCTAGGAGTTCATCTCGCTTCCGAAACATCTAATTTGAAGAAGGGGGTCAATACATATATATATATATATATATATATATATATAAATGAATGAAACTCAACACAAATGATGGTAATAAAATAAAATTGTGAATGTTGTTATTTACGTACTTCATATTGTTCGTTAGAGTACCCGCCCCGCTCACAGGTCGTGTGGCAGATGGACTCGCAGATGTAGTATCCACAGAAATCATTCCCTTGTTCCTGCCACAACCACTTTACAAGAAATAGAGGTCAATCAAACTGATAAGCAAGAATGCTAAATGGTATTGATGAAACTAGTGCTTGAATCACTAGGAGATGCGCGGAACATGCTACTATAGTACTTACTTTCGGGTGTCTAAATTCCAGCTCCTTCGGCAGCCCCGGAACTGTTTTGGTGAATTTTCTCCAAACCCTGCCGGACAAAGAAAACAATTACTTGATATCAGGAAATGAACAAAGTTGCTGATATGGTGGATAATGATCGATTTAACTTACTTCTTGAGGATTTCAGTCATGTCCGCATACTCCTGGGGATCTTTTCGTTTAGAGTCCAAGACGGTTACTACTCCCTGCTCAAGCTTAATCTCTTGGAGAATATAGTGGAAACTGCACACACATGCATAACTCATGAATTACATTACTATAACTTTGACTAATATATAAGGGAAACCGAATACGCACAAGACAGTAACACTCACCTGAAGTTGTAAGGAAAGAGTATTATATCTTTGTTTTGATTTATTACGAACGATCGTAGCAAGTTGGCCTCGGTAGCTGCGGCATGAAGTTTAACCTGAGTTGCATCTATGAGATATGTGTTAATGAACCCAATATCACCGACTTGTCTTTTCTTCAATTCGGCGATCTTCAATCTGCATAATATAGTGAGGATGATTATAAATACATGCAATGAAAGAGCTAAGCTATATAGAGAAACTTAATGACAGAAGTAGTACTACTTAGAGACAGTAGCAGGCGACCGTTGTTTTATCGAGGGCCAATTGATTGAAAAACTGATAGAACTCCTCAAATGGAATAGGCAACAGATCAGTTCCAACGAGGTCATGCTCCTTTTTAACTTTCACATACAAAGTACTCCTCCCCCCAGAGTCTCTGCAGATTTTCAAGTACCAATCATGCAATCTTCACATCATCGTTGATAGAGATCTTTCATCTTTGATGAGAGGCTTCCCGTACTCGTATCTTTGTATCTGCACATCCATGGGTTCATAATGTACTTCGTCGGGCAGGTAATCTGCAAGATTGCTATAACCGGGCACCATCCTCGGATCATTAGAGAAGTTGTGGATAGGCACCTTGAGCGGGGGCACGATTGCTTCGCTTGTTCGCCGAGCTGGGCAATTTGTTTCCCAGCTCGTCGTTCTTTCAGCCTTTGATCACTGACAGTACTTCCCGACCGCTCCGCTTCGGCAAATTCCTTTCCAATAATGCGGTCATAGTTTCCTTTCGGCGGATCAGACTTCGGTGGTTTTGTCAGGGCAGCCAGAGTGCGCTTAACTTTCACCCGATCTACCTTCTCCTCCAGAGGTGGATGTTTCTTTGCTTTCACCCCTTCAAACAAGTTCCTCACTTCTTCTCGCGCGATCTCGGTGTTCTCCTCCAGGGTCCTCTCATATGGTAACTTCTCTGGAGTCTTCAGAGAAGGACTGAATCTGTATGTCCTCCCGCCTCTGGTTGTACTGCTAGACGCCGACCGAGCAGACGGAGCGGTTTTCTTCTTTACTTGCTTAAGAGGCGGAGGAGAAGGACTACAACGCGCCGGAGCAGCTGGAGCGGCAGCAGGTCTCTTCCGCCCTTGCTGACGAGGCGGAGAAGGAGGAGGCTGGCTGCTTGGGCGTGTCGGCGCAGGCGGAGAAGGAGGCGGAGTGCCGCTACGCGCCGGAGAAGGAGCCGGCCGAGGGCCCTGATCGTCACTCGCCGGAGGAGGAGGCAGTGGAGGCGGAGTGCCCTGACTCGCCGGAGGAGGAGGAGGCGGTGGCATCCAGTTCGGAAGGTTGATGAGCTCCTTCTACCATAGGCATGGAGTCTTCAAAGCAGACCCCAGCCGAGTCTCCCCTTCACCGGTAGGGTCGTCAAGCTGGAGGTCCTCAAATCCCTCCGTTATCTCATCCACCATCACCCTAGCATATCCTTCTGGAATCGGCCGGCAGTGAAAAGTTGCGCCGGGTTCAGTAGGATAAACAGAGCCAACAGCCACCTTGACCTTCAAATTCATCCATTGCGTCATAAGGTGGCAATTTTGAGACTCCATTATAGCATCCACGGGATAGCTGGCAGGAGCCTTCAAGGCATGCTCCAGCTGAAGCAGCTCGGTGGAAGCCACGCTGCTTCTGCGCTGAGATGGCGGGGTAGCTTCGGGGGAGGCTTCGGCAGTACATTTGCTGCAATTTGCTTGTCGTTCCTCTATCGCGTCTACCCTTGCTTGCAGCGCCTGTATTTGGGTCTGCTGCACTTTTTTCCTCCTCTCATGGGATTTGTAACCGCCTGCGTCCGGAAACCCAACCTTCCACGGAATGGAGCCTGGCGTGCCTCGTGTCCGTCCAGGGTGCTCAGGATTCCCGAGGGCCATTGTGAGCTCGTCGTTCTCTCTGTCTGGAAAGAACGTCCCTTCCTGCGCTGCTTCGATATACTGCTTAAGCTTACTGACTGGTATGTCCATTTGATCATTCGTCCAAATGCACTTCCCTGTTACAGGGTCCAGTGTTCCGCCAGCCCCGAAGAACCAAGTCCGGCAATGGTCTGGCCAGTTAATTGTCTCTGGTTCGATCCCTTTATGAACCAGATCATTCTCAGTCTTGGACCACTCAGGCCGGGCTACGAGGTAGCCACCTAACCCCGTGCGATGGTGAAGCTTCTTCTTCGCAGCATTTTGCTTGTTTGTCGCCGACATCTTCTTACTCTTTTCTGATGTCTTGTGGGCCACAAATGCGGGCCAGTGATGTCTGATCTTCTCATATCTGCCCTTGAATTCTGGTGTCTCATTATTTTCGACAAACTTATTCAGCTCTTTCTTCCACCTCCTGAATAGTTCTGCCATCCTCTTCAGAGCAAAAGACTTGATTAATTTCTCTTTAACTGGGTTCTCTGGATTATCCTCAGGCGGTAGGGTGAAATTTGACTTCAGCTCAGTCCAAAGATCATTTTTCTGCATATCATTGACATAAGACACCTCAGGGTCTTCTGTAGCCGGCTTAAACCATTGCTGGATGCTTATCGGGATCTTGTCCCTAACCAGAACCCCGCACTGAGCAACAAATGCGCTCTTTCTCCGGAGGGGTTCAATAGGTTGGCCGTCGGGCGCGATTGCTATGATCTCAAACTTTTCATCCGAGCTCAACTTTTTCTTCGGGCCTCGTCTCTTTATCGAAGTTGTGCTCGATCCAGAGGGCTAGAAAAAAGAACAAAGACTTAATTAATATGTGTACATACCAAAACAATGAATGCATCAATCAGCTAGTCAGCATAGGCTTAACTAATATATATACCTGGCCGGACTCGGTTCGGTCACCGGAGCCGTCATCACGGTCTACTTCTTGCACTGGCATTGGGTCACCGGAGCCGTCCTCATGTTCTTCTTCTTGCACCGGCATTAGGTCACCGTAGCGAGCTTGTTCGCCCTCTCCTTCCAGACCATCGGTTTCGTTGAGAAACAACCAGATGGCATCACTTCCTTCTGCGATTATGTCCCTCAACAACGCTTCTTTTGTTGCTTCATCTAGGGCGGTGTCCATAGTTTCTACAAATATTTACAACATGGCAGTTATTATTCAAACATGATAGATGGATATATTAGTGCCAAACGTAGAACTAGCTACATAATCATAGTAAGCTATCGGGAGGGGGTATATATCGACAACGACGACACTACATCTATGTCCCTCGACGACCCTCGTTCCCAATAAAAAAAGAGGAAGAAGAAGAAAAAAAAGAGGAGAAGAAAGAATAGAGGAGAAGAACTCCTCTATTCTTTCTTCTCCTCTTTTTTTCTTCTTCCTCTTCTTTTTTTATCCTCTTCTTCCTCTCATGTTCGAGAGGATCGCCGAGGGGTCGGGAGGTTGCCTAGTGTCAAAGGATTCAACAAAACCATGTCTTCATCATTAGGCGAAAGTAACATGTGCATGATGGTACGAAGATCTTCAAAGTTGTTCTGGAACGGAGTCCCAGATAGGATAATTCGCTTTTTGGTACAAAGTTCAGAAAGAGCCTTCCGAATATCGCTATTTGGAAGGCCTTTGCTGAATTCGTACCAAAAGGCGGATTATTCTATCCGGGACTCCATTCCAGAACAACTTTGCAGAACTTCGTACCAACATGCCCTGGTTACTTCCGGCTAATGATGAAGGCATGGATTTCTTCAATACTTTGACACTAGGAAACCTCTCTCGACCCCTCGGCAATCCTCGACCCCTCAAACCCTCGACGACCCTGGAACCCTCGACCCCTAGACGACCCTCTTCTTCCTCTCATGTTCGAGAGGATCGCCGAGGGGTCAGGAGGTTGCGTAGTGTCAAAGGATTCAACAAAACCACGTCTTCATCATTAGGCGAAAGTAAAATGGGCATGATGGTATGAAGCTCTTCAAAGTTGTTCTGGAACGGAGTCCTAGATAGGATAATTCGCTTTTTGGTACAAAGTTCAGCAAGAGCCTTCCGAATATCGCTATTTGGAAGGCCTTTGCTGAATTCGTACCAAAAGGCAGATTATTCTATCCGGGACTCCATTCCAGAACAACTTTGCAGAACTTCATACCAACATGCCCTGGTTACTTCCGGCTAATGATGAAGGCATGGATTTCTTCAATACTTTGACAATAGGAAATCTCTCTCGACCCCTCGGCGATCCTCGACCCCTCGAACCCTCGAACCCCCGATAAAAATTAAGAAGAAGAAGAAGAAGAAGAAGAAGAAGAAGAAGAAGAAGAAGAAGAAGAAGAAGAAGAAGAAGAAGAAGAAGAAGAAGAAGAAGAAGAAGAAGAAGAAGAAGAAGAAGAAGAAAAAGAGGAGAAGAAGAAAGGAATAGCTAGAGGAGAAGAAGAACTGACAAAGTTTTCTCTATTCCTTCTTCTTCTCCTCTTTTTTTCTTCTTCTTCCTCTTTTTTTCCTTTTCTTTTTTTTCTCCTCTTCTTCCTCTTCTCTTCTTCTCCTTCTTCGGGTAAGCCCTAGTTTCCCGACCGCTCGACGACACTCTCGACATGCCCTCGTTCCCGATAAAAAAAAGAAGAAGAAGAAAGAATAGAGGAGAAGAACTTCTTCTCCTCTATTCTTTCTTCTCCTCTTTTTATTCTTCTTCTTCTTCCTCTTCTTTTTTTCCTCTTCTTCCTCTCCTCTTCTTCTCCCTCTTCCCCGCCTCTCTCATGAATGTTCGCCACCATACATCATTTGATCATTTGACAAAAAATTCCTAGATACATAAAAAATTTCTACAAATGAAAATAACCTAAAAAAATCATATGATCATCTATGAACAAAAAAACATCATTTTATCATCTATCATCTATGAACAAAAAAATCATCATTTGATCATCTATCATCTATGAACAAAATTTTTCCTAGATACATAAAAAATTTCTACAAATGAAAATAACCTAAAAAATCATATATATTTAGTAAATTCTAGCCACATACATCACATACACATATACATTATAGCCACATACACATATACATCAGATATGAACAAAAAAAATAAACTAATAAAAATAAAAAAACATATTGCAACATATGAAAAAAACATGGTGGCGCCGGCAGGGCAGAGGGCATGGCGGCAGGTGCTCACAGAGGGGAGCAGCGCCGGCGTTGGGGCAGATGGCATCGAGGGCGGTGGCGACGGCGTCGGGGCGGCGCGGGGCAGCGACGGCGTCAGGGCAACGCGGGGCGCGGGCGGCGACGGGGCGATGACGACGGGCGCGGGCGACGGCGACGAGGAGCAGGGCGTCGGGGAAGATGGCGTCGAGGGCGGCGGCGACGGTGTCGGGGCGACGCGGGTCACGGGAGGCGACGGGGCGACGACGACGAGGAGCAGGGCGTCGGGGCAGAGGGTGGCGTCGGCGGCGGGGAGTTGAGGAACTGAATGAAAATTTTGACAAGTGTTGTATATATAGCCAGGCCTTTGGTCCCGGTTGGTGGCACCAACCGGGACTAATGCTCCCTTTAGTCCCGGTTGGTGCGACGAACCGGGACCAAAGGCCAATTTTTGGCAGCCGAAAGGGCGGGAAGCGCAGGCCATTGGTCCCGGTTGGTGGCACCAACCGGGACTAAAGGGGGGCAATAGTCACGGTTGGTGCCACGAACCGGGACCAATGCCCCCTTTAGTCTCGGTTGGTGCCACCAACCGGGACCAATGGCCTTGTGCTGCCCCGCGCCCAAAAGTTTAGTCCCACATCGCTAGCTGAAGGGCGCTGGCACTGGTGTATAAGCGCTGCTGTGCCTTCCCATTCGAGCTCCTCTCTAATGCAGGCTTTCAGGCCTAAACTTGCTACTGCTTGTGGGCCTATTGGGCCTTCTGCGGGCCTGAATCCTGGCCCATGTAGGGTTTCTAGTCGTATTCAGGCCGTGGAGGCCCAGTAGGAGGCTTTTTTTTGGTTTTTTCTTTTTTATTTCTACATTTTTTTGGTTTTTTTTTATTTCTACTTACAACTAAATACTTACAGTTTTTTAGTGAGTTCTTTTTGCTTTTAGGTCACAAAAATTATAAACTTTCTGTTAGTGCCATTAGTTTTAAATTTTGAATAGTTTAAATTTGAATTTTTAAAATTTTGTGTGAATCACTAGTTTATGAATAACTTTACTATAAAAATAGAATTTTTTTTCTATTTATTTTTTATTTCTACTTACAACTAAATACTTACAATTTTTTAGTGATTTCTTTTTGCTTTTAGGTCACAAAAATTATAAACTTTCTGTTAGTGCCATTAGTTTTAAATTTTGAATAGTTTAAATTTGAATTTTTAAAAAATTGTGTGAATCACTAGTTTATGAATAACTTTACTATAAAAATAGAATTTTTTTTCTATTTATTTTTTATTTATACTTACAACTAAATACTTATAGTTTTTTAATGATTTCTTTTTGATTTTAGGTCACAAAAATTATAAACTTTCTGTTAGTGCCATTAGTTTTAAATTTTGAATAGTTTAAATTTGAATTTTTAAAAATTTGTGTGAATCACTAGTTTATGAATAACTTTACTATAAAAATAGAATTTTTTTTTCTTCTTTGTTATTTATTTTTTATTTATACTTACAATTAAATACTTATAGTTTGATTTTAGGTCACAAAAATTATATTCTTTTTGCTATTGAAGAATATTATAGTTTTATTTTAGTTGATCATAACATAATATTTTAATTGATTGTTTTTATTTTCATAAAAGTTTTGTAGTTCATTCTGTTTGCTATTAATTCATTCTTTGAGCTAAATGACTCTGAAATTGGAAAGCATTTCAAAATGAACTCTGAAAAGGTTGAAAGTTGGCATGGTATCATCATTTCACCCACATAGCATGTTCCAAAAAGTAGAGAGGGTTACGACAAAAACTTGATGCACTTCATGTACAAAATGGACAATCACTTTCAAAGTATCAAAGTTACGAACCATAAGACATGAAAGCATTTCAAATGAACTCTGAAAAAGTTGAAAGTTGGGATGGTATCATAATTTCACCCACATAGCATGTGCATGTACAAAACGAACAATGGTAGCATGTTCGTCTGTTACAAATTAGGCATGGTATCATCATAATAGTTGCGGGAGAAAGTCTTCACTTTTTCTTCGCTTGTGTCATTTGCTTATTGCACCGTAACCATGGATAATCTTCATTGTTTATCAGGATGCTTGGGTCAGCCTTGACATTGAAGGGAGGAATTTCATGAAACTTTTCATAATCTTCAGACATGTCTGTCTTGCCGTCCACTCCCAGGATGTCCCTTTTTCCTGAAAGAACTATGTGGCGCTTTGGCTCATCGTATGATGTATTCGCTTCCTTATCTTTTCTTTTTCTCGGTTTGGTAGACATGTCCTTCACATAGATAACCTGTGCCACATCATTGGCTAGGACGAACGGTTCGTCAGTGTACCAAAGATTTTTCAGATCCACTGTTGTCATTCTGTACTATGGGTCTACCTGTACCCCGCCGCCTAACAGATTGACCCATTTGCACTTAAACAAAGGGACCTTAAAATCAGGTCCGTAGTCAAGTTCCCATATGTCCACTGTGTAACCATAATATGTGTCCTTTCCGCTCTCAGTTGCTGCATCAAAGCGGACACCGCTGTTTTGGTTGGTGCTCTTTTGATCTTGGGCGATCGTGTAAAATGTATTCCCATTTATCTCGTATCCTTTGTAAGTCAATACAGTCAAAGATGGTCCCCTGGATAACAAGTACAACTCATCACAAACAGTGTTGTCACCTCTGAGACGTGTTTCCAACCAACTGCTGAAAGTCCTGATGTGTTCACATGTAATCTAGTCGTCGCACTGCTCCGGGTGTTTGGAGCGCAGACTGTTCTTGTGTTCATCGGCATACGGGGTCACCAAGGTAGAGTTCTGTAGAACTGTGTAGTGTGCTTGAGACCAAGAATATCCGTCCCTGCATATTATTGAGTCTCTTCCAAGAGTGCCTTTTCCAGTCAGTCTCCCCTCATACCGCGATTTAGGGAGACATATCTTGTTAAGGCCAGGAATGAAGTCAACACAAAACCCGATAACATCCTCTGTTTGTGGCCCATGGAGATGCTTCCTTCTAGCCTAGCACGGTTACGGACATATTTCTTTAGGACTCCCATGAACCTCTCAAAGGGGAACATATTGTGTAGAAATACGGGCCCCAGGATGACAATCTCGTCGACTAGATGAACTAGGACGTGCGCCATGATATTGAAGAAGGATGGTGGGAACACCAGCTCGAAACTGACAAGACATTGCGCCACATCACTCCTTAGCCTTGGTACGATTTCTGGATCGATCACCTTCTGAGAGACTGCATTGAGGAATGCACATAGCTTCACAATGGCTAATCGGACGTTTTCCGGTAGAAGCCCCCTCAATGCAACCGGAAGCAGTTGCGTCATAATCACGTGGCAGTCATGAGACTTTGGGTTCAGAAAATTTTTCTCTGGCATATTTATTATTCCCTTTATATTCGACGAGAAGACAGTCGTGACCTTCGTACTGAGCAGGCATTCAAAGAAGATTTCTTTCTCTTCTTTCGTAAGAGCGTAGCTGGCAGGACCTTTATACTGCTTCGGAGGCATGCCGTCTTTTTCGTGCAAACGTTGCAGGTCCTCCCGTGCCTCAGGTGTATCTTTTGTCTTCCCATACACGCCCAAGAAGCCTAGCAGGTTCACGCAAAGGTTCTTCGTCACGTGCATCACGTTGATTGAGGAGCGGACCTCTAGGTCTTTCCAGTAGGGTAGGTCCCAAAATATAGATTTCTTCTTCCACATGGGTGCGTGTCCCTCAGCGTCATTCGGAACAGCTAGTCCACCGGGACCCTTTCCAAAGATTACGTAGTGTAAATCATTGACCATAGCAAGCACGTGATCACCGGTGCGCATGGCGGGCTTCTTCCGGTGATCTGCCTCGCCTTTGAAATGCTTGCCTTTCTTTCGACATTGATGGTTGGTCGGAAGAAATCGACGATGGCCCAGGTACACATTCTTCCTGCATTTGTCCAGGTATATACTTTCAGTGTCCTCTAAACAGTGCGTGCATGCGTGGTATCCTTTGTTTGTTTGTCCTGAAAGGTTACTGAGAGCGGGCCAATCGTTGATGGTCACGAACAGCAACGCCTTAAGGTTAAATTCCTCCTGTCTGTGCTCATCCCACGTACGTACACCGTTTCCATTCCACAGCTGTAAAAGTTCTTCAACTAATGGCCTTAGGTACACATCAATTTCGTTGCCGGGTTGCTTAGGGCCTTGGATGAGAACTGGCATCATAATGAACTTCCGCTTCATGCACATCCAAGGAGGAAGGTTATACATACATAGAGTCACGGGCCAGGTGCTGTGATTGCTGCTCTGCTCCCCGAAAGGATTAATGCCATCCGCGCTTAAAGCAAACCATACATTCCTTGGGTCCTTTGCAAACTCATCCCAGTTCTTTCTCTCGATTTTTCTCCACTGCGACCCGTCAGCGGGTGCTCTCAACTTCCCATCTTTCTTTCGGTTCTCACTGTGCCGTCGCATCAACTTGGCATGCTCTTCGTTTCTGAACAGACGTTTCAACCGTGGTATTATAAGAGCATACCACATCACCTTCGTAGGAACCCTCTTCCTGAGGGGCTCGCTGTCAACATCACCAGGGTCATCTCGTCTGATCTTATACCGCAACGCACCGCATACCGGGCATGCGTTCAGATCCTTGTATGCACCGCGGTAGAGGATGCAGTCATTAGGGCATGCATGTATCTTCTCCACCTCCAATCCTACAGGGCATACGACCTTCTTTGCTGCGTATGTACTGTCGGGCAATTCGTTATCCTTTGGAAGCTTCTTCTTCAATATTTTCAGTAGCTTCTCAAATCCTTCCACTGCAGCAATTCCAGTACGGTACCGAGCTTTGTGTTTCCATCTTCGCAATTGGGGTATAACCCTTTTTTGTGATCCTCTAACATGCGATCGAACTTCAGCTTCTCCTTTTGACTAATGCATTGCGTCCTTGCATCGACAATGACCCGGCGGAGATCATCATCATCGGGCACATCGTCTGGTTCCTCTTGATCTTCAGCAGCTTCACCCGTTGCAACATCATTGGGCACATCGTCTGGTTCCTCTTGATCTTCCCCAGCTCCCCCCGTTGCAGCATCACCGTATTCAGGGGGCACATAGTTGTCATCGTACTCTTCTTCTTCGCCGTCTTCCATCATAACCCCTATTTCTCCGTGCCTCGTCCAAACATTATAGTGTGGCATGAAACCCTTGTAAAGCAGGTGGGAGTGAAGGATTTTCCGGTTAGAGTAAGACCTCATATTCCCACATTCAGTGCATGGACAACACATAAAACCATTCTGCTTGTTTGCCTCAGCCGCATCGAGAAACTCATGCACGCCCTTAATGTACTCGCGGGTGTGTCTGTCACCGTACATCCATTGCTGGTTCATCTGCGTGCATTATATATAATTAAGTGTCCAAATTAATAGAAGTTCATCATCACATTAAAACCAAAGTGCATACATAGTTCTCATCTAACAACATATAGCTCTCCAGAGCATCTAATTAATTAAACCATACATTGAAACTATGTAAAACATTTCAATGCGAAAACAAATGTGATCATAATCGCAACCAAGGTAACAATTGATCCAACGGCATAATGATACCAAGCCTCGGTATGAATGGCATATTTTCTAATCTTTCTAATCTTCAAGCGCATTGCATCCATCTTGATCTTGTGATCATCGACGACATCCGCAACATGCAACTCCAATATCATCTTCTCCTCCTCAATTTTTTTTATTTTTTCCTTCAACAAATTGTTTTCTTCTTCAAATAAATTTAACCTCTCGACAATAGGGTTGGTTGGCATTTCCGATTCACATACATCCTAGATAAATAAAATCTATGTCACGTTGGTCGGCATAATTTTCATCAACAATAAATGAACCAATAGTTATAAAGATAATATACATACCAAATCTGAATCATAGACAGGACGAGGGCCGACGGGGGCGGATACCAAAACCATCGCACTATATAAGATGCAATAATAAATGTAAGAAAATGATACAAGTATCTATCTAAACATACAAGTAAGAATATTTTTCCTTTCAGAAAGAAGATAAGAACAAGAGGCTCACCACGGTGGTGTCGGTGATGAGATCGGCGCGGGTGATCGACGATGGTGAAGACGGGGACGGGGCGTGACGTACCGCTAAATCTAGACAAATCTCGAGGAAAATGGAGCTTCAAGGTCGAGCTTCGAGAGGAGAAAGCTTAAGTAGTGTGGCTCGGGCATTCCATCGAACACCTCATGTGCATAGGAGGTGAGCTAGAGCACCACAAAGCCCTCTCCCCCTCAGCCAGAAAAAATAGAGCACTGTGCTCTGCTCTTGCGCGAGGGGGTATATATAGGCACCTCATTGGTCCCGGTTGATGACATGAACCGGGACTAAAGGGAAGCCTTTCGTCCCGGTTCAAGCCACCAACCAGGACCAATGGTGGTGGGCCAGGAGCGAGGCCCATTGGTCCCGGTTCGTCCCACCAACCGGGACCAAAAGGTCCAGACGAACCGGGACCAATGGCCCATGTGGCCCGGCCGGCCCCCTGGGCTCATGAACCGGGACCAATGCCCACATTGGTCCCGGTTCTACACTGAACCGGGACTAATGGGTTGAGCCGGCCTGGACCATAGCCCTGTTTTCTACTAGTATCATTTGCTATTTTTCAGTCATTTACCGAATTGTTTAGAGAGCTAAAACACTGTAAAATTGAAAATCACTAAAAAATGAACTCTGAAAATGTTGAAACTTAACATCGTATCATCATTTCACCCGCATAGAATGTGCGAAAGAGTAGAGAGGGTCACAAAGAAACTAAATACAGAAAAAAGTTACTCAGAAATAAATAGAAGAAAATAAATAAAGCATAAAAGAAAAAACTATATAAAAAATTACTCAAAAATAAATAGAAGAAAATAAATAATGCAGAGAAGAAAAAAAACTATATAAAAAATTACTCAAAAATAAATAGAAGAAAATAAATAATGCAGAAAAGAAAAAACTATAAAAAAAATTGTTGGGGCGCTGCCCAGTGGGCCTGCCAGACCTAGGGTGTGCAAATTCAGGCCGAGAAGGTCCGGTAGACTCACAGGGCAGCGCGCCATAGTTAGGCCTAGAAGCCTGCTATATAGAGGAGTTCGAAGGAGCAGCCGCGGCTGGGTTTATAATCTAGTGCGGCTGCCCTTCGCTCGGCGAGGTGGGACTAAACATTGTGCACCGCGGGTAGCAGTGCAACACCTTTAGTACCGATTCGTGGCTCCAACCGGTACTAATGGGGGGCCTTTAGTACCGGTTGGAGCCACAAACCGGTATTAAAGGGGTCCGCTTCCCGCCTCTTGACCTGGCCAAAATTGGCCTTTAGTACCGGTTGGAGCCACCAACCGGTACTAAAGGTCCCTCCTATATATATGGCACTTACGAAAAATCCAGTTTTCATCCGCGCACCGCCTGTCTTCTATCCAACTAGCGCCCGATATCGCCGCCGCTGCCGCCGTCGCGCCGTCGCCCATCGCGCGCCGCCCTCGCCGCCATCCCCGCCACGCGCCGTACGTCGTCGTCGCCGCCCCCGCCGCTCGTCATCACCCGTCGTCGCCGTCTTGCGCAGCCCCCGCCACTCGCCGCCCCCGCCGCGCGCCGCCCGTCATCGTCGCCGCCCCCGCCGCCCTTCGTCGCCGTCTCGCGCCGCCCCCGTCATTGCCGTATCGCCCCCGCCGCCTGTACGCCGCCGCCCTCGATCATACACACACACACACAAGCACTTACACGCATGCGTGCGCGCACACACACACACACATTTTTTTTACTTATTTTCTGTTTCTGTTTTTTAGATTAATGCATATCAAATTGTTAATTAGATGATCGAATTAGATGAATTACCTAGATAAGAATGTTAGAATGTTAATGTTAGATGAATTAGATAGAGAAGTAAAATATTAATGTCAATTGTTAGATGAATTAGCTAGATATTAATTAATTAGGTATATGAGATTATTTGAACTAGTTGAATTAATATAACTAGTTTATTTTTAGTAAATGCTTAGTTGAACTAGCAAGTTGAATTAGTACTAGTTTTTTTTTTGTAAGAAAATTTAGGTATATGAGATTTGATGATCTAATTAAAGTATTACTATATATAGCTACTTTATATATAGAACTAGTTTACTTTTAGTAAATGCTTAGTTGAATTAATAGAACTAGTTTATTTAGTTGAATTAATAGAACTAGTAAGTGTTTAATGTTTCACCTATATATGAACATATGTTAGATATTAATGTCAAGTGTTAGATGAATTAGATATAAATTATATGTTAGATATATATTTAATTTAGTTATATGAGAATTGATTATCTAATTAACATTTTACTATATAGAACTAGCTACCTTATTTTTAGTAAGAAAATTAATAGACCTAGTTTAGTTGAATTAGTTGAATTAATTAGTTGAACTATTTGTTGAATTAGTTGAGCTACTTTATTTAGGTATATTTTTTGTAAGTGCTTAGTTGAATTAGTTGAATTAATTAGTTGAACTAGTTGAATTAACAAAACTAGTTGAATTAATAGAACTAATAAGTGTTTAATGTTTCACCTATGAACATAGGAATGTCGTCTGACGATGAACACGATTTTATTATGTGCGAATACTGCGAAGACCAGCGCGGCCTGTGCGGCAGAAATTTTCAAGTTGATGATAGGCGCTTCAGCATCAAGCTGGATGAGTACTTCGAAGTGGATACAGTAAGTCAGAACGACAAGTCTTTTTTCATAATTAAGCATGACTTATACTTCATTTGCTTCAACTTTTAATTTTAATTTTTTCACTATTCTACTAGAGTATCCCCTGCCATGCAAGAATTTTTGTCTTCGATAAGATAGGTTTTAGTCCTAACAAAATATGGAGGTAAAAAAAGTTTACTTGAAGACCGAGCATGGTTATACCTTCAACGTCAAATTATACAATACAGAGACATACACCTATTTTGAATGCGAAACTTGGCAAGCACTATACAAGGCTTATGCATTTGAGCCTGATATGGTTATCACCATTGATATTCGTCCGGAAGATGATATTGAAGGTAATAGAGACATCTGGGTCGCTGTGCAGACGCCTCCAGTTCTACCATTATGTGAGTTTCTCAACCATATTTATGTCTTCGATATTGTTTATTCAAAAAGAGTTGATAAGTAATTTATATTGACAGCTTATTTCCAATCAAGAAAACATGTCAGGTGCTTGGTAGACAGGACCGTCCACTGTCCCGGGGCTGAACTAAACTGCGAGGAGACAAGTCATTATGTATCATTGCTTGAGGATCTTGATGTTGTCAAGACAATTTTTTCCCTGCACTTAGAAATGTTAGTACTCACAATGTGTGACCAATAGTGTTCATACTGAACTACGGTCACATATATTTAGGACAGATGGTAAGATTTCTACTATTTCTCCTCAGTGCATCTTTTGCATACATTATTTTTTAAGCTAAACTTCATTGCTAAGTATGTTACTATACGATGTTCTTTAACAGGGACTCCTGATGAATGTTGTGCCTGATTGGATCGAGACTAAAGGTACCATGAATATTGTTAGCTTACGGCCAAGATATCCTACAATGCACTTTAGTGCATTCAGGATTTCTAATAGCGAGGAATGCTTAATAGTAAAAGACTGGAGCAAAATTGTGAACGATCGCAGATAAGTACTACGGGGCAGCAATCAGAAGCGCAACCCACGATTATGAGACAGGTTCATCTACATGCTTCAATATGATGAATCAGGAAAGCTATACATGTTCTATGCTATTTTACCTGAGAGAGAGCAGCAGGAGTGATTAGCTAGTTCATGCTCTTAGTACTTGTCCTCTCATGTCCGTGTTCTTCGCCCTGAACTTAATCTCAAAGAGTGATTTGGTTTTGTGGTGTTATGAACACTTATAATATCATTACCATGTTGAACTCGATGATATCTTTGCTTCTGGTACAAGTGAATGTTTCTTCTTTAAGCTAGTGTTGGTGGTGATTAGATAGCGGTAATGACTATATGATGATTAAGTAGTGGTAATGAGATGAATATTATATGATGATTTTTAGCTAGCTATGAAAACTGTTGTTGGTGATGATATATATGATGCAAGAGTTTTTGTATTAATATGATGATGATGATGATGATGATGATGATGATGATGAGTTATTATATCATTTATGAAAGAAACCACAGATTAGTTTCAACTGGATGGATTCTAGCTAAGTGATCAAGTATATGCCATATCCATATTACCTCGATCACTTAATTAGGTGATCAAGTATATATAATATGGATATGGCATATACTTGATGACTTAGCTAGGATCCACATGCATCCAGTCAAACTAATTTGCGGTACTTTCACCTAATGATTTAACAACTCATTATAATGTAAAACAATCACTAAATTAAATTGAAAACGCAAAATTAAAGTAAAAATAAAAAATAAAACCAAAACACACCCAAACATTTAGTACCGGTTGGTGTTACCAACCGGTACTAATGTCCTATGCGCCCCCAGAGCTGGCTCGTGCCACGTGGTTGCCCTTTAGTACCGGTTCGTGCTGAACCGGTACTAAGGCGGGGGGGGGGGGCTTTAGTGCCCACACTTAAGTGCCGGTTATCGAACCGGCACTAAATGTCCTTATGAACCGGTGCTATTGCCCGGTTCTGCACTAGTGACAGCACACCCACACTACTTAATCGAGCAAGTTCAGCAATTAAACAAAGCTAGCTGACCTAAACATTACTCTAACAAATTAAAGACTGGTGATCTTAATTAAAAAAAACAAAGAGTACTACTACGGCTGGTGCTCGTCGATCTCCGCCGCCGCTTCCATGTCTAGCTCAAGCCCGACGGTCTCCTGGGGAAGGGACTCCATGGCATCCATCACACCATACTCGGCAAGCAATGTCGCCATCCGCATCCGCCATCTCTTTGGAAAAGACCGCCATGAGCTGGGCATGGGCGGCCGCGATCTAGGCTTGGATGGGCTCCGTCCTCGCAAGGTATGCAACAGAGGAATGGACAGTTGCTCGAACGCTCTCGGTGATTGCCAGGTCTTCGGCCGTGGGTTGCCAACCATTGTCGGAGAAGCTTCATTTGATTTGTGCGGTGACCGCCAGGAGCTGGGCGTGTGCAGCCTCGACATGGTCGTGGGTGGCCTCCATCAGGGCTAAGGCCACTGCTACGGAACAGAAAACTAATGTGCCGCTCTTGCCAGTTGCGATCCCCGAGGCAGATGTTGCTGCCGCCACCTGAGAAGCAACAGCAGCCGTTTGGGCTGCCTTGGCCGCCTGGTCGCAGATTCCGGCCATGCTCATGCACCTTGTTAGCACTCGCATGGCGGCTGTGGCCGCGCTGTCGCGAGAGTGGGCCATCGATGTTGCCTTCACGACGCGGGTCCACGATCCCATCTTTCACCGGTGATGATTGATTAGTGAAATGATATTTGGGGAGCGAGCTAGTGTGCTTGAGATGCCGGCTGTGGACTATAGCCAACGCGCCTTCTCGCCTAAGCCATAGGTGTACTATACACCGACGGTGCTCCGGGATATTTTGCGTTGCATCTCACACGGTTGGTGATAATAAACTGTGTGTGATCTACTTGATTTTTCATCTTGATTTGAATTACATAATGGGGTCACAGCGGAAATGGACTGTGCTTGAATGGTAGACCTTTTATCTACAGTGAACATGCAACTATATGTGTGTCGTAAAAGAATTGGAATTATTCAGGTTCATTTGAACATTTTATACATTAAATTGGTTTTGTAGCCATTTCAGGAGCACAATTCAAAATTAAACTACATGCACATGCTCTGGTGCACAAACAAGGGTTGTAAAATCATATATGTGTCCATGGGTTTATGTTTATGTCCCATGCAAGAAATGGGGATGAAATTCGAACACCACGACATCGTGGCTCTCCGGCAAACGTCGACGTACTTGCTTTTGTAATTCTAGTAAATCCAAAATTCGTTCGAAATCCATGAAACTTGGCATGCTATCATGGAGCGGCATCAACATGTGTCGTGGTACATTTTTTTCCCATTTGGGGTAGGTTTGGGTATATACTTCTCATAAACAAGTGTGATGGTTTCTCACAACAAATGTGATGGTTTCAGTAGGGAACGTTTCACCTTTCTAGACGAAACGATATCTGTTGCCTCTTCTCGATTTCAAACTTTTTCCTAGTGTCAACATAGATCAACAGGAGTGTTGTGTCAATTTTTGGGATTTTCGGGGTTCGCTTGGACATTTGTATACATTAACTGAATTTTCTATGCATTCACGTGCATAATTCAAATTTGCACTATAGGCACATGCTCTAATGCATATAAATTAGTTGAAAAATCAAATCTATGTCCTTGGGTGCATGCTTAGGTCCCATGTAAGAAATGGGAATGAATGTCAAACACCCTACCACCGTCACTCGGCCACAAACATTGAGATACCTGATTTTTAAATTCTAGTAAATCCAAAGCTCGTCAAAATTCTTGAAACTTGGCATGCTATTATGGAGCGGCATGAACATGCTATGGTAAATTTTTTGTCCCATTTGGGGCAGGTTTGGGGATATGCTTCTCACAAACCAGAGCTTCTCACAACAAGCGTGATGGTTTCGGTAGGGAACGTCCCACCTTTGGGGACGAAACAATATCCATTGCCTCTTATTGCTTTCAAAATTTTTCTCGTGTCAACATAGAACAACATGAGTCTTGTGTCAATTTTGAGATTTTTCGTGGTTCGTTTGGAAATTTTTTATTTATTAATTGAGTTTTCAATGCATTTATGTGCATAATTCAAATTTGAACTACATGCACATGCTCCAATGCATATAAATTGGTTGAAAAATCAAATATGTGTCCTCGGGTGCATGCTTAGGTCCCATGCAAGAAATGAGAATGAATGTCAAACACCGTACCAACGTCACTCTGCCACAAACATTGAGATACCTGGTTTTTAAATTCTAATAAATCCAAAGCTCGTCCAAAATTCATGAAACTTGTTATGCTATCATGGAGCGGCATCAACATGCTGTGGTAAAATGTTTTGTCCCATTTGGGGCAGGTTTGGGGATATGCTTCTCACAGAAACCAGAACTTCTCACAACAAGCGTGATGGTTTCGGTAGGGAACGTCCCACCTTTGGGGACGTAACGATATTCATTGCCTCTTATTGCTTTCAAAAAAATTCTCGTGTCAACATAGAACAACAGGAGTGTTGTGTCAATTGTTGGTATTTTTCGTGGTTCATTTCTACATTTTTATGCATTATTGAATTTTCAATGCATTTATGTGCATAATTCAAATTTGAACTACATGCACATGCTCTAATGCATATAAATTGGTTGAAAAATCAAATATGTGTCCTTGGGTGCATGCTTAGGTCCTATGCAAGAAATGGGAATGAATTTCAAACACCAGGGCATCGTTGAGAGCCAGCAAAACGTTGAGATACTTTGTTTTTAAATTCTAGTAAATCAAAATTGGTCTGAAATTCATGAAACTTGGCATGCTTTCATGGAATGGCACCTGGCATCCTGTGGTATTTTTCGTGTCCATTTTGAGAGAAGGCGCACTCGAATAACAGCCAACAAAGGCATTTTGAAAAAATAGCTGCCACTTTACTATCTCAAACATTTGTATAATTCAAATCGTGTGCATTTTATTAACCATTAACGTGATGCCACATGTCTTCGTTTTAATGGCTATAGGAGGTGTCGTGCGGACAACTCCTTGACCTTGACTGAATGGGAGGCGTGCGAGCGGAGTCCGGTGCGTAGGCTGACCGAGAGGCATGCAAGGTGTCCTCCAGTATGCAGGCTCATCGGAAAGCATGCGAGCTATATGCTGCGTAGGCTCACTTGGAAGCGAGCCCTTTGACCTCCATGGTCGTCCACCTTCCTCTCCACTAATGGTGCCCGAGCCGCTGTTTAATAT
This sequence comes from Triticum aestivum, assembly GCF_018294505.1. NCBI lineage: Eukaryota > Viridiplantae > Streptophyta > Magnoliopsida > Poales > Poaceae > Triticum > Triticum aestivum. The sequence goes on from NC_057800.1 coordinate 669,251,776, forward strand.
GGGCGGCCTTACTTTTCTCCTCTCATTCCCCTCCGTCCCGCACACCTCCACCAACGCCATGGCGCAGAATGATCATCTGCCACTAGTCTTCAAGTTTGGTGAAGTCGACTTCGAGCCGGAGGAGATAGAAAATAAGGAGGAATGGGACCTCATGCACATGGCCCAGAACGAGTTGGCCGCGGCGGTTGCTGCCCCCGCTCTCGTCGCAGCTCTCATCCCCGCGCCCACGCCAGCGACCATCCCCGTAGCATTGACGGGCTGGTCGCCGAGAAATATCGTAGACCTGGAAGCCATGGGTGTATGTGAGGTGTCCGTGGACCCGCGCGAGCTTGTGTACGTGCTAGCGCCAGCGCCCATGCCAGTGCCCGTGCGCGCCCTTCCACCCACCGTGGCACCGGCCCCCGTGCGTTTGGCTGCACCCGTCGCGCCCATGTCCCTGCCCGTGCGCGCCCTTCCAACCACCGCGGCGCCGGTCCCCATGCATTTGGCTGCACCCGACACGCCCTTGCCCATGCGCGCGCCCCCTCAGCGGCATGGGACGTTGTATTCGACCGCTACCTCTTAGCAGAGCCAGTTGTTGTCCTCCCGCGCCCCGACGGTGATCGCGTGACGACATGATGTTTGATTTACAAGTGAAGAACATTTTGTGCTGCCTTGAAGACTTCAGCAACGGCATCCTGGAGGACGACAACGACAATGACGGCACGGCACGCCGCCTCCGCCACTGCCGGAAATAGTTTTTTTTGGGGTTTAATACTGTATCTCGAATTCTCGATCATATGAATATAAATTTGCAGTGTGTCCGAATGAAAGATATGGTTTGAATGAACTTGCGTTTTTCTCTCTTAATGTATAGACTTATCACTCGATTTTCTTTTGAAAAAAACATCAATGGTATTTAAATATAAAACGCTCATCACAAACGTTTTAGTTAGAACACCCGTATGCAAACCGACAGCTTCCCTAGGAAGCCAAGGGAAAATGTGCCGAGCATGATTTCTACAGCTCTTGATCGCAAACGTCTTAGATAGAACACCCATATGCAAAGTGAAAGCTATGGTCTTCCCCCGCATTGTAGGATTTGTGCATCCCTTCAACACAAACGGTTGTGTTGCATGACTTGTGTGCAACCACATAGAAACAATTGGGTAAGATTTGCATCTGTCATTTTGGGTATGTTGCCATTTTTCAAACTAGAAAGCTTGACATTTGTTTATCTTGTAACATTGCCATTTGTCAACCTTTAACACTGCGATTTGTCAAAATATGCACCTAAAAATCACTAGCACTATCTAATTTTTGCAACTAAAATCGCTACACTATTGCAGGATGGTCCAAACAAGACACTATGGTCAGAGACCCTTCGACGAAACTGTGTCTGATGCCATAATCGCAAACGGTGGTGTAAAAAAACCGTCAAAAAAGGTGCAAAACGTTTGCGATGACGGATGCATCAAACACGGTTCAGATTTTAGTTGTGCGTGCGATGCAGTGCATACAGTTCAGCTCAATTAAGTGTTTGGGATGAGGAGGAACAAAAGAAACGGGCAACTAGATGAAGGCGTGTGCGATATACAGCATACCGTCCACTAGGATGAACTGTGTGTGATGAGGCAACACAATTGAAACGGTTCAACTGAACAAGATGTGTGTGATACGCGGCAAATAGGTCTGTAATCAGAAATGTGTGTGAAGACCAATAATAACACAGACGATTGTTGCTAATAAGCCGTGTGATTTGCTCTATCTATAATAGAATAACATGTATATATATAACTGAAATAAACATCCAATTACATAAGTGACTATACAGATCATTTGCACACACCTCAATAAAAAATTGCATGCATTCTAGAGTAGGAGAAACGATCGTCTAGTCATCTACTTCTTATGACGCTCCCGCCACTGCTATGTGGCTTGATCCCTCGCTTGTGTCAGGAAGAAGACAGTTCCTCATGTCAACGATCCGCATGTACATCTCATAGCTTGTGGACGCGTCCATGGCCGCGTACTAGACCTATTGTTCATCCAATCTCTCATGCCACACACTATGCCAGGTGTTCTTGTCCTTATTGCTCTCATTCTTCATCGTCATGTAGTAGGCGTCGATGATGGCCGAGGTGAGGTCAACCAGGGAGTTCAGTTTGTTTTTGTCGCCGCCCCAGACCTTGCAGTGGCGCTGGATGTTGACAAGATTCGGGCATTTCAAGCCCCAAACCTTGAGCGCTTTTAGATCGTTGGTGATAAACCTGAAGAAACGCTCACAAGGCGTTGTGGCCAGGTGGTAGTGGTAGACGAGGACGTCATGTCGCATGCACAACTGGGTGACGACAACCTTCTTATCATGCCCGGCGCGACCCATGGTGTACTCGAGGTCCAAGCTGACCACTTGGTACTTGTCCTCGGCAAGGAACTACTCCATAGTTTGGTTGGAGCTCTCCACCGAGACCGGATCGTTTGTGTACACCACCGAGAGAGCCTTCCCCCTCACGTGGGTGTCCATGACATGTTGTGTGGTGAACTGCCCGTCGTTGTTGTCGTCGGTCGCTGGGAGCGCCATTGGAACCGCTGGATGTCCTCTCTGTATGTGTCCTCATGCGTGTCCTTATTTTGTCATGTGAGATGAGAGATGAAGGCAAATGGCCGCAGTAAAAGGGGGCCAGGCAGCATGGATTCTCGGCGCGTCCACATGGCATTTTTTATAGAGGGTAACTGCATCGTCGCGCCGCGCCCGGCGCAACCGCATGCACATGAACGTGTGTGATCGTGCACCGACCCCAAACACTGGAGGCGCGCGTGGAGGGATGAGGGCAGAGCACCCAGAGCGACGCGAGAGAAGAGTGCGTGTGGTGGGACGCGAGCAGAGCGCGCCGAGGCCGCCTGAACCGCAAGCAACCACACGCATAGAGCAGTTGGACACGCAGGAAATGGTCGCCTACAAGCCGGCCGACAGTTGTATCGCTGCGTAGAAAGCGGCCGTGTGCTACCACCTCAGTCTAGTCTATAGTCCCATACTTTGACCTCAAATTTAACCAACAAAATGTTAATGCATGTTATAAAAATTATATAATTGGAAGCTATGTTCAAATATGAATCCTACTATATATCCTTTGGCGACATGCATTCGTATTTTATTAGTTAAATCATACTTATAAACCAAGATAGGGGTATAGTAGGTAATTAAAAGGCAAATAGTTTTTTATTAACCGTATGTGTACGTGGCCTTTCATCCTCGTCTCGCGCATCTTGTCACCCCGCTGCCGCAGACGGCTTACAGCGCAAGCTTGCACAACACGTTGGGGCGTTCATTGGCCAAATGGTGGCGCCAATGAATCGTCGGTGAGCCCGTTCCCGCGCAACCTGGCAGGTTTCCACGCAAGCTTCCCTCCCGACTTAGTGAAATCCCCCAAAGTCCCAATGCTTACCGGCTTGCTATAAAAACCCTCATGGCTGGCGAGTCTTGCATCGCATTTTCCCTTCCCTCCCTGTAGCTTATATCGTCTGCTTCTCCCACAATCGCCAATGGTACCGGACCATCGTCATTGCTCAGCCACTCCGCCGTCATCAGAGGGCAGCTCCAGCTGAGAGGCTACAGCGCGGCGGCGGCGCAGTCCCCGGCGTAGTGTAGTGCGCGTGGCGTCCCTATTGGGTGTGCGTGGAACACCCACCACACGCTTCGCCGCCGGTTCTCGTCGGCAGCTGTTGGTGGCTGCCATTGCCTCCACACCACCATCGAAAGCCAGGGCCATCGCCCGCTCCACCGCCATGGCCCGAAGGCGGGAGGTGGCCATCGTGGCCGCCACCCCACTGTCGGCCACTGTAGCTATCACTCTCTATGCCACCGCGGCCCAAAGACGGGAGGTGGTGGTCGTGGCCGCCACCCCATTGTCGGCCGCCGTCACCGCCAGCCCACCGTCGAACGCCGGGGTCATCACCTGCTCCGCCATTGCCGCTCGAAAGCGGGAGGCGGAGGTGGATGCCCGCACATGCGTCAGCGACCTTGCGTGCTACACTGAGTTCCTGCAGGATGAGGAGGAGCACCTCGTCGAGCGTGCAAAGAGCCTTACCGCCGCCATGGCAACGGTACACACCGCCTCAGAGGCGAGGAATCAGGAGATCTACGCGGAGAACCACCGTTTCGAGAGGGGTCGTCCGGAGCGGCAGAGAGCGTTCGAGGTGAGCGTCGCTGAAGCAGCAACAGCTGCAGGCACCGTATTGCAGTTGCCTAGCTCATCGATAGGCTCCTCCTCCTCCGCCTCTTACTGGGCGCGCTCGACAGAGGAGAGGCAGCTGGAAGTAGTACAAAGCCCCTCCGCAGTAGTTCAGTTCATCTGACTATAGATGTGGTGGAACTGTACAAGATACTTAAAATTAGCTAGTATATATAGTTGAACTAGCTATTTCAGTATGTGGTTGGCAATAATTGGGGAAAAGTTTGGTCAGTTTAGCTGTCAAGTTGACCTGTTTGTATAAATTAAGTACGACTGCTTAATTTATGAATGAAATCTATGCTTAATTACTGAATTTTAGTTGCAAAAATTAGATACTGCTAGTGATTTTTAGCTTCATATTTTTTAACCTGGAAGACTGCAGGGCTTACACCCCACAACATTTTATTGAAACTGGCAAAAGAACATACAAAAGGTTCCTAGAGGAAAGGAACAAATTAGAAAAGAAAGACTATACAAGCTAGGCTAAACTAAGCACTAAAAGCTAAAAACAAGAAAGAAAAGAGTACATTTGAGAAACACCTCAAGGAGGCAGGAAATCAATCCATTTGAGAAACACCTCATGTCAGGTCTTGATCCTGTGTGCTTAGCTTCAGATTTTGACAAATCGCAATGTTACAAGGTTGACAAATGGCAATGTTACTAGATCAACAAATGTCAATCTTTCCAGTTTGACAAATGGTAACATACCCAATATGACAGATGCAAATCGCACCAAATTGTTTGTAAGTGGTTGCACACGGGTCATCCAAAAGAACTGTTTGCGTTGAAGAGATGCACAAATCCTGCTCTCACTATGCATCATGTCGTCTTGGGGTCGACGGGCGGGGCGCGGGATGACGGCAGCTGGCGGCGCTGAGAGGTAGCGTTCGATGGCAGCGTCCCATGCCACTGAGGGGGGCGCGCACACGAAGAGGAAGGCAGGCGGCCATGGAAGTCAAAGGCCTCGCTTCCCATTGAGCCTGCGCAGCAGACAGATCGCACGCCTCCCGTTCAGTCAAGGTCAAGCAGTTGTCCGCACGGCATCTCCTACGTCCATTAAAACCAAGACACGTGGCGTCATGTGAATGGTTAATAGAACGCACATGGTTTGAATTATACAAACATTTCAGATACTAAAGTGGTAGCTATTTTTTCAAAATGCCTTTGTTGGCTGTCATTATTCGATTGCGCCTTCTCTCCAAATGGACACAAACAATACGACAGCATGTCGGGTGCCATTCGATGATAGAATGCCAAGTTTCACAAATTTCAGACGAGTTTTGGATTTACTAGAATTTAAAATAATGTATCTCAATGTTTTGCCGGCAATCAACGATGCCCTAGTGTTTGAAATTCATTCTCATTTCTTACACGATACATAAGCATGCACCCAAGGACACATATTTGATTTTTCATCCAATTTATATGCACTGGGCATGTGCATGTACTTCAAATTTGAATTGTGCACATAAATGCATTGAAAACTCAGTTAATGCATAAAGATGTCCAAACGAACCCTGAAAAATCACAAAAATTGACACAACACTCCTGTTGTTCTATGTTGACACGAGAAAAAAATTGAAAGCAATAAGAGGCAATGGATATTGTTTCGTCCCCAAAGGTGGGCATTCCCTACCGAAACCATCATGCTTGTTGTGAGAAGCTCTGGTTTGTGAGAAGCATATACCCAAACATACCCCAAATGGGACAAAAAAATTACCACGGCATGTTGATGTCGCTCCATGATAGCATGCCAAGTTTCGTGAATTTCAGACAAGTTTTGGATTTACTAGAATTTAAAAACCAGGCATCTCAATGTTTTGCCGGTAATCAACGGTGCCCTTGTGTTTGAAATTCATTCCCATATCTTACATGGGACCTAAGCATGCACCCAAGGACACAAATTTGATTTTTCAACCAATTTATATGCACTGGAGCATGTTCATGTAGTTCAAATTTGAATTATGCACATAAATGCATTGAAAACTCAGTTAATGCATAAAAATGTCCAAACGAACCCCGAAAAATCACAAAAATTGAGACAACACTCCTGTTGTTCTATGTTGACATGAGAAAATTTTTGGAAGCAATAAGAGGCACTGGATATCATTTCGTCCCCAAAGGTGGGACGTTCCCTACAGAAATCATCGTGATTGTTGTGAGAAGCTCTGGTTTGTGAGAAGCATATACCCAAACCTGCCCCAGATGGGAAAAAAAATTACCACAGCATGTTGATGCCGCTCCATGATAGAATGCCAAGTTTCATGAATTTCAGAGGAGTCTTGGATTTATTAGAATTTAAAAATAAAGTATCTCAATGCTTTGTCGGCAATCAACGGTGCCCTGGTGTTTGAAATTCATTCCCATTTCTTGCATGGGACCTAAGCATGCACCCAAGGACACATATTTGATATTTCAACCAATTTATATGCACTAGAGCATGTGCATCTAGTTCAAATTTTAATTATGCACATAGATGTATTGAAAACTCAGTTAATGCATTAAAATGTCCAAACAAACCCAGAAAAATCACAACATTTGACACAACACTCCTGTTGTTCTATGTTGACATGAAAAAAAATTGAAAGCAATAAGAGGCAATGGATATCATTTAGCCCCCAATGGTGGGACGTTCCCTACCGAAACCATCATGATTGTTGTGAGAAGCTCTGGTTTGTGAGAAGCATATACACAAACCTGCCTCAAATGGGGCAAAAAATTAACCACGACATGTTGATGCCACTCCATGATAGCATGCCAAGTTTCATGAATTTCGGATGAGTTTTGGATTTACTAGAATATAAAAACCAGGAATCTCAATGTTTTGCCGCCAATTAATAGTGCTCTGTTGTTTGAAATTCATTCCCATTTCTTGCATGGCACCTAATCATGCACCCAAGGACACATATTTGATTTTTCAACCAATTTATATGCACTGGAGCATGTGCATGTAGTTCAAATTTGAATTATGCACATAAATGCATTGAAAACTCAGTTAATGCATAAAAATGTGGAAACGAACCAAGAAAAATCACAAAAATTGACACAACACTCCTGTTGTTCTATGTTGACACGAGAAAATTTTTGGAAGCAATAAGAGGCAATGGATATCGTTTCGTCTCCAAAGGTGGGACATTCCCTACCGGAACCATCATGCTTGTTGTGAGAAGCTCTGGCTTGTGAGAAGCATATACCCAAATCTGCCCCAAATGGGACAAAAAATTTACCACGACATGTTAATGTCGCTCCATGATAGCATGCCAAGTTTCATGAATTCAGACAAGTTTTGGATTTAAAACTTTTTAAAAAATAGGTATCTCAATGTTTGCGGCCAAGTGACGGTGGCAGGGTGTTTGACATTCATTCCCATTTCTTGCATGGGACCTAAGGAGGCAACCAAGGACATAAGTTTGAATTTTCAACTAATTTATATGCATTAGAGCATGCGCCTATAGTTCAAATTTGAATTATGCACATGAATGCATAGAACACTCAGGTAATGTACAAAATGTCCAAGCGAACCCTGAAAATCCCTAAAATTGACACAACACTCGTGTTGTTCTATGTTGACACTAGGAAAAAAACTGAAATCTAGAAGAGGCAACAAATATCGTTTCGTCTAGAAAGGTGAAACGTTCCCTATTGAAACAATCACACTTGTTGTGAGAAGCTCTGGTTTATGAGAAGCTTATACCCAAACCTGTCCCAAATGGGACAAATTTTTTACCACGACATCTTGATGCCGCTCCATGATAGCATGCCAAGTTTCATGAATTTCAGATGAATTTTGGATTTACTAGAATTACAAAAACGAGTATGTCGACGTTTGCCGGAGGGCCACGGTGCCGTAGTGTTCGAATTTCATCCCCATTTCTTGCATGGGAGATAAGCACAAACCCATGGACACATATATGATTTTACAACCCATGTTGGTGCACCGGAGCATGTGCATGTAGTTTAATTTTGAATTGTGCACCTAAAATGGCTAGACACTCTCAGGCCCGACACAAACCAAGAGGAGGCGGGGCTCTCTCCAATCATTCCGAAGAGCCAAGATCTAGAAGTTTGAGATCGTGCCCGACCGTTTTGGAGTCTGTTCAGGAGCTCCTTCAGCGCCCGGGGATTGACGGGGGGAAAGGAAATAGGATCCCCTCTCTTCTCTACAGGAATGAACTTCTCCTTGCCGACCACTGGCACTATACTTAGGTTAGGCGCGTTTCCTCTGGCTGACTGGCACTTGAACCTTCTCCAATTTAATGTATAAAATGTTCAAACAAACCCTGAATAATTCCAGTTCTTTTACGACACACATATAGTTGCAATTCAAACACCGTCCATTGCCGTTGTGACCCCATTATGTAATTCAAATCAAGATGGAAAATCAAGTAGATCGCACATAGTTTATTATCACCAATCATGTGAGATGCAGCACAAAATATCTTGGAGCATCATCGGTGTATAGTACGCCTATGGCTTACGTAAGAAGGTGTGTCAACTACAGTCCACGGTCGGCGTCTCAAGAACACTAGCTCGCTCCCCAAATATCATTTCACGTGCGTCGTGAGGGCAACTTCGGTGTCCCACTCCGGCGAGAGCGCAGCCACAGCCGCCATGCGCATGCTAACAACGTGCAGCAGCGCGGCCGCAATCTGTGACCGGGGGGCAAAGGCAGCCCAAACGGCTGCTGTTGCTTCTCAGGTGGTGGCAGCAACATCTGCCTCGGGGATAGCAACCAACGAGAGTGGCACAACAGCTGTCCGTTCTGCAGCGGCGGCCTTAGCCCTGATGGAGGCCACCCACGACCATGTCGAGGATGCCCATGCCCAGCTCCTGGTGGTCACCGCACAAATCGAACGAAGCTTCTTCGACAACGGTCGGCAACCCACAGTCGAAGAGCTGGCAATCACCGAGACCGTTCGAGCAGCCGTAAGTTCCTCTGTCGCATACCTTGCGACGACGGAGCCCGACCAATCCCAGATCGTGTCCGCCCATGCCCAACTCATGGCGGCCTTTTCGAAATAGATGGCGGACGCGGATGGCGAGATGCTTGCCGAGTATGGTGCAATGGATGCCATGGAGCCCCTTCCCTAGGTGACCGTCGGGTCCAAGCTGGACATGGTGGCGGCAGCGGAGATCGACGAGCACCAGCCATAGTAGTACTCTTTGTTTTGTTTAATTAAGAGCGCAAGTATTTAATTTGTTAGAGTAATTTTTAGGTCAGCTAGCTCTGTTTAATTGCTGAACTTGATAGATTAAGAAGTGTGGGTGTCGGTGTCAAAACAGGCGGATCTCGGGAAGGGGGTCCTGAACTGTGCATCTAAAGCGGATGGTAACAGGAGGCGGGAGACACGATGTTTACCCAGGTTCGGGCCCTCTTGATGGAGGTAAAACCCTACGTCCTGCTTGATTGTTCTTGATGAAATGAGTATTACAAGAGTAGATCTACCACGAGATAAGAGAGGCTAAACCCTAGAAGCTATCCTATGGTATGATTGTTTGTTGTGCTATGGACTAAAACCCTCCGGTTTATATAGGCACCGGAGGGAGCTAGGGTTACACAAGGTCGGTTACAAAGGAGGAGATATCCTTATCCGTATTGCCTAGCTTGCCTTCCACGTCAAGTAGAGTCCCATCCGGACATGGGACGAAGTCTTCAATCTTGTATCTTCATGGTCCAACAGTCCAGCCAAAGGATATAGGCCGGCTGTCTGGAGACCCCATAATCTAGGACTCCCTCAGTAGCCCCTGAACCAGGCTTCAATGACGATGAGACCGACGCGTAGTGTTGTCTTCGGCATTGCAAGGCGGGTTCCTCCTCCGAATACACCATGGAAGAGTTTGAATACAAGGATAGTGTCCGACCTTGCAAAATAAGTTCCACATACCACCGTAGAGAGAATAATACTTCCACAAATCTAATCTGTTGACACGTTTTGATAGTGTGACATCACTTCATGGCCCGGTTATTATTCGAACCGCTTTTCTCAACCAGCTCCCCATATATCGTGAGGCGGTTTCTTGATACGTCTTGTCAAAGCAGAGATCGTGTTCCCCTTATCACAGGATTCTCATCAATACGGATGTGGGTAACCCAACTGCACCATCAATTATGGCGCCTGGGGAATAAGCAGTTTTGCCAGGCAAGTGGGGAGACTCATCGCCTCCTCCGCCCTTATAAAGGGACAAAGATTTACTTTTTTCACCCACGCCTTCTTCCTTCTCGCTTACACATTCCCGCACACCCGAGCTCTAGCGCCCAAGCTCGCGTTCTTATTCTCGAACCACTCCAATCATGTTCGGAGCAGGAGGCAAGTGGATGGTCTCCTCCGTCATGGAGGAGAACATCAAAAAGTTACGGGAAGCCAGATAACTAGCTGTCAATATCACGCACCGGCTACCGAATGCGGGGCAGATCGTCCCAATGCCCGAACCCCATGAGAGGGTAGTTTTTCTTACCCATTTCATCCGCGGACTGGGATTTCCTCTCCACCCGTTTGTCCGCGGGCTCGTGTTCTACTACGGGCTGGATTTTCATGATCTGGCCCCCAACTTCATCCTCAACATCTCAGCGTTTATTGTCGTGTGCGAGGCCTTCCTCCGCATCAGGCCCCACTTCGGCCTATGGCTGAAAACCTTCAATGTCAAACTGAAAGTGGTGGGTGGTGAGCAAGCAAAATGCGGAGGCTCCATGGTGGGCAAGATGCCTAATGTCACCTGGCTCGAGGGTACCTACGTGGATACCATAAAGGGGTGGCAATCGGGGTGGTTCTACATCACCGAGCTGCGCGACTCCAACTAGGTGGCGACCCCCAAATTTCGATCCGGAAACCTCACGCGACTCACCTCTTGGAAAAAGAAGGGCCTGTCCTGGGGCTCTTCGGTAGAGCTAGCCAGACTCCAGTCCTGCATCCTGAACATGACGAACAAGAAAATCAAGCTCGTCAACATGGTCCAGGTTATGCTCTTCCGCCGGATCCTTCTGTGCCAACGACGGGCATTTGTTTTGTGGGAGTTCGACTCGGCCCAGCACCAGATGCTGCGAGAGCTCTATGACACAACACACGAGGACATCTGGAGGGTGCTGTTCAAGGGCGCCGAGGTGCCTCCCTCCCTCACCGAGGACCACGGACTCAGCGCAAAGTGTCGCGGCCATCCGGTAGGCTTTTTTATCTCTCAGGGTATTTATGTGCCCTGGTTTGGTTATGTGTTGGATCTAAGCTTTCATGTCATTACCAGGACTGGATAAAGACAGCGGAGCAGCTTGATTGCCCAGCCCCCCTGCCCGAAGATCCTACAAACGCTCTTCTAACGAAGATGCTGACTCCGGCACCTTACAAGGTGCCGGAAAATACGGCCAAGAAGAAGGCCGCGGGGACCCGAAAGGGTCTCCGGCGCAAGGTGGTTCTTTCGGACTCATCGTCCGATGAGTCCGACGCGCACTCCTCCCACGGAAACGAGGACAGGAGAAAAGTTCTCCCCCCAGTCGGGGCAGACAAGAAAAGGAAGGCCGACCCATCTGGGGAGGCCGAAGGGTCCAAGAAGGGAAAGACCCTCCCTACTATGCCACGACAGCCGCCGACAGCGGCGATGAGTGGCTACCCAGGGACAAGCCCCTGGCGAAGTCGTAAGTGTCCAGACACCATAATACTTCATGGTATGTTTTATTGTACTGCCTTTGCTCATGCTGAACAGGATTATGCAGTCCGGCCCGAGCTCATCTCGACGTACCCTCATCGAGCGGCTCTTTGGGCTCGTCGGATATGAACAACAGTTCTCCTCCGACGGCTTCCACCCCTCGCCCTACGGAGAACACCGAGGTGTTGTCTCAGAAGGAACCGAGCCAAGGGGAGGTGGTCCTGGGGGCGCCTCATGGCGACCTCCCGGACCCTGGGTACCAAGGGAGCGAGGCTCCTACGGGCTTTGAGTTCGGGGCCCAGCCGGACACTGCGCCAGAACCTTCGGTGGTTCCGGACTCCGGCAAGCGGTCCCCCATTAAGGGGGGCCAACCATCTGTGTCGGTGTCCTCTGTCCACCCAGAGGCACCAGACAACTTGCTAGAAGCGCATCATAGCGCTTCCATCGATGAAGAGCACCGCACTATCATGAGTGTAGTCCGCCAAAAACGGACTGACCAAAACTTGTGCCAGCCTCCGAACAGGCTTTGGGGTAAGCATTCAAAATAAAAATATTACCACATAGATAGTAGCCCCTGATGCTTTGTTCGGCATTCACGAAGAAAAGCCGAATAGAGTATCAAATGATAACTCAGGAGTCTAATTAGAGTATGTCTATGTGTATGTGCAGGCTTCCCGGCTGGCCGCTGCCGCACGTACTGCGGAGGTCTCTGCGCTGAAGCAGGCCCTGAAGCGGTCCAAGGACGAGCTTGGCCTTACCAAGGGGCAGCTCGAAGAGAGCAAAGGTAAGATATACCCCAGTTATATGGTTTAAAATAAGTTTGGTGTAAAGTAATAGGATCATCATGAATTTGTCAGGGGCCACGACTGAGGTGGAGACCCTGAGGAAGGCGTTGTCCGCAGCCGAAGACAAAGCGGCCAAAGAACGCCTTGAACGGGAGAAACAAGAAGCCCGAGTGGGCGAGGTGCAGCAAGAGCTCGAGGCTCTCGCCAAAAAGCATGAGTCCTTGGAGCTTGACTCCAAGACGCGAGAGTCCGAGCTCGCGCAGGCGCTTGAAAGCGTCTAGAGCGCCAAGGCCAATGCCCACAAGGCCCTCCAGGAGATTGATGCGGCGAAGAAGATAGCAGCGGGTAAGGCATTCAATATGAAAAGCAAGCATGTGAAGGACACTTTCCTTTTTCTTACCTGAGTTCGGAGCTCTCCAGGAGCGTTTGCAGATCTTCCCTGCAGTGTGCTGGATGCCGCGCAGTTTTACTGGGCTGAGGAGGGGAGCTCAACGGAGAAGTTGTTCTGGTCTCAATATACTAGGACCGAACACCCCGTGTCCTTGAGCAACCAGCTGAAGCAGTTGGTCAAACTTCACAAGGCGGCCGAATAGGCCATGAGGGGCCTTATAGTCCATATGTGGCCTGGCGAGCCCCTGGCCGGTAGCTACTTCGGTCTGGTGAGGCGGCTGGTGGAAGCCTGCCCACGGCTTGAAGTCATCAAGCGATCTGTCTACATCGAAGGTGCACGCCGAGCTTTTGCCCGGGCGAAGGTGCACTGGGCGAAGCTGGACGCCATGAAGCTTGTGAAGGAGGGTCCGACGGAAGGCAAGGAGCATCGCTGACCCGAGAATTACTATGAGAGTGTCCTGAAGGGTTCCCGCTTAGTGGTAGATGAGTGTGCCAAGGATGTATTTTTTTAGTGAACATGCCCATGTGATCCTGGAAAATGAAACGAGTTCTTTTGCGCCATGCGACACTTTCTTAATTTAAAATATTACCTTCTGCGTGGCCGTTTATAAAATCTAAGAGTTGGCCAGTCGTCGGCTTCTGCCCCCATGTAACTAGTACTAGGGTGTTCGGGGTAAATCTGAACACTCTTTACCCCAATTTGGGTCCTTCAAGGGAGGTGCTCAGCGCAATGAACCAGGCAATCGGACTATAATGCTTTATCACTCTCACTTAGCCATAGAAGTCTATGATTTTAAATTTTTGGCAACGCCCCTGGTATTCGGAGAGCCGAATTTGGGGTGCTATACACGCCTAAGCCGGACAAGGCTGACTCTTCGCCTGAAGCGGAAAAAGTCTTTAAGGACTTGAGACCTCTCGAACAGCGACCAGTCTCTCGCCTTATTATGACAGTCAGTTTTTGGCTTTCTCTACTGAGGTGCTCGTCCGGAAGAACCGGGACACAATCGCAGTAGTTCTCCCACCGCTACCTTAGCCGATATAGCAGAACGTAAGGTACCAAATCATGGGAGCCGGGCAACCCAACATTTCACCCAAGACATGATTCAGAGCTGATGCATATAATGCTATAAGTTCGGGGTGCCGCACTATCGAAAGTGTTCGGACTTCTTGCGCCGTATTACGGGGTAAACGAGAGCCCCTGGCATACTGATTGTACCCGAGCGTGTAGGTGCGGAATGTCTTAAATGGACATATAAGAGAAAGAGAAAAACTTAAATAATGCAATGACATATTAATAATATGCATTGTTATTTGAATAATACGTCGAAGCGTACTGGTACAAGCAGTGCAATAAGCATAAAGTAGGACAATTCCAAATGTCCTATCCCAAGGCAAGCTACGCATGAATAGTGAAAAGCGGGTAGATCAAGTATTACTAGAGACCACCTGGCGGTTCCTGTGTTCATCTTAGCTTCTTGCCGCCTTGGTTGTTGCTTCCGTAATGTGTCCGGCAATTGGAGTGCCGGAGAGGGCTTCCGAAGAGTTAGGCCCTGAAAGAGAAAAGGAATGTCAAAGGTATACAGCCCTTGGTGTGGTTAAGACACAATGCGAGGTGTGTCCTGATTGTGCCCCCGCCTATGTCCATGGTATTTTCAGTGCATAGTTATGTACGCGCGACATGAATTTCGTTGCTGCACTGGGACTGGGGTGGGGGCCGGATTGCTAGGCGAGCACTGATCGCGCCAGGCGATCCTGTTGCAGATTGTTCCGGACTCGCTTGAAGGTGTCCGGGGGCTGTAACGCCGAATGAGTGGTCTGCCTTAACAGGCTGCTTTGTGCCTCTGCTGCAAGGGCTGCAGTGTGCTCTTCCATACTGAGTGAGCATTGTGTGTTTCCATTTACTGTTATGACCCCACGGGGTCCTGGCATCTTGAGCTTGTGGTATGCGTAATGCATCACTTCGTTGAATTTTGCAAATGTTGTCCGTCCGAGCAGTGCATGATAGCCAGTGCGAAACGGGACGATGTGGAAGATTAACTCTTCGCTTCAGAAGTTATCCGGTGATCCGAAGACCACTTCCAGTGTGATTGAGCCTATGCAATGGGCCTCTACACCTGGGATGACGCCTTTAAAGTGGTTTTGCTGGTTTTGATCCTTGAGGGATCGATACATTTTTCGCATTGTATCCTGATAAAGCAGGTTCAGGCTCCTGCCGCTGTCCATAAAGACTCGAATGAGGTGAAATCTGTCAATGGTGGGTTCTAGGACCTGTGCGGCGGATCCACCATGACGGATACTAGTGGGGTGGTCCCTGCGATCGAAGGTGATCAGACAAGCAGTCCATGGGTTGAACTTCGGGGCGACGGGCTCCATCGCGTAGACGTCCCTTAGTGCATGCTTCTGCTCCCTCTTGGGAATGTGGGCTGCGTATATCATGTTTACTGTCTTCACTTGTGGGGGAAACCCCTTCTATCCTCCTGCGGCCGGGGCTCCTCCTCATCATTGCTATGTAGCCCCTTGTCCTTATTTTCGGCATTTAGCTTGCCGAACTCCTTGAACACCCAGCATTCTCTATTGGTGTGATTGGCTAGCTTGTCAGGGGTGCCGTGGATTTGACACGAGCGATCCAGTATGCGATCCAGACAGGACGGAGCCGGAGTATTTCTTTTAAATGGCTTCTTCCGCTGACCGGATCGAGAGCCTCTGAATCCGGCATTGACTGCCGTATCTTCGGTGTTATCGCCGTTATTGTGGCGCTTTGGTCTATTATGACGCTGCCTACCGTTAACGTCTTTGGTATCCGAGGTATCCAGATTCCTTGATGTGTTGTTGCTGCGAGCCAGCCAGCTGTCCTCGCCTGCGCAAAAGCGGGTCATGAGTGTTGTGAGGGCTGCCATAGATTTCGGCTTCTCTTGGTCGAGGTGGCGGGCGAGCCACTCGTCGAGGATGTTATGCTTGAATGCCGCTAGGGCTTCTCCATCCGGACAGTCTACAATTTGATTTTTCTTAGTCTGGAACCATGTCTAGAATTGTCTGGCCTATTCCCCTGGCTGCTGGGTTATGTGGCTCATGTCATCAGTATCCGGTGGCCGCACATAAGTGCCCTGGAAGTTGTCAGGAAATGCATCTTCCAAATCCTCCCAACTGCCAACGGAATCTGCTGGCAACCTATTCAGCCAATGTCGAGCTGGTCCTTTGAGTTTTAGTGGGAGGTACTTGATGGCATGTAGATCATAACCACGAGCCATGTGGATGTGAAGGAGGAAATCCTCAATCCATACAGTGGGATCTGTTGTTCCATTGTATGATTCGATATTTACGGGTTGAAACCCTCCGGGAATTAATGATTCATAACTTCATTAGTGAAGCATAGGGGGTGTGCGGCACCTCTGTGCCGGGCTATATCCCGATGTAGTTCGTATGAGTCTTGTCTACTGTATTCGGCCCGGCCGGATTTACTCTTGGTGTATCCGACGTGATGATCATCGTCCCGTGTGGGCGCACGTGTCCGTGTCCCGTATATTGACCATGCGATTTTTGCCTTACTGTCCAAGATTTCTCGCAGGTCTTCTGTGTTGCCCCAGGCCTTAGCATCTTTGACTGTGTGGCGACGGGGTGCGGTCTGAACTCTAGGCTAAAACGCCTCTCTGGCTCGGCCGCGTAGTGGCCGGTCAGCCGCATCGTACACTGGTGAATGAGGTTTCAATGCTTCCTCCTCGAGGCGAGGGAGCAACCTGCGTTTTGGGTAACTCTTGGATGGGCGCTCGAGTTCATGCTCCTTGGCCGCAAGGACTTCGGTCCATCTGTCTGCTAGCAAGTCTTGATCAGCTTGAAGCTGTTGCTGTTTCTTCTTTAGGATATTTGCCGTGTCCATAAGCCGGCGCTTGAAGTGCTCTTTCTCGACGGGGTCCTCAGGAACGATAAACTCATCGTCGTCGAGGCTCGCCTCGTCCTCGGAGAGAGGCATGTAATTGTCCTCCTCCGGTTCTCCATCTATTGCCTGCTCTGGAGGGCTACCTTGTTCATCCTCTAGCTCTACACCGTGCTGGAGGGGATTGTTGTTGTCTTCGGCGCTATCCGGTGTGTTATTATCTCCTATGTCGGTATCACTGCTCTTGCTGTGGCGGGACTTGGAGCAGTGCCGCTGACGTCGGCGCTTGGGTTGCTTCTTGGAGGGGTCATCCTCCACTATCTCGTCACCATTGGCTTCTTTGGGGGTGTCCACCATGTATATATCATATGATGAGGTGGCGGTCCAGTGCCCCGAGGGCGATGGATCCTGTTCGTCTCTGGCTTTGTCGCCCATACCTTCAAAGTCTTCGGAGCCGAAGTCGAGCATGTCGGTTAAGTCATTGACAGTGGCTACTAAGTGGGTGGTGGGTGGGTAGCGAATTTCTTCATCGTCCGCATCCCATTCTAGTCGGACATAGTTCGACCAAGGTTCTCCTGACAGATGTCCGCGGAGGTGAACTCCATGATCGGCGCCCAGTCGAACTCGACAAGCACGGATATGAGCGGCTCGGAGTCCGTGGCCGAAGATGAATCCAGTGGTTTGGCGACACGGCTCTCATAAGGGGTGATGTCAGTATCCGGCTCTATCACCACTAAGAGTGCGGCCTCCATGGCGGGGTCCATCTCTCTGCTCTCGCATGGCGCGACTTGCTCCGGATTGATGGACGGAGTAGCTGCGGATGCGATCTCCCGAACACTGTCTCACGGCAGAGTTACGTCATGCTCGTCAAGACTGTACGACACGTCCGACATGGGCTCGAATCCATCGAAGATCAAGTCTCCACGGATGTCGGTCGTGTAGTTCAAGTTTCCAAATCTGACCTGATGTCTAGGGGCGTAGCTCTCAATCTGCTCCAGATGGCCAAGCGAATTGGCCCGCAGTGCAAAGCCGCCAAAAATGAAGATCTGTGCGGGGAGGAAAGCCTCACCCTAGACCACATCGCTAGCGATGATCGAACGAGCCATCAAGCCTTATGGTGAAGACACAGTGGAATTCTCAATGAAAGCACCAATGTTGGTGTCAAAACCGGCGGATCTCGGGTGGGGGGTCCCGAACTATGCGTCTAAGGCGGATGGTAATAGGAGGCGGGGGACACAATGCTTACCCAGGTTCGGGCCCTCATGACGGAGGTAAAACCCTACGTCCTGCTTGATTGTTCTTGATGATATGAGTATTACAAGAGTAGATCTACCACGAGATCAGAGAGGCTAAACCCTAGATGCTAGCCTATGTTATAATTGTTTGTTGTCCTATGGACTAAAACCATCCAGTTTATATAGGCACCGGAGGGGGCTAGGGTTACACAAGGTCGGTTACAAAGGAGGAGATATCCATATCCATATTGCCTAGCTTGCCTTCCACGCCAAGTAGAGTCCCATCCGGACACGGGACGAAGTCTTCAATCTTGTATCTTCATGGCCCAACAGTCTGGCTCTCCGGAGACCCCCTAATCCAGGACTCCCTCAGTGGGTGTGCTGTAGTCTCCTTTGTGTACCCAAATTATGCAATGACGTGGATAACCCTTCCACCTAAATCACCGACCCCTCCACCAAATAAGCGCCCCCTAAGCCATGGTGCACGCAGTATAGCCAGGATATCAAGGAGCATTTGGCAGCGGAGAAGCAAATCGTGGCCGAACGCGCGGATGAGGTCGCGATGGCTGGCATTCATGCCAACCACCAGATCTTGGAGGAGCACCTTGCCATTTGCTAGCTACGCTGGTTAAGCATGCCCGATTTACCCGTTGCATGTGCTGCTCGTGCCTTTGCTTCACAAATTCTAGTGAATTGTGCTATCTAATTTAACCATGCAATCTGTTGCTCTAGTGTATATGTTCTATATGTCGTGCAGTGTGGTGCTCAATTATTAATTGTTTTATTAATTAGTTGTCGTCTTTAGTTAGCTGTTTGGTTCAATTCTCCAAATGTGATGTTCAATTCTTCAGGCTGCAATTTTGTATTGTCTTCCATGTGAGAAATAAATCATATTTATATTTACAAAATAGATGAGAAACGAATACAATTGCTATATTTCCAAGTTGTCAAGCATGCTTGGTTTGGTTATACATTGTATAATGTGGTGCTCAGTTAACGTTTGGTTCATTTGTGTTGTGGTGTTTAGTTAACTGTTTGGTTCAATTACGCAATGCGATGCTCAATAGTTGTGGGTGCATTCTGTTATTGTATACCATGTGAGGAATAAATTGAATTCGGCTGCAGTAAATACATGAGAAACAAATACAATTGCTACAATTTGCTATAGTTAACTGTTTGGTTAACTGTCTAATCTTGGAAATTTTAATAAGATGCCCTCTGATTTTGAGACTAGTGTTAAAGAATTTATGAGTTCGCAAAAGAATTTCAATGCTTTAGTTGAAGAAAAATTGCTTAAGATTGATGAGTTGGCTAGGAATGTGGATAGAATTTCTCTTCATGTTGATTCTTTGAAATTTAGATCTATTCCACCTAAGCATGACATCAATGAGTCTCTCAAGGCCATGAGAATTTCCATTGATGAATGCAAAGAAAGAATTGCTAGGATGCATGCTAAAAAGGATTGCTTTATGAAAACGTGTTCTTCTAGTTTTCATGATAATAATGATGAAGATCTAAAATTGATTGATGTGTCTCCTATTAAATCTTTGCTTTTCCAATATTAATCTTGATAAAGATTGGACTAGAGATGAGTCAACTTTAGTTAAAAGGTGTCCCAATGATTCGGAGTTTTTATATCTTAATAATAAAAGTGGGATTGGAGAGGTCAAAACTTTACTTAGCGATGAACCCACTATTTTGGATTTCAAGGAATTTAATTATGGTAATTTTTCTTTGATAGATTGTATTTCCTTGTTGCAATCCGTGTTAAATTCTCCTCATGCTTATAATCAAAATAAAGCTTTTATAAACATATCGTTGATGCTTTAATGCAATCTTATGAAGAAAAGCTTGAACTAGAAGTTTCTATCCCTAGAAAACTTTATGATGAGTGGGAAACTACTATTAAAATTAATGTTTAATATTATGAATGCTATGCATTGTGTGATTTTGGTGCTAGTGTTTCCACGATTCCAAAAACTTTGTGTGATGTGTTAGGTTTCCGCGAATTTGATGATTGTTCTTTAAATTTGCACCTTGCGGATTCTACCATTAAGAAACCTATGGGAAGGATTAATGATGTTCTTATTGTTGCAAATAGGAATTATGTTACCGTAGATTTCATTGTCCTTGATATAGATTGCAATCCTACATGTCCTATTATTCTTGGTAGACCTTTCTTAGAACGATTGGTGCAATTATTAACATGAAAGAAGGAAACATTAGATTTCAATTTCCATTAAGGAAAGGCATGGAACACTTTCCTAGAAAAAAAAATTAAATTGCCTTATGAATCAATTATGAGAGCCACTTATGGATTGCATACCAAAGATGACAATACCT
Source organism: Triticum aestivum (assembly GCF_018294505.1). Classification (NCBI taxonomy): domain Eukaryota; kingdom Viridiplantae; phylum Streptophyta; class Magnoliopsida; order Poales; family Poaceae; genus Triticum; species Triticum aestivum. Next base: position 669,272,246 of record NC_057800.1, read on the forward strand.
AGATCTATTCTTGCTTTTATGCCTAGCTAGGGGCCTTAAACGATAGCGCTTATTGGGAGGCTACCCAATTTTATTTTTGTTCTTTACTTTTTTTCCTGTTTGGTAATAAATAATTTATCTAGCCTCTGTTATGATTGTGTTTTTATGTTTTAATTAGTGTTTTCACCAAGTAAAGCCTTTAGGATCTTCTTGGGTGATTGTTACTTGATCTTGCTGATAAAAACAGAAAGTATGTGCTCACGAGAATAATTTTCGTTTTTTACCATAGAGTGATAAAATACCAATTCCAACTGAAGTAAATCAATATACAAATTATTTAGGTCGTCCTAAGTTTTCAGAATTTTTGGAGTTACAGAAGTATTCGAAACCTCCAGATTGCTACAAACTATTCTGTTTTGACAGATTCTGTTTTTCGTGTGTTGTTTGCTTATTTTGATGAAACTATGGCTAGTATCGGGGGTATGAACCATAGAGAAGTTGGAATACAGTAGGTTTAACAACAATATAAATAAAGAATGAGTTAATTATAGTACACTGAAGTGGGGGTTTGTTTTCTTATACTAACGGAGCTCATGAGATTTTCTGTCGAGTTTTGTGTTGTGAAGTTTTCAAGTTTTTGGGTAAAGATTTGATGGATTTTGGAACAAGGAGTGGCAAGAGCCTAAGCTTGGGGATGACCAAGGAACCCCAAGGTAAAATTCAAGAATAGCCAAAAGCCTAAGCTTGGGGATGCCCCGGAAGGCATCCCCTCTTTCGTCTTCGTCTATCGGTAACTTTACTTGAGGCTATATTTTTATTGACCACATGATATGTGTTTTGCTTGGAGCATCTTGTATGATTTGAGTCTTTGCTTTTTAATTTACCACAATCATCCTTGATGTACACACCTTTTGACATAGACACACATGAATGGGAATTTATTAGAATACTCTATGTGCTTCACTTATATCTTTTGAGCTAGATAATTTTGCTCTAGTGCTTCGCTTATATCTTTTTAGAGCACGGTGGTGGTTTTATTTTATAGAAATTATTGATATCTCAAGCTTAACTTATATTATTTTGAGAGTCTTTTAGAACAGCATGGTAATTTTCTTTGGTTATAAAATTAGTCATAATATGATGGGCATTCAAGATGGGTATAATAAAATCTTTCATATAGAGTGCATTAAATAGTTCAATACTTGATAATTGTTTTGAGATATAAAGATGGTGATATTAGAGTTGTGCTAGTTGAGTAATTGTGAAATTGAGAAATACTTGTGTTTAGGTTTGCAAGTCCCATAGCATGCACGTATGGTAACCGTTGTGTGACAAATTTAAAGCATGAGGTGTTCTTTGAGTGCCTTCCTTATGAGTGGTGGTCGGGGACGAGTGATAGTCTTTTCCTACCAATCTATCCCTCTAGGAGCATGCGCGCAGTGCTTGGTTTTGATGACTTGTATATTTTTGCAATAAGTATGTGAGTTCTTTATGACTAATGTTGAGTTCATGTATTGTACGCACTGTCACCCTTCCACCATTGTTAGCCTCTCTTGTGCCACACAACTTTCGCTGGTACCATAAAACCAGGATTTACATTTCTCAAAACAGCCACCATACCTACCTATTATGGCATTTCCATAGCCATTCCGATATATATTGACATGCAACTTTTCACTGTTCTGTTTATTATGACATGCTTCATCATAGTCATATTGCTTTGCATGATCATGTAGTTGACATCGTATTTGTGGCATGGCCACCATTCCTAATTTTTTATACATGTCACTCTTGATTCATTGCACATCTCGGTACACCGCCGGAGGCATTCACATAGAGTCATATTTGTTCTAAGTATTGAGTTGTAATTCTTGAGTTGTAAGTAAATAAACGTGTGATGATTTTCATTATTAGAGCATTGTCCCAGTTGAGGAAAGGATGATGGAGACTACGATTCCCCCACAAGTCGGGGTGAGACTCCGGGCGAAAAAAAAGTTAAAAAAAGAGGCCATAAAAAATAGAAGGCCCAAATAAAAAATAAAAAAATATAAATGAGAGAAAAAGAGAGAAGGGGCAATGTTACTATCCTTTTTCCACAATTGTGCTTCAAAGTAGCACCATGATCTTCATGATAGAGAGTCTCTTATGTTGTCACTTTCATATAGTAGTGGGAATTTTACATTATAGAACTTGGCTTGTATATTCCAATGATGGGGTTCCTCAAATTGCCCTAGGTCTTCATGAGCAAGCAAGTTGGATGCACATCCACTTAGTATCTTTTGTTGAGCTTTCATATACTTATAGGTATAGTGCATCCGTTGCATGGCAATCCCTACTCACTCACATTGATATCTATCGATGGGCATCTACATAGCCCATTGATACGCCTAGTTGATGTGAGACTATCTTTCTCCCTTTTGTCTTCTCCACAACCACCATTCTATTCCACCTATAGTGCTATGTCCATGGCTCGCGCTCATATATTGTGTAAAAGTTGAAAAAGTTTGAAAAGGCTAAGTATGAAACAATTGTGCATGAAGGGAGCATTTTGTGTGACGGAGATGAAGCATGGCCAAACTATATGATTTTGTAGGGATGTGCTTTCTTTGGCTATGTTATTTTGAGAAGACATAATTGCTTGGTTAGTATGCTTGAAGTATTATTATTTTTATGTCAATACTAAACTTCTGTCTTGAGTCTTTGGATGTGAACATTCATGCCACAATAAAGGAAATTGCATTGAAAATTATGTTAGGTAGCATTCCATAACAAAAAATCTGTTTTTATCATTTACCTACTCGAGGACGAGCAAGAATTAAGCTTGGGGATGCTTGATGCGTCTCCAACGTATCTATAATCTTTGATTGTTCCATGCTATTATATTATGTGTTTTGGATGTTTAATGGGCTTTAATATGCACTTTTATATTATTTTGGGGACTAACCTATTAACTATAGGCCTAGTGCTCGTTTCTGTTTTTTTTGCCTGTTTTACTGTTTCGCAGAAAAGGAATATCAAACAGAATCCAAATGGAACGAAACCTTCGCGATGATCTTTCTTGGAACAAACGCAAACCATGAGACTTCGAGTTGAAGTCGGGAACTCAGCGAAGCTTCCACGAGGCAGGAGGGCGCGCCCAGGGGGTAGGCGCGCCCCCCACCCTCGTGGGCCCCACGGAGCTACACCGACATACTTCTTTCGCCTATATATACTCTTATACCCTAAAAACATCAGGGGGATCCACGAAACCACTCTTCCACCACCACAACCTTCTGTACCCGTGAGATCCCATCTCGGGCGTTTTCTGGCGATCTGACGGAGGGGGATTCGATCATGGAGGGCTTCTACATCAACACCATAGCCTCTCCGATGATGTGTGAGTAGTTTACCACAGACCTTCGGGTCCACAGTTATTATCTAGATGTCTTCTTCTCTCTCTTTGGTTCTCAATACAAAGTTATCATCGTTGTTCTTGGAGATCTATTCGATGTAATACTTTTTGCGGTGTGTTTGCCGAGATCCGATGAATTGTCGATTTATGATCAAGTTTATCTATGAACAATATTTGGTTCTTCCATGAATTCTTATATGCATGATTTGATATCTTTGCAAGTCTCTTTGAATTATCGGTTTAGTTTGTCCTACTAGATTGATCTTTCTTGCAATGAGAGAAGTGCTTAGCTTTGGGTTTAATCTTGCGGTATCCTTTCCCAGTGGTAGTAGGGGCAGCAAGGCACGTATTGTATTGTTGCCATTGAGGATAAAAAGATGGGGTTTATATCATATTGCTTGAGTTTATCCCTCTACATCATGTCATCTTGCCTAAAGCATTACTCTGTTCTTATGAACTTAATACTCTAGATGCATGCCGGATAGCGGTCGATGTGTGGAGTAATAGTAGTAGATGCAGAATCATTTCGGTCTACTTAACATGGACGTGTTGCCTATATTTCATAATCATTGCCTAGATATTCTCATAACTATGCGCTCTTCTATCAATTGCTCGGCAGTAATTTGTTCACCCACCGTAATACTTGCTATCATGAGAGAAGCCACTAGTGAAACCTATGGCCCCCGGGTCTCTTTCTTATTATATTGCATCTCTTTTATTTACATCGAATCTTGTTTACTATTTTTCATTCTATACAACAAAAATACCAAAAAAATTACCTTACAAACTTTATCAGATCTCACTTTCGCAAGTGACCATGAAGGGATTGACAACCCCTTAATCGCGTTGGTTGCGAGGTTCTTGATTGTTTGTGCAGGTACTAGGTGACTTGCGTGTTATCTCCTACTGGAATTATACCTTGGTTCTCAAAAACTGAGGGAAATACTTATGCCACTTTGTTGGATCACCCTTCCCTCTTCGAGGGAAAAACCGATGCATGCTCAAGAGGTAGCAACGTACAATGTAAAACACATGCAAAAGATAGCAACTGGCACTTGGCACTATGTCAATAGATTAGTACCAAAAAATGATATAAAATGACTATAAAATGATTATAAAACATCCAAGAATGATAATGTAATAGCATGGAACAATAAAAAATTATTGATACGTTGGAGACGTATCAACATCCCCAAGCTTAATTCCTACTCATCCTCGAGTAGGTAAATGATAAAAACAGAATTTTTGATGTGGAATGTTTCCTAACATGTCATCTCATTTTCTTTTCTTTATAGCATGGACATTTGGACTTTTATATTGTTTAAAGCAATAGTCTAGTTTTGACATGATAATTTAGATACTCAAACATACCAACAAGCAACCATGTCTTTCAAAATATCAATGCTAAAATAAGTCATCCCTGGCCCATCATACTCAATCATCGATCCATTCATGAAACACACTCGCATATTAACTACACCCAATACTCAAGTAAAATTATAGTGCCCCCTAGATGGTGCTTTATAAGAAAAGATCGAGACTCAAATTAAAAATAAAAATTGCATAAAGTGAAATAAAGGCCCTTTGCAGAGGGAAATAGGGATTTGTAGAGTTGTAAGAGCTCAAAGCAAAAATTGAGAGATAAAAACATTTTGAGAGGCATACTTTCCCCACCAACAAAAAAACTTAGAGTTCCCAACGCTTTCCATGCTAGATATATCATAGGCGGTTCCCAAACAGAAAACAAAGTTTATTGCTTTTTCCACCATACTTTCACTTTCCATGGCTAACCATATCCACAGGCGCCTTCCATACCAACACTTTCCAAGAAATTTATTATTTGACAACATAAAGTAAATTCATTTTTATTTCGGAATGGAACGAAACTTTGCGAGTATTTTTTATATCAATAATAAGAATTTCTAGAGCCAAGACCCACTGGAGGGGGGCACTTGGGTGGGCACAACCCACCTGGTGGCCCCGTAGACCCTGAAACCGACGCTATAAAATCCTATTTTTCCTAAAAAAGTCGGGGAGAAAGAATTATCACGATCCACGAGACGGAGCCGCCGTCACCTCATGATCTTCATCGGGAGGCCATATCTAGAGTCCGTTTGGGGCTCCGGAGAGGGTGTGACGCCCGGAAAATTAAGCTATAGTAAGCCTCTGCTAATGATGCCACGTCACCACGGTTACTGCTGCTAATCTCGCGTTAGTTCGAAACCGATTCAAATTCAAAATCAAATCAAACAGTAAAAGTTTTAAAAACTAAAACTAAAATGTTTTAAATGTGACAAATAAATTCATGAGTAATAATGGTGGAGAAACCAGCATCTTTAAAAATGTTTGAGTGTCTTAAAATAAATAAAACAGTAGTCAAAGAATTTAATTAAATGCCTTTTATAACTAATAAAAGGTTAAACTATTTTTAATTAGAGGTTTAAACTTTTTGTCGTAGAGGTATAATTAGTAATACAAATTTAGGCACAACTGTTGTGATTCATAAAGGTAAAATAAAAGAAACTATAAAAGAAACATAAAAGAAAATAAAGAAATGGGAAAAGAATAAAAGCAGTAAAAACAAAACTAATAAAAAAACACAACCCCCTTGGCCAAATGGGCCAAAAGGCCCAGCTAGCAAGCCCAATGGCCTGACCGGCCCGTCCCCACTCCCTTATCCCCTCATGCCGAAACCCTAATCCACTACCGCTCGCCCCACTCCCCCCCACGATCCCCTTCTCTCACCCGTCTAGATCGGGATTGAGGCGACCTTGCCTCGTCCCCATCGCTCCCGTCGCACGCCCCTCCGTCGCCTCACCTCCCAGCCGATGCGGTCGCCGGATCGTCGCCCCGTCCTCATCCCCCTCCCCGATTTAGAACTGGTTCCAGGGTGGACCTCGACGCTGCACCGAACCGTGATGCCCGCCGCTCGACCCTGTCGCCCCCGGATCGCTCCCTCGCCGGATCTCCTCCTGTATGTCGCCGGCATCCCCGTCCTCCTCCCCAAAGGTTCCACCGAGCCTCGCCGACCCTCGTCTCCACAATGTCGGTGACGCCACGACCTCCCTCTCCTCTTGTCCCCCTCTCTGTTGCACGTCGCCGTGCCGCTCCCGAGCTCACACTCCGCCGACCGTAGCCGCCCGCTGTGCGCCGCTGCTTGCCAACCGCTGTCGTCGCCGCCTGCGACCCATGGCCGCGCCCCCGACACGCCCTGCCTCCGCCCCCGCAACGCCACCGCCCCCAGCGCACATTCCGTGGCCACCCCGCCGCGTCCTCGCGTCAGCCATCTGCGTCGCTCGCCCTGCTGCCTGCGCCCCTTGGCTCCGTCGCTCCTGCTTCCCCGCGAGTGTCCCCCTCCTCTACTCGGGCCGCTCCACCTCCCGCTCGCCCTGCTGTTGCTGCCGCATCTCCACCCTGCGCGCCCCGCCGCGCTGCACGCTGCGGCCACCCCTCCTCCGCCCCCCTGGCCCTGGCTGCCGGTGCCGGCGTGCGTCGTGCGTGCCCAGCGCCCCTCGGGTGAGCGCCCGATCGGGCAGCCCATTCGCCCGCGCCCGTTTGGCCCTATGGGTCAAAGACATGTGGGGCCCAGCCATGGAACGTTTTAAAAAAATGTAAAAAAATAAACTAAAAAATTAAAATAAATAAATAAATGTGTAAATCAATAAATTAGTCAATTAATTAAATTAATTAATTAGGTTTATTTAAACTAATTAAAATCTATTATCCTAATAACCTAGTTAGACTAAATTAACTAGTTAGTTAATGTAATAGCCTATGACAAGGGGGCCCCACCCCCTTTTGAGCAGTCAAACGTTGACTGGTCAACAGGGACCCCCTGGCCCACCTGTTAGCCTCTGGTACACTTCTGTGTACGCAGAGCTGGTGCACCTAGCATTTAGCTATTTAATCTCTAATTATTAATAATTCCAGAACATTATTAAAACTTTGAAAAATCATATAAAATAAACCGTAGCTCAGATGAAAATACTTTCTACATGAAAGTTGCTCAGAACGATGAGACGAACCCGGATATGTAGCCCGTTCGTCCGCCACGCATCCCTAGCATAGAGAACACGCAACTTTCCCCCACCGGTTCATCTGTCCGAAAACGCGAAACACCGGGGATATTTTCCCGGATGTTTCCCCCCTTCACCGGTACCACATCATACCGCGTTAGGGCACCCCTAGCACCGATACTTGTCATGTCATGCATCGCTATGCATTTTTTTGCTTGATATTTATTGTTTCTTCCCCCTCTTCCCTCGCTAGACACCGAGACCGACGCCGCAACTACCCAGTACAACTCCGGTGTTGACGACCCCTCTCTCTTGCCAGAGCAACCAGGCAAGCCCCCCCTTTGATCACCAGATATTGCCTATTCTTCTCTCTACTGCTTGCATTAGAGTAGTGTAGCATGTTACTTCTTTCCGTTATCCTATCCTGATGCATAGCCTGTCCTTGCTACAACTGTTGATACCTTACCTGCAATCCTAAATGCTTAGTATAGGATGCTAGATTATCATCAGTGGCCCTACACTCTTGTCCATCTGCCATGCTATACTACTGGGTCGTGATCACTTCGGGAGGTGATCACGGGCATATGATATATACTTATATTGTTACATTACTTATGATACTATTCAGAGATGGGGGCTAAAGGGGCAGGTGGCTCCATCCAGGTAGTTGTGGGCCTGGGTTCCCGACGGCCCCCGACTGCTACTTTGTGGCGGAGCGACAGGGCAGGTTGAGACCACCTAGGAGAGAGGTGGGCCTGGCCCTGGTCAGCGTTCGCGGATACTTAACACGTTTAACGAGATCTTGGTATTTGATCTGAGTCTGGCCACTGGCTTATACGCACTAACCATCTACGCGGGGACAGTTATGGGCACTCGACGTCGTGGTATTAGCCGAAGCCTTCGTGACGTCAGCGACTGAGCGGCGCACGCCAGGTTGGACTGCGTAACGCAACTTCCTTTGTAATGGAGGTTGCTAGGTCTGCTCACCGGCCGCGTACGCAACGTGTAGGTGTGCGATGGGCGATGGGCCCAGACCCTACTCCATAGGATTTAGACTGGCGTGCTGACCTCTCTGTTGTGCCTAGGTGGGGCTGCGACGTGTTGATCTTCCGAGGCTGGGCATGACCCAGAAAAGTGTGTCCGGACAAAGGGGATCGAGCGTGTTGGGAAATGTGGTGCACCCCTGCAGGGAAGTTAATCTATTCGAATAGCCATGATCTTCGGTAACAGGACAACTTGGAGTTGTACCTTGACCTTATGACAACTAGAATCAGATACTTAATAAAACACACCCTTCCAAGTGCCAGATACAACCGGTGATCGCTCTCTCACAGGGCGACGAGGAGAGAATCATCGGTTAGGATTATGCCATGTAATGTTACTTGGTGAACTTACCTTCTACTCTCTTCTACATGCTGCAAGATGGAGGTGGCCAGAAGCGTAGTCTTCGAAAGGACTAGCTATCCCCCTCTTATTCCGTCATTCTGCAGTTCAGTCCACATATGATCACCCCTTTTTCATTTGATACCAATGCATATATATGTAGTGTAGCTCCTTGCTTGCGAGTACTTTGGATGAGTACTCACAGTTGCTTTGCTCCCCCTTTTCCCACTTTCTTTACTCGATTGCTGCGACCAGACGTTGGAGCCCAGGAGCCAGACGCCATTGTCGATGATGACTACTACTACTCGGGAGGTGCCTACTACTACGTGCAGCCCGCTGACGACGACCAGGAGTAGTTTAGGAGGATCCCAGGCAGGAGGCCTGCGCCTCTTTCGATCTGTATCCCAGTTTATGCTAGCCTTCTTAAGGCAAACTTGTTTAACTTATGTCTATAATCAGATATTGTTGCTTCCGCTGACTCGTCTATGATCAAGCTCTTGTATTCGAGCCCTCGAGGCCCCTGGCTTGTAATATGATGCTTGTATGACTTATTTTATTTATAGAGTTGTGTTGTGATATCTTCCCGTGAGTCCCTGATCTTGATCGTACACGTTTGCGTGTATGATTAGTGTACGGTCAAATAAGGGGCGTCACAAGTTGGTATCAGAGCCAACTACCTGTAGGAATCCCCCTTTCACATGCCTTGGCCGAAGTCGAGTCTAGACCTTACAAAACTTTTTACTAACATGGATGTGTGCCTTACGGGCACACGTCGCCATGTGGGTGGTATTAGGATCTTTTACTCCTCAATCCTTACTCTGGGACTCTGATCTCTCTTCTATTCGGGTTAAAAGATTTTGTTAACTCTAACTCTAGTTTCTCGTAATTACTTCCTTCCGGGGAGCCCCTTATTATAGATGATCGACTGCTACACCAGAAGATTCTGAAGATACTCTTCGATGTTCTCTCAAGACTTTGTCCCCGTTGCTTTTGTAATTCCCTACCACTAAAATATCACTATGGATAAATACATACACCTGTCGTTCTTACTTTTATTCCAAGTTGATCTTGTTATTACAAGATACCTCGAACTTCTCTCTATTGCTCCGAGAAATCTTTGTGCTTACTGCCTTAGTTCCTTGTCGCCTGAATACATCTACAACTCAATCCTCACACTCATCAAGGATTTGTTTCTCCCTAGTTGTTCTTGTGTTCCGCAAAGGACTTCGAAATACTATTTGGTCTTTCGACAATCCTCGACAGCATGTTGTTCTTGGAATTCTTGCATACTTGCATTCTGGTTAATTCCATTTGTCCAGCTATTTACTTTAAAAACCTTTGTGATTGTCATTCGGATCCTCTTGATTCAACATGTGTGTGAATGCACACAATCATCAGTTGTTCCCTGGAATTTATCCTTCCGATTCAAACGTCATTCCGGACATGAGCTGGATCTCGACCAATCAAATTGCCATCGGTTGTACCCCTAAGGATATTCAGCTTATCCATCCCTAATCAGAGCATTGCTTCTGATCCCTTGTCTTGGAATTCATAATTCCTTTGCATTGGAGCTTTGAGTTAGTCAGTTGTTTCCGTAAACTGATCTCCTTGCATTCCTTCTTCCTCTGGTTGAGTACCGATGCTCACATAAGATCCCTTGTGGACCACCAGATCCTTTGTTGGATTTTATTTGACACCGTCCTTCATATTCGATAACCCTGTGAGCCTTTCCTCGAATACATAATGCCTTTGGTAAATTGTATCCTCTGCTTTCTCAACCATGCTCTGTTTTCGACCTGGTGGTATTTACTATTGAAGCTTGTGGTATATGTTTCCACGATACCCTGACGGGTTTAACCTATGCCTTCCTTATTAAGTGTGAACTCGAAAGTTTTCACGAGTCATACTCTTTTGGTATTTTGCTAGATAAAATTTCGACACTACAACTTCATCAAAAGCGAGAAGTAAAATGGAAGGTTATGCATGCAAGAAGTGGGAGTCGACCTTGAGCCTTTGCGTTCATGCCCATGGACCCGATGTGAAACTTATCATCGAAGCTTCTTGTAAATGATAATAATCCCCTTGTTATAAGTTCGTCCTGTATCTATGTTTGGTCCTTTGCAATCATGGTTCCGACCATATCTTCTTCTTGATTCCTTTTCTCGGACATGTTAGAGTACTTGCCTTCTGCAGATCAATATGCCTGCCCAACCTATATTTTGATCTGCCTTCTTGTATTACCCCCATGGTATCTCGAGGATATATCTTATGAATTTCTGATGAAGTAGTACCTTCCCTGTCATAGTGACTCCACGGGTTCTGGGTTGTCGTCAACCGAGAACACCGATTAGTGAATCGAATCACCCCTGTGATTCAGTACTCCTAGTACTTTGTGGTTGAGAAGTTTAATACTCCATCACATCATTCCTAGCCTGATCGGCTTTATCATATTGTGCTAAATTTTAACTGTGCTACCTGGTCCGTCTTCCCGTAGCAAATTTTTTGATGATGAGCTAAGCTTACGTCCATCTTCCTCATCATATCATTTCGCCTTGAACAACGAACTTGGATTTGAGTTTGTGTTGTATCCTTGGTTTCAATAACCTTTCGCTTCACCATTCCTTTGACTTGATGTCATCACCGGTCGATTACATCTTGAAATCTCTCGACTAATGTGCCGTGATCATCATCAGCTTTCTGAGCTCTTACAGGATATCAATCGAATTCATGTTGAGAAATACCATCCTTGCCCATCGATGATTTGTGTTTTCATCGACAGCATTCTTGCCTTCCCTCCAACACAAACTTGTTCGTCTTTTGTGTTATACCTGGAGATCCTTGATATCCAGTAATTATTCTTCTTTACCTTGGAGTATTACCATCTTTTATGTCAAGAATGTCGTGAGAATTTCACCACCTCTTATGAATTCTTGATACAAGTGATACTTCTTGCCATATCCGTTCATTCCTTGGTCCCCGTGTTGTTTCTAACCGAAAAACCGACAATTGAACTATGATGTGCTACTTTAAAACTTCTAGCAACCATATTGCTTTGAAGTTAATGGTCATTATTTCATTCTTAGACCATTGGTTATCGGATCACCATTCTAACATTGATCATGCTACCTAAGCCCATAATTTGGGTGCACCTTACAATCAATGATTAATTGTGTATGTTTTCCTCGAGCATACCTCATTATATCATTTGATTTGACAAGTTTTATCTCCTTGTTCGAATACTGGTGGGAATCCATCTTTTGGAAATCTCGATTCATTGTCGCTGAGTTCATTAACCACCTCCTCATCCTCTCCTTGGTTAAATGATGAACTCTTGTTTTGGAACTCGCTTCGATAGTTCGTTTCCCAAGAATCTTACAATGAAATCTTGTCAATTTGTGTTGCACCTTTTCTTCTCAGGCATCCTGGGTCTGACGCATCCTGGCACCAATCAGATCTGAATCTCGATCAGATATGATGGTTGGAACATTTTTCCAAGAGTTATAGCATTGGTCTATATAAGACCCGATAAGATGATGTCATGCCTAGCACACCTGGCCGGAGGACCTATTGTTATAGTTATAGTTTCCTTTTTGGCAAGGTTAGTCATTCTTCCGTGACGAAATTGTAAGACTATTCTATAAGTTGTTCCTGATGGATCCTTTTTGTTTCCAAAGTCCAATCTTCGCCCATTGCCCATGTCAATGCTATCTGGAAGCATGTCTATGGTACTCCGATTTTCAACAAGAACATTTGGAGCCCAATGTTGAATGCTTCTTGCTCAATTATCCAAACACCATTGTATGGGTAATGTCATAGAATTCCTCTCCCATTACCTAAATGGTATTCTATGTTATATCCTGTCATGGATATCATGCTCTGCTTGTCCTTGGCAAGGATATACCCTTGAAGTATGTGTTTAAACACATTTTCCTTTCCATTGTTCAGTTTAATCTAATAATCGTATTTTCCTTTCCATTGGTTGGTTTAACGTTTCTTGTGATCTATATGATCTAAGCAGTAATATTCTCCTGCTTATGTAAACACCTCGGTGTACAACTCTGTCAGTAAGACCCTGTTACTATTGTTGATGACATTCCGGTAGCCACCGATGGATGAGAACTTTGCCTATTGGTCCACCTCGTTTCGACGAGAAGGAAAATGGTTATCTTCGTCCCTCGCCCTTGGTACCGATGTTGTTGCCGACATAACCGACAGACTATCCTCTGACATGCCTTGCTTACATAATCGTGCAAGAGGTCACCGCCCTTCCTACTTTTAACCCACATGGTGGGCCCATAACCCACAGTTCCACAGGATCAAAACCTGGCTCTCATGTACACCCCCTGTTCCCAAAGTTATTCCTCGCGCGTGGCCTCATGTGTAATTCACGAGCCACCTTCCAATGAGATCATCAAATCTGGTACCAGACGCAATACTTATTCCCATTGCTTTGAACCCCTTTCACACTTCGTTTCGGGCAATGAACGATCGCCTATGCGCTTGAAACTTCTATTTTGCACCTTCTTACTTTGCTCTCGATATTGTCTTAAATTTCAATTCGAGAGTTACTTTCCGCCACCTTCCTCGTTGTTGTCTACCAGATAGTCTACCCTGTAGAGGTCCATTCTTCTGGTATACCCCCTTATTCTTTCATTAGTATGATGAAGACTCCGGAGGAAGGGTGGCCACTTCATCATGATGACCTGGAGCAGAGAAATGAAGACATCACCAAAAGGGATAAACTACTTCGGGAAGAGCAACCAAGACCAAGAAGACTCGATAGATTTTAGTAACCAGAACTTCCCCCTTACTTCACCTCTTAAATCTCGGGACAAGATTTCTTGTAGTAGAGGAGAATTGTGACGCCCGAATAATTAAGCTACAGTAAGCCTCTGCTAATGATGCCACGTCACCACAGTTACCGTTGCTAATCTTGCGTTAGTTCGAAACCGATTCAAATTCAAATTCAAAATCAAATCAAACAGTAAAAATTTTCACAAACTAAAACTAAAATGTTCTAAATGTGACAAATAAATTCATGAGTAATAATGGTGGAGAAACTAGCATCTTTAAAAATGTTTGAGTGTCTTAAAATAAATAAAACAGTAGTCAAAGAATTTAATTGAAGAGCTTTTATAATTAATAAAAGGTTAAACTATTTTTAATTAGAGGTTTAAACTTTTTGTAGTAGAGGTATAATTAGTAATACAAATTTAGGCACAACTGTTGTGATTCATAAAGCTAAAATAAAAGAAACTATAAAAGAAAACAGAAAAGAAAATAAGGAAATGGGAAAAGAATAAAAACAAAAAAAACAAAAGTAACAAAAAAACACAACCCCCATGGCCAAATGGACCAAAAGGCCCAGCTAGCAAGCCCACTGGCCTGACCGGCCCATCACCACTCCCTTATCCCCTCGTGCCGAAACCCTAACCCACTACCGCTCGCCCCACTCCCCCCACGATCCCCTTCTCTCACCCGTCTAGATCGGGATCGAGGCGACATTGCCTCATCCCCATCGCCCCCGGCGCACGCCCCTCCGTCGCCTCACCTCCCAGCCGATGCGGTCGCCGGATCGTCGCCCCGTCCTCATCCCCCTCCCCGATTTAGAACTGGTTCCAAGCTGGACCTCGACGCTGCACCGAACCGCGACGCCCGCCGCTCAATCCTGTCGCCACCGGATCGCTCCCTCACCGGATCTCCTCCTCTACGTCGTCGGCGTCCCCCTCCTCCTCCCCAAAGGCTCCACCGAGCCTCGCCGACCCTCGTCTCTGCAACATCGATGACGCCACGGCCTCCCTCTCCTCTTCTCTCCCTCTCTATTGCACGTCGTCGTGCCGCTCCCTAGCTCACACTCCGCCGACCGTAGCCGCCTGCTGTGCGCCGCTGCTCGCCAACCGCTGCCGTCACTGCCTGTGACCCATGGTCGCGCCCCCGACACGCCCTGCCTCCGCCCCCGCAATGCCACCGGCCCGATCGCACATTCCGTAGCCACCCCGCCGCGTCCTCGCGTCAGCCATCCGCGCCGCTCGCCCTGCTGCCGGTGCCCCTTGGCTCCGTCGCCCCTGTTTCCCTGCGAGCGTCCCCCTCCTCTACTCGGGTCGCTCCACCTCCTGCTCGCCCCTGCTGTTGCTGCCGCATCTCCACCTTGCGCGTCCCACCGCGCTGCATGCTGCGGCCACCCCTCCGCCGCCCCCTGGCCCTGGCCGCCGGTGCCGGCGTGCGCCGTGCGTGCCCAGCGCCCCTCGGGCGAGCGCCCGATCGGGCAGCACGTTCGCCCGCGCCCGTTTGGCCCGATGGGTCAATGACATGTGGGGCCCAGCCCTGGAACGTTTTAAAAAATGTAAAAAAATTAAATTAAAAAATTAAAATAAATAAATAAATATGTAAATAAATAAATTAGTCAATTAATTAAATTAATTACATTAATTAAATTAATTAATTAGGTTTAATTAAATTAATTAAAATCTATTATCCTAATAACCTAGTTAGACTAAATTAACTAGTTAGTTAATGTAACAGCCTATGACAGGGGGCCCCACCCCCTTTTGACCAGTTAAACATTGACTGGTCAACAGGGACCCCCTGGCCCACCTGTCAGCCTCTGGTACACTTCTGTGTACGCAGAGTTGGGTGCACCTAGCATTTAGCTATTTAATTTCTAATTATTAATAATTCTAGAACATTATTAAAACTTTGAAAAATCATATAAAATAAACCGTAGCTCAGATGAAAATACTTTCTACATGAAAGTTGCTCAGAACAATGAGACGAACCCGGATACGCAGCCCATTCGTCTGCCACGCATCCGTAGCATAGAGAACACACAAGTTTCCCCCATCGGTTCATCTGTCCGAAAACGCGAAACACCGGGGATATTTTCCCGGATGTTTTCCCCCCTTCACCGGTACGACCTCATACCGCGTTAGGGCACCCCTAGCACCGATACTTGTCATGTCATGCATCACTATGCATCTGTTTGCTTGATATTTATTGTTTCTTCCCCCTCTTCCCTCGCTAGACACCGAGACCGACGCCGCTGCTACCCAGTACAACTACGGTATTGGCGACCCCTCTCTCTTGCCAGAGCAACCAAGCAAGCCCCCTTTGATCACCAGATATCACCTATTCTTCTCTCTTCTACTTGCATTAGAGTAGTGTAGCATGCTACTTCTTTTCGTTATCCTATCCTGATGCATAGCATGTCCTTGCTACAACTGTTGATACCTTACCTGCAATCCTAAATGCTTAGTATAGGATGCTAGATTATCATCAGTGGCCCTACACTCTTGTCCGTCTACGATGCTATACTACTAGGCCGTGATCACTTCAGGAGGTGATCACGGGCATATGATATATACTTATACTGTTACATTACTTATGATACTGTTTGGAGATGGGGGCTGAAGGGGCAGGTGGCTCCATCCAGGTAGTTGTGGGCCTGGGTTCCCGACGGCCCCCGACTGCTACTTTGTGGTGGAGCAACAGGGCAGGTTGAGACCACCTAGGAGAGAGGTGGGCCTGGCCCTAGTCGGCGTCCGCGGATACTTAACACGTTTAACGAGATCTTGGTATTTGATCTGAGTCTGGCCACTGGCTTATACGCACTAACCATCTACGCAGGGATAGTTATGGGCACTCGACATTGTGGTATCAGCCGAAGCCTTCGTGACGTCAGCGACTAAGCGGCACGCGTCGGGTTGGACCGCGTAACGCAACTTCCTTTGTAATGGAGATTGCTAGGTCTGCTCACCGGCCGCGTACGCAACGTGTAGGTGTGCGATGGGCGATGGGCCCAGACCCCTGCGCCATAGGATTTAGACCGGTGTGCTGACCTCTCTGTTGTGCCTAGGTAGGGTTGCGACGTGTTGATATTCCGAGGCCTAGCATGACCCAGAAAAGTGTGTCCGGACAAAGGGGATCGAGAGTGTTGGGAAATGTGGTGCACCCCTGCAGGGAAGTTAATCTATTCGAATAGACGTGATCTTCAGTAACAGGACGACTTGGAGGTGTACCTTGACCTTATGACAACTAGAACCGGATACTTAATAATACACACCCTTCCAAGTGCCAGATACAACCGGTGATCGCTCTCTCACAGGGCGACGAGGAGAGAATCATTGGTTAGGATTATGCCATGCGATGTTACTTGGTGAGCTTACCTTGTACTCTCTTCTGCATGCTGCAAGATGGAGGTGGCCAGAAGCGTAGTCTTCGAAAGGACTAGCTATCCCCCTCTTATTCCGGCATTCTGCAGTTCAGTCCACATATGACCACCCCTTTTTCATTTGATACCAATGCATATATATGTAGTGTAGCTCCTTGCTTGCGAGTACTTTGGATGTGTACTCACGGTTGCTTTGCTCCCCCTTTTTCCACTTTCTTTACTCGATTGCTGCGACCAGACGTTGGAGCCCAGGAGCCAGACGCCACTGTCGATGATGACTACTACTACTCGGGAGGTGCCTACTACAACGTGCAGCCCGCTGACGATGACCAGGAGTAGTTTAGGAGGATCCCAGGTAGGAGGCATGTGCCTATTTTGATCTGTATCCCAGTTTATCCTAGCCTTCTTAAGGCAAACTTGTTTAACTTATGTCTGTACTCAGATATTGTTGCTTCCGCTGACTCGTCTATGATCAAGCTCTTGTATTCGAGCCCTTGAGGCCCCTGGCTTGTAATATGATGCTTGTATGACCTATTTTATTTGTTGAGTTGTGTTGTGATATCTTCCCGTGAGTCCCTGATCTTGATCGTACACGTTTGCGTGTATGATTGGTGTACGGTCAAATCGGGGGCGTCATAGAGGGGGATCTTCGTTCGTCGTCATCAGCAACCCTTCTCCATCGCCAATTCCATGATGATCCCCACCGGTAGGTAAGGAGTTGGATAAGATTCATCATGTAATCGAGTTAGTTTTGTTACGGCCTGATCCCTAGTATCCACTATGTTTTAAAATTGATGTTGCTATGACTTTGCCATGCTTAATGCTTGTCACTTTGGGCCCGACTGCCATGATTTTAGATCTGAAGCATTTATGTTATCACCATTGTATCCATGTTCTAGATCCGATCTTGCAAGTAGTAGTCACCTACTACGTGTTATGATCCGGCAACCCCGGAGTGACAATAGTCGGGACCACTCCCGATGATGACCGTAGTTTGAGGAGTTCATGTATTAACCGTGTGTTAATGCTTTGTTCCGGTTCTCTATTAAAAGGAGGCCTTAATATCCCTTAGTTTCTAATAGGACCCTGCTGCCATGGGAGGGTAGGACAAAGATGTCATGCAAGTTCTTTCCATAAGCACGTATGACTATTTATGGAATACATGCCTACATTATATTGATGAACTGGAGCTAGTGCCGTATTGCCCTAGGTTATAACTATCTCATGATGAATATCATCCAACAAGTCACTGATCTATTGCCTACAAATTTATCTTATATTGTTCTTGCTAAGTTACTACTACTATCACTGTTACCGTTACCGTTACTGCTGCTACTATCATCAAAACTATCATATTACTTTGCTATTGATCACTTTGCTGCAGATAATTAATCTCCAGGTGTGGTTGAATTGACAACTCAGCTGCTAATACCTTCAAATATTCTTTGGCCCCCTTGTGTCGAATCTATAAATTTGGGTCGATTACTCTACCCTCGAAAATTGTTGCGATCCCCTATACTTGTGGGTTATCAAGACCTCTTTCTGGTGCCATTGCCGGGGAGCATAGCTATATTTGTTGAGTCACTTGGGATTATTATCAATTTAACACTCTGAAGAATCTGAAGGATGCTAAGACTAAGATTTTTTTCCTCTAAGATGAGGGGAGGTATGGAACTGCCATCCAGTTCTGCCTTAGATTCACCTTCTGTTATAACTAAACTTGCAACACCACCACATGATATTAATCCTGATATGTCGCAAGTTATTGATGATGATACTTCTCCTATGAATGATGCTTATGATGATGCTAGTACCTTGCTTGATGATGATGTGCCACTTGGTGAAATTTCTTGATAAACAAATTGCTAGAGTAATACAACATGATGTTGTTGAATCTGATGATGAGCTTGAAACTGAAACTCCTGAAACACCTACTAGAACTAGCCTTCCTAGATATGCATTTCCTAAGGTACCAGAAGGTTTTATGAATGAGGAGACAACTACGGACATTCTTGCTTGTAAGGATAGAGATGATCTAGAGAAATTATTATGCAAGTATAAAGAAAAATCTCTGAATGCTAGAATGCAATATGATCCTAAGTTTGCTACTTCACCTATCTTTCTTAATGATAAGGATTATGAATTTTCTGTGACCCAGAGTTAATTACTTTGGTTGAATCTGATCCTTTCAATGGTTATGAAACTGAAACTGTTGTGGCACATCTTACTAAGTTGAATGACATGGCCACCCTTTTTACTCATGATGAGAAGACTTGCTATTACTTTATTCTCAAATTATTTCCATTCTCATTAGTACAATACTCTTGCTCCTGGTTGTGTGTGTAGTCCCCAGGATATGATTTATTACTTCTCTGAAAATATTTCCCTGTTCATAAGAAACAAGCTGCTTTACTGGAAATATTTAACTTTGTGCAAACAAAAGAAGAGAGTCTCCCACAAGCTTGGGGGAGGCTTTGCTAGTTACTTAATGCTTTGCCTGATCATCCCCTTAAGAAAAATGAAATACTTGATATCTCCTATAATGGACTAACCGATGCTTCTAGGGATTTCCTAGATAGTTGTGCTGGTTGTGTTTTCAGGGAATGAACTATTGGGCAAGCTGAAGAATTATTGAACAACATGTTGAAAAATTATGATGATTGGACTCTTCCTGAACGAGCGCCTAAACCCACTCTAAAGAAGAGGGGTATATTATATCTCAGTCCTGAAGATATGCAAGAGGCAAAGAAATATATGAAGGAAAAAGGTATTAAAGCTGAGTATGTAAAAAATTTACCTCCTATTGAAGAAATACATGGGCTTAATACACCACTACTGCCTAAGGTGGTAGAGGTAAATTCTCTAATGAAGTTCAATGATAATGACAACCCTCACAATATGCACTCTAACCAATGTCTTTATGAGTTTGAAAATTATATTAGAAAACAAGATCACTTTAATGCAAATGTTATGAGACAATTGAAATACTATTCTAATATGTTTGCTCGCTTGAGTGACTTGTTATTTAGAATGTCAAATGATGTTAGAGGTGTTGGAAAGCATGCTTCTATGGTTCAAACTCAGTTACAACAAGTTGCTAAATCTCAAAGAGAATTTCTTGATGAAATGAATAATAATATACATGACTTTGTTGTTAGAGTTACAACTAGAGGAGGTAAAATGACTCAGGAACCACTTTATCCTGAGGGACACCCAAAACAAATTGCGCGGGATTCACAAAGGAACAACACCACTGCACCTAGTCCATCTAAAAAGAAAAGGAAAAAGAAAATTGATAGGACTTTGCATGCTTCTAGTGTTCCTGAAATAGAAAAACCTCCTGATAATGATAATGAAACTTCTATCTATGATGCGGAAACTCAGTCTGGTAATGAACATTCACCTAGTGATAATGAAAAAGATAATGATGATGTTCATGAAGACTCTCAACCTAATAATAAACAACAAGACAATGATGTTGAGATAGTACCACCTGTTGATCTTGAGAACCCACAACCTAAGAATAAAAGGTATGATAAAAATGACTTTGTGGCTAGAAAACATGGCAAAGAAAGAGAACCGTGGGTTCAAAAACCAATCCCTTTCCACCTAAGTCAACTAAAAAGAATGATGAAGAAGAATTTGAACGCTTTGTTAAAATGCTGAGGCTAGTCTTTTTGCGTACTCGCTTGACTGACATCTTGAAAATGCCTCCTTATGCAAAGTATATGAAAGACATTATCACTAATAAAAGAAAAATACTGGAAGCTAAAATCTCCACTATGCTTGCTAATTATACTTTTAAAGATGGAGTACGTAAAAAACATGGAGATCCGAGAATAGTAACTATACCTTGCTCCATCAAAAAGAATTATGTGAAAATTGCTTTGTGTGATTTAGGAGCTGGTGTTAGTGTTATGCTTTTCTCTTTATATAAAAGACTTGATTTGAATAAACTCACACCTACTGAAATATCTTTGCAAATGGCTGATAAATCAACTACCATACCTATTGGTATTTGTGAGGATGTGCTCGTTGTTGTTGCTAATGTTACTATTTTGACTGGCTTTGTTATACTTGAGATGCCCGAGGACAACAACATGTCAATTATCCTTGGTAGACCCTTCTTGAATACTACAGGGGCTTTTATTGATTGCAATAAAAGCAAGGTCACTTTTCATATCAATGGTAATGAGCGTACGGTGCACTTTCCGAAGAAACAATTCCAAGTGAATGGTATTAATGTTATTGAAAAATCTCCGACAATCACTATTGGAAGTTTTCAAATACCTCTACCTACTGTCAAAAAGAAATATGAAATGCTTATTGTTGGGGACATTCATATCCCCATTGAGGTAACTTAGTGATTTATGAAAGATCTCTAGTTTCATGCTAATCGAAGGTGGTTGTTAATAAGACTTGATCAACCTTATTAATGGATCATTTTTGAGCGGTATGAAGTTGATGAATTTAGTAAGCACTACCTGCTGTCCCTACTTCCTGTTTTCTGTTTTTATTAGTTAAATAAAATAAAATGCCATGTTTTGTCTATTTTCTGAATTTCCCGTGCAATAAAAAAATGACCCAAAAATAAAAGTTCACAGAATGCTCTGAAAATTTAATACGTTTTTTCCTGAATATTTAAGAAATTCTGGTGCAAATAATATCAGAGGGAGGTGCACCAGGTGGGCACAACCTACCTGGGCGTGCTAGGACCCCCAGGCGCGCCCTGGTGCACTACAAGAAATATGTCAACTTATGACCACCACTATTGGTCACTGAATGGTCACAAATTTCCATTTATGACCTTTTTGTGACCAAAAACATAAGGTCAAAAGCTGGGCGTCGTAAACTGACTATAGCGACCTTTAACAAAAGGTCGTTGATCCTATGACCTTCTGTTTTGTTTGCTAGCTCTCTCCCCAGGCCATGTCGGATCCGACGTGGCAATCTGACGTGGCAAAATTGCGACCAATTGAAAAGGTCAAAAATTAGAATCGGCCCGGTCCATTTCGGTGCTTTAGATGGGCCAAGCCCATTAAATCAGCCTTTTTAATATATATATATATATATATATATATATATATATATATATATATATATATATTGTTAATTTTCGCTAAGTACATGGGCCTGGCCCAACAATTTGGCCTTTTTTGTTTTCTGAGCTTCTTCCATTTTTCTGGGCCTCAGCCTTTCTGCGGTCCATTTAATTTTTTAAATTTTTTGAGATGTTTTTCCTTTCATTTTTTTGTCCAATATTGTTTGGGCTAAGGCCTCTTCTAGCCCATCAATATTTTCAGCCCACTAATTGAAAGGACTGGACAACAGAGAAACAATTCATTTTTTTTCAATTTGCTATCAAAGCAACATTTGTTTCACTGTACAATCATACATCATTTCTTGCAGTTACATCAAATTTCTC
Source organism: Triticum aestivum (assembly GCF_018294505.1). Classification (NCBI taxonomy): domain Eukaryota; kingdom Viridiplantae; phylum Streptophyta; class Magnoliopsida; order Poales; family Poaceae; genus Triticum; species Triticum aestivum. The sequence continues at coordinate 669,294,607 of NC_057800.1, forward strand.
AAGAATATTAGCATTACAAATTCAGTAATATATAAAGCAAGTTGTTGACTAGGGCTTCGGGCTTCTTCGAATGTCTTCAGCCCAGAACTCCTGTAAATGAGAGGAATAGTCACATGTTTATAGTCTTAATATAAGCAGTATTTGCTAACAACAAAATAGAACAATTAATCTAAGAACCATGCAAGAACCTAGGTGTCCAAATCAGATTATGCAACATCGATTGACACTAAAGACATAAATAGTCACCAGATGGGCATCAAATCATCACAATAGTTTCTCGATAGATGACAAAAAAAGAACAGAATGTAGATGGCAGTGAGTTAAGCAAGCACCACAATAACAGAAACATGTTGTCAGTGGACTGGATGGTAACACAAACACCTACTCTGCCCTGCTGTAACAAACATGTACTTGACTCCTTACATACACCAGTGCAAGTGTTTTTCACATGTTACTACTTGATTCGACTTTATACATATAAATATACATGACAATAAACTTGCATAAAGAGGCGTCTAGTCTAGCATCAGACTAACTTACTGGTATAAAGAGACATGGATATTCATGGTAGTTGTACTAGAAAAAACTAACTGAACCAATGTCTCCATAGATATCATAGAATCAGAAGAGATGAAGCTGACAACATAATATAACCAGAAGTCAATTGTAGCTACTCATATTTTGTGTGTCCAAGTAGGTACCGATGAAAGTCACAATATCCTGTAATTGTTGAATGATTCGTGGTACAGCTTGCATTGTTAAAATGCAATGAACCAGTATTTTAGTTACACATATGGTTAAAGAAACAAACTTAAGGATTTAGTTAGAATCTCATATCACCTATGATCCACTGATTTCGACTGGTATTATATCTTACAAATCAAACTGAACAAGTTCATTTCTAGTCCAACTATAATCTCAGGCCAACTATTGTAAGATGCAGGGAGCAAAGAGCTCACCATGGCTGTCATGTAGCCGACGTGGAAGAGGCAGCATGTCCGTCCAAGCAGGATCAGCAGCACCATCGGACGGGTCCGGGGTTGTCGCCGCTCCTCCTTGTGGATGCCGAGGTCGGAGACGCCGGATCCGTACGGGCATCCACCTCCCATCCTTGCAATTAAAACTTTATATGTGAGAATTCAATTTTATCAATCTCTGAACTCTAGTCTAGTCTGATTCCTGATTGGGGATATGAATCAGCAAAAGAAAATCAAGGGGCCCTGCCCTCCCACTTTCCTAGAACAAAATGAGTACATGAGCAGCAGCTATATAGGACTGATGATGCATGTACTACGTAGGAAAGAGCCAACAGCAGTATGATCACTGGAAGACCGATCTCGATGCATTTCGCAACCTACATAGCACATTCATACCAAAAGGAGACCGAACTAGCAACTATAATCTATCTACGCAACGGTGGTGAGTGTCGGGGAAACTGATCCACGAACACCTATGGGGCCGGCGGACCGGGCCCCTTTCGGTTCGGCGGGGGGCGGAGATCGCACGAAGAGCAGATCGAGGCGAGGCACACGAGCAGTTTACCCAGCTTCGGAGCTCTCCGGAGAGATAACACTCCTACTACTGCTTGTCTGATTGTATTATCTGGTCTTCTTGCTCATGAGAGCTAAGGATCTTCTGGCTTCGGAGTGAGTTGAGCCTCTTTTTTTTTTCTGTCCGAACCCCCCCTACGTTGCACATGGGCCTCCTTTTATACGCTAAAGGGGTCACCGACAGGTGGCAACGCAGAGGAGGGTACAAACGTAAAAAGCAAGGTAGTTGATACAGTTACTTGTACAGTGCACCCTACCTAACCCTGACGGCAGGGGACAAGGGCATTAAATGCCCGTCTGAGTCGCCCGAACAGTGCAGGAAAGGACCGTTAGGGGCGCCACCGTTCGCCACGATGGCGATCTTGTCAGCTTCGCATGCCACTTCGCACCGCTGGCCGCACAGCCTCCCGCCACGCGCGCCCGGAGAGGCCCCCAGAGCGACACGTTGGTGGAAGCGCTGGAGCGTGGGCATAGAGTGGCCGCCTGCCGCGGCAAGCGCCTTGCCGCTGTTGTTATCTTGTCGGGTCTAGAAGCTCATCGCTCACCGGGCCTCGGGGTACCTTGTTTAGTCTCCCCGGCAAGCTCCTCTTGCCGGGGCCTTGTTGCCTTGCCGGAGCGCGTGGCGCGTCGCGGCAATTTCTTTGGAGCGCCTTGGTTGGCCTTCCCGGCAAGCTCCTCTTGCCGGGGCCTTGTCTCCTTAGCTTAAATACTTTGTCCTTGGATGGCTCCAAGGGAACCTTGGAGGATCTTGGCGTTCGCCTGGCAAGCCTTGCCGCGGGGTGCTGCAACTGCCCGTGCACAAGTTTGGGGTGCTAGGGAACCCCTATTCTAGTACACCGACAGGAGCCCCCGGGCCTGGGCCAGACACGGTGCCGAGCGCTGTTGGGCCAGGCCCAAGTCAGGTCACGGGCACACGCGATCTGGGCCACACCGAATCTTGCTCCGTATCCACCGCGCTCTCCCATAACGGTACGCGTTGAATGCGGCATCGTGGGAGAGATCGTGGGTGGTTGTTTATTTGAAAGGCCGAAACGTCTGCCCCGTCCCTCTTTATAAGCAGAGGAAACAGGGGCAGTTCGTTCCCCCTCGCTGGTTGCTGCTACTTCTTCTTCACGAACCGCCGCCGCTCTCCTCTTCTTCTCGAAGCTGAGAGAGCAGTGCTCCGCCCCCCATTGCCACCAGCATCACCATGCTGTCGACCTCCCTCACCACCCCCGCCATGGCACCGAAAGCCGACAAGGGAAAGGGCGTGAAGTCGGTCGAGGCGCAACAGCTCGCGGCGCTGCGGAAGGAGCGGGCGGTCTTCTCCCCTTAGCTCGGTGTGCAGGAGCTGAGGGAGTACTTCTACCTCTTTTGGGCGACGGAGACGCGTGCGCATCCGCGCACGAGGGTACTCCCGGCCGCTGCTTCGGAGTTGGCTCCAAACGGGTACCCATTCTTCGCGCTATTCTTCTATTGCGGGCTCTGCCCGCCCTTCTCGGAGTTCTTCTGTGATATCATGAACAGATATGGCTTCCGCCTCCTTGACTTCACCCCCAACGCTGTCCTGACCATGGCAGTTTTCGAACATTTGTGCGAAAACTTTGTCGGAGTCCACCCTAGTGTTGACCTTTTCCGCCACTACTTCATACCTCGGGTAGAGAGAGGAGAGCCGCTTGCCGGAGGGATTGCTTGGATCTCGAGAGTCGGCAAGAAGGAGGCGTACTTGGAGGGTGAGCTCCGCAGCAAGTGGGATGAGTGGAGAGCGGAGTGGTGCTGGATTGTCGAGGAGAATCCGCAGCCCTTCACCGCCGTGCGCCAAACTCCAATAGTGCGCGGCAATGACTGGAGCAACATGGCCCCGGAAGACGAGAGGCTAAAGATCGCCATCACTAGGATTCTTCGCCTCAGGCTTGCCGGGCTCACCGTAGGTGCTGTCGGGGCAGACTTCCTCCGCCGCCGCATTGCCCCCCTGCAGGAGAGGGGGAGGCCCGCTTGGGAATTCAAGAATTCGGCGGACATCATGAGGCTGCGGCCGGGCCTCAACTACAACTTCACCGTCTTGGAGCTGGACGCAATACTCTTGGAGTTATTCAAACGCGACCCCCAGCATCCATTCATGCTGCCAAGGGGCGTTGTTCCACTGTGTAACAATTCTTCGCTTGACCGGATCCGCGCCATGATGCCGTTGTGCGATTCACATGGAATCGTTCCAACTTGGAAAGAGCCTATGGATGACGTTGTGCAAGCGTTCTTCGACAACTTGGAGGAGGTGCCGGTCCATGCTGACGAGCAGAAGAGCCTCACCCGTGACACCACCGACGAGGAGCTGCAGTGCATCACCACTAGGGCGGAAGAGGTTGCGGCCACAGCTGCCATGGGCGCGTTTGGGTTCACTGTGGAGGAGGCGGAGGCTGCGGAGGCGGCAAACCTTGCCGAGCGCGCGGAGTTCATGGGCGAGGAGGAGCCTGCCGGTTCCGAAGCCGAGCCAAGCGAGGCCGGCGAGGAGGAGCCCGAGCCTTCAGAAAACTTCCCGCAGGCGGAGCCCCCGGCCCCGCCAAGAAGGCGCCTTCGCAGGGCCGGGGACGCGGCGGGGCGGCAGTTGGGTCAACAGCCGCCGAGCCGTGCGACGCGCTCTACCGCGGCAAGCAATGTTGCCGCGGGAGCGCCTCACGCAACAGCGGCAACTGGAGCGGGATCTTCCCGGGCCACCGCCACCGCCCCCGCCTAGTGGGCAAGGGATCCTACTCCTCCACCTCGCCGCACCGGAGGAGGGCCGGACTTCGATCTTTCCGCGCTCAGCTCCGACAAGGAGGAAGAAGAGTAAGTTTCTTTGGTGCTCTTGTAGTTCTTCAATCTTGCTGTTTATATCTTGTATCTGACTTGCTCCAATCTGGACTCCTTTCTTTTCAAGACGCTGGCCCAGAGAGCGGCGAAGAGGGCCAAGGCCGCGGTGATCGTCATCGAGGATGACCCCATCGTGTCAGCAGGAGGTGGGTCCGAGACCACCTTGACAGACCCGGCAATCACTCCTCAAAGCAGCCCCCAGCGCAGCCCCCAGCGTAAGTTCATAGTTTAGCCTTCTGCTGCCGGGCGCGCTTGAGTGCTTTTTCCTTTGTTGATATCTTGCTTGTTGACTTGTGCAGGAGCAGAGCAGTCTCATCAGGAGCGCCCAGAAGCTGGTCCCGCAGTGCCACCTGCTTCGACTGCGCCGCCAAGGGAGGAGTCCCCGGCAAGGGAGCGCTCTCCGGCGAGGGGGAACTCTCGGGCAAGGGACGGAACTGCTGATCCTGCGGCGACCGAGGCCGCAACTGCAGATCTAGGCGCAGGTAATCCACTTTCCCAGAATCTTTCCCTTGGGTTCTGCTTCTTCCGTTTTTCCTCTCTCAGATTTTTGATTGATTTTCCTCCCTTCTTCGTTCTTCAGACCCATCTGTGGCTGAGCCAATGGAGATAGAGGGCGCCGGCGAGGAAGGGGCCGGTGCTGATGAGACCGTCCGCGAGGAGGCCGCCGGGGCTGCCGCTGCAGAAGGCGGCGAGGGGTCGGGCGATCGCACTGACGACCCTGAGGCCGCAGGAGCACCGGGCGCTGCGCCAACCGCTGATCCCTCTGCCGCTTCTGCGGAGCCGGGCTCCGAGGAGCCCCAGCCCGGCGCCTACTTGAAGGCCGGTGACAATATCTTCATCAAGCTACCCTGGGCGTCGAGCTCCAGGGCGCCGATCGAGGGGGAGACTTTCGACGGGGAGGTGCTCGCCTCTGCTGGACTGTCGTTGGTTGACGCGCCCAGCAGCAGCAGCGGTGAGCCTGAGGAGGAGCAGCTGCTGCGGAAGCTGCTACCACTCTACCGCGCCTGGCAAGCCAAGCTGGCTTCCCGGGAAGCGCTTGTCATGAAGGCGGGAGTTGACATGGAGAAGCGCGCGGAGGAGCTCCGGGGCCACAATCAAGAAGCTCTCCGGTCCCTGGCGCAGGAGCGAGAGCGACTCGACGAGGAGCGCACGGCCTTCCTTCTCGAGAAGGCCGAAGCTGAGGAGGAGCAAAGGCTGGTCGCCGAGAAGCAGTCCGCGCGGGAAGGTGAACTAGTGCAGCGGAAGGCCAACCTCGACAGCTACGAGGAAGAGCTCGCCGAGCGTGAGCAAGCACTTGGCGGGGCGCTCAAGGAGGCAAAGGACGCTGCGGCAATTGCAGAGGCCGCCAAGAAAGAGCTGGAGGAGAAGGTGGCGCAGCTGGAGGCCAACATTGGGAAGAGCGGTGAGGAGCTTGCCGCGCTCAAGCGTGAGCGTGAGAAGGATGCTGCCGCCCACGGTGAGCTGCAAGGTCTTCTCGCTGAGAGGGGCAAGGAGCTCAGCACCGCCAAGGATTCCAAAGCAAACCTGGAGCTGAAGCTGGCCACGCTGACGCAGACGCTGGAGGCCGCCAAGGAACGGGAGAAGACCTTGTCGGAGAAGGTCAAGGCTGACGCGACGCTGCTGGAGAGCGTTGCAGTTACCCAGAACTCGTTCAAAGACACTGTGGAGCACTGGACCGAGGGTCTGGTGAACATTGCCGCAGTCATCAACGAGGAGCTGGCGCAGCTGGGGATGGAGGACTTTGGGTATCCTTCCGACGAGAGTCTTCAACCCAGCGCCAAGCTCAGCCTATTCTTCAAGGGCGTGGCGACGGCACTCCAGCGGCTCCGGGAGAGGATCCCGAAGCATCTGGCCGACGAGTCGCGCAAAATCTGTGCCGGGGTTCTCCAGAAGGTGTTGATGAAGGTGGCCTTCCGCAACCCAGGCCTCAGCTTCACCAACGTCCTCAGGTCCTTGCCGCCTGACGCCGATCTGGATGCGCTCAAGGCCCTTGTCGCACCCATTGTGGACAAGGTGAGCGAGGTCAAGAGGGTCGAGGGCGGACGCGTAGACTAGGCCGTCCATTTCTTCTTTTCCCTTGCCGCTGCTAATCATGTTACGAAAACATTCTGTTAGAGCTGCGACAAGTTATCTTGTAATATAACTTTATTTCTGTTATCAATTGCTATGTTATTTCCTTTACTAGATTCCTTCCTTTGTATGTTTTTACCCTACGCTTCTAGGGAACTTGTCGGCGCAGGCACCCGAGCCGCGAGCGCTGAGTGCGGAACTTCAGCAGCCTGCTGGCGGTGCTGCCTCCGACAAGAAACCTTGTCGCGACTAGATGCAGCACACTTAAGCTATTGAGCGGACTCGAAACAAAGTAAGGGCGCAACTAGCCACGAGTCGGTTCCTCCGCGCACAGGTTTTCCATACAAAGCAGGGTCGCTCGAGGAAGATAACTCAAAAATTTAAAAACTGATTGCTCAAACTTTGGCAACTTAGCTTTTCTGTCGTTTGCTTCCCGGTAAGGCAGGTCTTTGCTTGAACGACGCCTGGCCCATACCACAATCTTCTCCTCCCCCCCGGCAAACTTGTGTGCGAGAGAACCTTCTTTTCCTTTAAAAAAGGAGAAAGAAGAGAAAATAATAATATGGAGCACTTCGGCTCGTTACTGCTTACCGGATGTAGGTGCTGCACAAAGTGTCAGATAATCACATGCAAGAAAGGAACTAATGCATGAAATGGACAAGTTGTGCGGAGCACATGGGGTTCTTTTTATGCACGTGATCTGCGCCCGGCTTTGTACAAAGGATTACATGCAACAGCGGCAAGACTTGTACAAAAGGTGGTTGCCGGAACGGGGTTCCAGCAACCGCGCCCTATGGGAAAAACTTACGAAGATGTTCTATGTTCCAGGAGTTGCTCACCGGAATGCCATCTTCGGTCTCAAGGCGGACAGCGCCAGGCCTTGTGACTCGTCTCACCCGAAAAGGGCCTTCCCACTTCGGTGTCAACTTGTTGGAATTCTTGGCGGACTGAACGCGCCGAAGAACAAGGTCGCCTTCCTCGAAGCTTCTGGCCTTAACTTTGCGGCTATGATAGCTGCGCAAAGCTTGCTGGTATCGAGCAGCTCATACAGCAGCCTGAAGAAGATCTTCCTCAAGGAGCAGCGCGTCGTCTTGCCGCAGCTGTTCTTGCTCAAGCTCATCATAAGCGAGCACTCAAGGCGATCCGTATACGAGTTCCGTGGGGAGAACTGCCTCTGCTCCGTAGACTAGAGCAAAAGGTGTCTGGCCAGTGGCTCGATTTGGCGTCGTTCTGATCGACCAAAGAACCACCGACAACTCCTCAATCCAGTTTCTTCCACGCTTGCGCAGCCTGTCGAAAGTTCTGGTCTTGAGCCCGTGCAGCACTTCAGCATTTGCCCTCTCTGCTTGACCGTTGCTTCACGGATGAGCAACAGAAGCGAAGCAGACCTTGGCGCCAAGGTCTTGGACGTACTGCATGAAGGTGCGGCTCGTGAATTGCATGCCATTGTCGGTGATGATCCTGTTAGAGATCCCAAAACGGCAAACAATTGACCTGAAGAACTTGACTGCTGACTGTGCTGTCACCTTCCTCACTGGCTGCACTTCCGGCCACTTTGTGAACTTGTCGATTGCGACGTACAAGTACTCAAAGCCCCCGACAGCTCGTGGGAAGGGGCCGAGGATATCGAGCCCCCAGACCGAAAATGGCCAGGATAAAGGGATCGTCTAGAGAGCTTGAGCTGGCTAGTGTATCTATTTGGAGTGGAACTGGCATGCTTCACACTTGGTTACTTGTGCAGTTGCATCCTGGAGGGCTGTCGGCCAAAAGAAGCCTTGCCGGAAAGCTTTGCCGGCAAGTGCCCTTGCGCCTATGTGGTGGCCACATATGCCTCCATGTATCTCTGCCAACAGCTTTTGTCCATCTTCCTGGCAAATACACTTCAATTTCACACCATTGAGTCTTCTTCTGTACAGTATGCTATCGACAAACTGGTACATACTTGACTGCCGGGCTACTCTTTCCGCTTCTTCTTGCTCTTCGGGAAGTTCTCCTGTCTGAAGGAAATGGACAATCTGCTGTGCCCATGCTGGAGCTTGTGGCTCGACAACAAGGACTAAAGGCATATCTGCTGCTGCGGGAACATCCGCTTCTACGGCAAGGACTTGCGGCCCTGCCGGAGCTTGATGTTCCCCGGCAAGATTGCCGGAACAAAACTTGTCGGGAGCGTCTGCTTCAATGGAACAAACTATAAGGTTTGCCGGAGCAGACTGCCCCTCAGCATCCTTGGTGTTGATCTTGGGGACTTTCTTGGCGGCGGCTTCGGAGAGCTCTGCTGGAAAGTAATCACCGGAAACCAACTTCCTCTTCTTGCTTTGTCCAGTTGAGGGCATTACGGATGGTTGAGTCAACTTGAGCACAAAGATCCTTGGTTCCACAGGTAACTTTAGTGCGGCGCACTTTGACAGGCCATCAGCAATGTCATTCTGAGCTCTCGGGATATGTTCCATTTGTAGGCCGTCAAAGTGCTCTTCTAGCTTCCTCACTTCATCAACATATGCTTCAACCAATAGACTCTGGTAGTTCTTGTTCACTTGGCGGACGACAAGCTGTGAGTCACCCCTGACAATGAGCTTCTTGATCCCAAGGTCTGCTGCGATTCTGAGTCCGGCAAGCAATCCTTCATACTCTGCAGTATTGTTGGTTGCTTGCTCTTTGGGAAAGTGCATCTGGACTACGTACTTGAGGTGCTCTCCGGTGGGTGCGACAAGCAGCATGCCCTCACCAGTGCCTTGTAGCGAAAAGGCACCATCAAAGTACATCAGCCACTCTCTGCTTGCCTGTTTGACGGGGATGCTCGTCTCTGGAATTTCTTCATCTGGGGTTGGCGTCCACTCTGCTATGAACTCTGCCAATGCTCTGCTTTGGATTGTTGAAGTGCTCTCAAACTTGAGGCCAAAGCTTGACAGTTCCAGCGCCCACTCGACAATCCTGCCTATTGCTTCTGGATTTTGCAATATCCTCTTCAGCAGAAAGCGAGTGACGACTGTGATTTCATGTGCTTGGAAGTAATGGCGCAGCTTTCTTGAGGCCCTGAGGAGGCCGAAAAGCAACTTCTGCACACCAGAGTACCTTGATCTAGCCCCCTGCAGAAGGTAACTGACAAAGTAAACTGGACGCTGCACCATTCTCTTCTGCATCTTATCATACTCCTGCGCAGATCCATCTTTGTCGGGGCCAGAACTTGTCGGCGAAGCCCTCTGCTTGTCGCTGGATGCATCTGCCGTGGTTGTTGGCTCATCATCTGCCTCTCTCTCCGCCACTAACGCAGCACTAACCACTTGATTGGTTGCTGCTATATACAGCAGCAACTTCTCTTGCGGCTTAGGTGCGACAAGTGTCGAAGTGGAGGACAGGTATGTCTTCAAGTCCTGTAGCGCAGCCTCCGCCTCCGGAGTCCATTTCATTGGACCTGCCTTTTTCAAAATTTTGAAAAATGGTAGGGCGCGCTCAGCAGATCTAGAGATAAACTTGCTGAGAGCAGCCACGCAACCGGCAAGCCTTCGTACATCCTTGACGCGCTTTGGTGCTTCGATCTACTCAATGGCTTTGATCTTGTCGGGATTGGCTTCAATTCCCCATTGAGACACGAAGAACCCGAGAAGCTTGCCGGAAGGGACTCCAAACACACACTTCTCGGGGTTAAGCTTGAGGTTGATCTTGCGCAGATTTGCAAATGTCTCCCCTAAATCTTGAATCAGGGTCGCCTTGTTCTTGCTCTTGACCAATATGTCACCCATGTAAGCTTCCACATTTCTGTGCATTTGCGGCTCAAAAGCATGGTGGGCTACCCTTGCGAATGTTGAACCAGCATTCTTCAAACCGAAAGGCATCCGTACGAAGCAGTACGTGCCACACGGGGTGATAAATGCGGTTTTCTCTTCATCTTCTTCTGCCATGAAGATTTGATGGTATCCTGAGTATGCATCAAGAAATGAAAGCAAATCACATCCGGCTGTAGAGTCAACAATCTGGTCAATACACGGCAAGGGAAATGGGTCTTTGGGACAAGATTTATTAACATCAGTGAAGTCAATACAAAGTCTCCATTTCCCGTTAGCCTTGCGCACAACAACAGGATTGGCCAACCACGTGGGATGGAGCACTCCTCTGACAAGGCCTGCTGCTTCCAACTTCTTGATTTCTTCTGCGATGAATTCTTGGCGCTCTACTGCCTGTTTCCTGACTCTCTGCTTGACGGGCCGCGCATGAGGACAGACGGCAAGGTGGTGCTCAATTACTTTCCTGGGAACACCGGGGATATCAGACGGTTGCCACGCAAACACGTCGACATTCGCTCGCAGGAAAGCAACGAGCGCACTTTCCTATTTGGGGTCAAGAGTGGCGCTGATGGTGAAGGTACCACCAGTGTCGCCCTCCTTGGCGGACACCTTCTTGGTCTCAGGTGGAGCTGCCACTGCCTTCTTACGCTTGCCGGTGGAGCTCGATGGTGCGTCCTCGACGGTAGCGCAGCACTCCGAAGAGGTGCGCTTGCCGGAGTGGGCATCAGAGCTCTTGCCGGACTTGGTCTTCTTCTTCCCCCCGGGAGCTTCAGCGGCAAGTGTCCTGCCTTCTGCTGCGGCTGCTGCTTCCCGGTAGATCTTGTCGGCACAGATAAGAGCATCCTTCTTGTCGCCAGGGACAGAGATGACACTTATCGGGCCTGGCATTTTCAGTACGTTGTACGCATAGTGAGAGGCTGCCATGAACTTGGCGAGTGCCGGTTGGCCAAGGATTCCATTGTAAGGTAATGGAAAGTCGGCAACGTCAAACGTGACCCTCTCAGTCGTGAAGTTCAGCTTGCTGCCAAATGTTACCGGCAACGTGATCTTTCCCTTCGGCTTGCTCCTTCTCGGGTTGATTCCTTGAAATGTACCGGTCTCTTCGTGCTCGCTGTCAGGGATCTGGAGTTTGTGAAGCACCGCGGAGGAGATCAGGTTCAAGCCGGCCCCGCCGTCAAAACTAGCATCTTAGTGACCTTGAGGTTGCGGATTGTTGGTGAAACCAGCATCGGCAAGCACCCGACCGCAGTTATGTGATCAGGATGGTCCTCAATGTCGAAGATGATAGGCGTGCCGGACCATTTCAGAGGCTTGCGTGACTCGACGAGTGGTTCTGCTACATTAACTTCCCGCACCCACTGCTTGAGCTGACGGTGCAAGGTATGCAGAGAAGCACCACCGTCAATGCACAGGACCTCTGTGGCTTTCTGGAACTCCTGCTCATCAGTCTCCTCGTCATCCATGTCTTCATCATCGTCGTCATCTTCATCCTTGTCGCGGCCGCGAGGAGGTCTATCTCCTTGCCGCTGCTTGGCCTCGCCGCGACGTCCTCCTTGGCCGGGACGTTTCTTGCCGGATCCCCCAGCACCTTCCTGGGCCTTCTCCTTGTCATGCCACTCGTATTCAGCTTTCTGTTGCTCAACAAGCTGTTCGACTTTCTTACAGTTCTGGAGATCATGGCCCTTGGTGCGGTGGATCTTGCAATATTGCTTATTGGTGCTGTCCTGCTTGTCGGCGACCGCCACCTCCGCGGCAACCTCCTTGCCGGAGTCACCAGCTTTGGCTTCCTTGGCGCCACCACCGTTGCCGGACTGCTCAACAACTAGCGCTTCTTTGCCTTTCCTCCTTCTGTTGTTCCGCCGCCGGTTTTTCCTTGGCGGGGTAGCATCTTCACTGTCAGATCCTCCCGCTCCTATATTCTCTCTGGGGAGTCTCCTCCCTTCCTCAGCACATGCACACTTGTCGGCCAGTGCATATAACTCACTGACGTCCCTGATCTTGCACATCGCCATTTCCTCCCGCATCCTGCGGTTCCGCACGTTCTGATGGAACGCGCTGATCACCGCGGCAGGGTGGATGTCTGGGATGTTGTGCTACACACTGCTGAATCTCTGAATGTACTTGCGCAGGGGCTCTCCTTCCTTCTGGGCGAGTAGATGAAGATCACTCTCCTGGCCATGAGGCTTGTGTCCACCTGTGAAGGCGCCGACAAACTGATGGCACAGATCAGCCCAAGAGCATATTGAGTTGTCCGGCAAGTGCATGAGCCAGGATCCGACGTTGGGCTTGAGCACCAGCGGGAAGTAGTTGGCAAGGATCTTGTCATCCCGTCCCCCGGCAGCCTGTACCGTGATGGTGTAGATGCTGAGGAACTCTGACGGATGCGTCTTGCCGTCGTACTTCTCCGGTACGTCTGGCTTGAAGTTTTTCGTGCTAGGCCACTGGACTTGCCGCAGCTCACGAGTGAACGCAGGGCAACCTACCGCATACGGTAGATCGCCCGGTTCCCCTGGCGCATGCATGCCATCAGAGGGCCCAGCGCGCTTGTCGGATTGATGTCGCGCTTCTCTTTGGCGCTCAATGCGAGTTTGAGCGTCTTCTTGTTGCCGATCATGAAGGACTTGACGTTGATCACGACGAGCTCGTGGATCCGACGATGCAGCGGAGCCACTGTCGAGGTGGATCCGGCGAGTCGGCGATCTTGGTCTTCGGGGCGGCGATTGCATGGTAGTTGCACCTCCTCCCGTTTCGTCGCCACCGGCTCGCGCCTGGCGACCATGTCGCGGCGGCGACGCGCTCGGCCACCATGGAGTGTCGCCGTTGGCGTAGCCTATGAGACTCTGAATCGTGGCCCTCCATTCGTCGATCTTGTCCGACGTCGGAGGGTAATCTAGGAGAAGTTGAGCTCGCGCCAAAGCTTCTGCTGGAGTGGTGGGTGGCAGTGGCGGACGACGCGAGGAGCGGGACGTGCTCGAACTTCTAACTATGTTAGAAGGAGCAGTATCCCGTCCAGGCGACCATGCCCCGCTCGTGCTGATATGCTGGCGTGCATGCTGGTCTTGAGCGTCCCGAGATCCACCATCTTGGTCTTGGGCTATCATGCGTATGGCACTGCTAGTGCCATGACGCTGTTGGTCTTGCGCCTCCTGAGAGTGGCGTGGAACACGTACAGTCGCCGAGGTTTGTGCAACCTTGTTCTTGGACCTGGCGGCATCATGAGCTTCCTCGTCGACGTCCATTCTTCCGCCGGCGTCCATTCCACCACCCGTTTGCTCCTACGGTGGTGGAAGCGACACGGACGGAGCGGCTGCCGCCGAAGTCTTCTTCTTCGGTGGCATGTTGATGTAGGGAATGAAGATCTAGCTCGTGTGAACACCGGATCAGGTTCACACAATCTCGACGCCCCCCTACCTGGCGCGCCAAAGATGTCGGGGAAACTGATCCACGAACACCTATGGGGCCGGTGGACCGGGCCCCTTTCGGTTCGGCGGGGGCGAAGATCGCATGAAGAGCAGATCGAGGCGAGGCACACGAGCAGTTTACCCAGCTTCGGAGCTCTCCGGAGAGATAACACTCCTACTGCTGCTTGTCTGATTGTATTATCTGGTCTTCTTGCTCATGAGAGCTAAGGATCTTCTGGCTTCGGAGTGAGTCGAGCCTTTTTTTTCTGTCCGAACCCCCCCTACGTTGCGCATGGGCCTCCTTTTATACGCTAAAGGGGTCACCGACAGGTGGCAACGCAGAGGAGGGTACAAATGTAAAAAGCGAGGTAGTTGATACAGTTACTTGTACAGTGCACCCTACCTAACCCTGACGACAGGGGACAAGGGCATTAAATGCCCGTCTGAGTCGCCCGAACAGTGCAGAAAAGGACCGTTAGGGGCGCCACTGTTCGCCACGATGGCGATCTTGTCAGCTTCGCATGCCACTGCGCACCGCTGGCTGCACAGCCTCCCGCGACGCGCGCCCGGAGAGGCCCCCAGAGCGACACGTTGGTGGAAGCGCTGGAGCGTGGGCACAGAGTGGCCGCCTGCCGCGGCAAGCGCCTTGCCGCTGTTGTTATCTTGTCGGGTCCAGAAGCTCGTCGCTCACCGGGCCTCGGGGTACCTTGTTTAGTCTCCCCGGCAAGCTCCTCTTGCCGGGGCCTTGTTGCCTTGCCGGAGCGCGTGGCGCGTCGCGGCAAGTTCTTTGGAGCGCCTTGGTTGGCCTTCCCGGCAAGCTCCTCTTGCCGGGGCCTTGTCTCCTTAGCTTAAATACTTTGTCCTTGGATGGCTCCAAGGGAACCTTGGAGGATCTTGGCGTTCGCTCGGCAAGCCTTGCCGCGGGGTGCTGCAACTTCCCGTGCACAAGTTCGGGGTGCTAGGGAACCCCTATTCTAGTACACCGACAGTGAGAGATGGAGATGCCAGTAGAAGGAACTAGCAACCATACCACATGCAAGGCCAAGACGGATAGCACTGACAACAAGTATGCATCAATGGGCATGCAACACAAGATGGATATCTGCAAGTCTTTCTTCAGAAGAGGCATTGTAACTAGACTACTGCTTACTACTTAACCCAAAACTGAATCATGAAACAAATCTTACCATCCATGCACTGTAGGCAGGATCTTTCTCAGGCAGGTACGGTGGTCGTCTCTCTTTCAGCTAGATTTTCTTAGCCCACAGTCTGGTCGCTGAACAACCACTTCTTTAGCGTTTTCTTGTCACTGCAGGTGTGGAGGAAGTTCATCAACAGAAGAGTACCTAAGAAAAAGAATCATGCATCGAGAATCAATCAAATCAACACCAAATCGAATCAGGAAGAAGAATCGAGTTCTCACATAGGTAGTTGTAGTGCTCCTGCACCTCCTCGATGTTGTACTGCGTCAGCATCGCCCAGGTTCATCTTGTTGGCGTGGAACTGGTCTGCTCACGCCCAGGTGATGCTTGTACGCGGTTTGCATAGGAGGCAGGCCTGGATGCCCTCCTTCCACCGTGGTGAAGACCTCGCCTTCCACCATGGTGCCCAGGCCGTCGGCGCAGATCTGGCACACGCCCCCGGGCCCATGCCTCCCAGACTTCTGCACACAGTAGCAAGACACGGTCAAAACTGAGGCTCTGCTGTGGGGAGGAAGTGGACGGGATAGAGAGGAGCACGATGAGATCGGGAGGAAGGGGACGTCCTTCCTTATGATCTGGCTCACGAGCCCACTGCCGCTGTCACGGGTCGTCGACGGTGGGGGTGACAGCGGATCAAGGTGGGAGGGAGGGGGAGGGGTGGATCTGGCCACCGCCATGCCCATGGTCGTGCCATGCTGCTAGGTCTAGGTCATGAGCAAGGAGGGAGCACGGATCCGACCGCGGACGTGGGAGA